>NW_024412377.1:100920723-100924179 GCF_014898765.1 Herpailurus yagouaroundi
CCCCCCCCCCCCCCCCCCCCCCCCCCCCCCCCCCCCCCCCCGCTAATCTCTCAATCTTTTAATTCCCACTCTGTGTAAGGCTGTCCCAATAGTCATTTGAGACTTTTGGAGAGGGGAGTCAAACACAGATAAAGTAAAGCACCAGACAGTACAGAGAGACTGAAAGCTGAAGGGTGTGGAAAGATGGGGACTCTGCCACAGTAAAGACACTCGAGGGCTGCAGGTTCATGACTTAGTATCATATCTGGCCTGCATCATCACCCTCCACCACCGCCACCCACACTGTCGTACAGGAGCAGGCCGCAGGTAAGGAAAAGAGCGGTCAACAGCCAATAATCAGGTGACTCTCTCAGGTGACAGTCTTGTGACAAGGCAGCTGTTTCCATCAGAAGACTGCAGTGCTGGCTAAGAGAGGGATTGCTATTTTGAGTACAATGTAATCATGTTTCCTCTCCACCTCTATCAAGTTCTTAGCCACCAGACTCATGGGATGCTGTTTAAAAACATTTTTTGCTGCAACATCGTTTTGAGATCTCCCAGAAATAGTTGTAACACAAAGAATCACCTAAACACATTAACGTGTTGCATGTACTTGATGCTTATTATTTTCCAATAGCCGAGGATGCAACAAGGGTTCTGATTCAACTCAACGCAAAACCCACAACGAGAAAGCAGTTAAAACGACATTTTGTTTTCTTAGAAGCTGGAGAATTTTAATTTTTATTTCAAAACCAAATTATGAGTGTTCACAGTGATTACCTCCCTGATGTGGGATGGGAGCGGCACCTTTGACTTTTCAGTTATCCCGTTCTGTGCTTGCTTTCTGTGCCGTAATTACTTCGTTTTCAAGAGTGTGCATACAAATAACATCAATATGTTATTGTCTAAAAATAAAATAGGTAAGGCTAAAATCGCCTTTGAGATGCCCACTCAAGTCCCTCTACTTTCGTCAGAAGAAATATGCATCACACCTTTTCCTGGGTATTGACACACACACACACATGTTAACAAATGTAGCATGGCTTCATATGTGCGTTCCTGCGCGTGTGCTGAAATACAAACAGTATCCTGCATTAGTATACAGTGTCCTTTGTTCAACCCAGCAGTTCATCTTGGCAGGCTCTCCAAGTCTGTTCTTTCACTCTGCCTCTTTATTCTTCACTGCTGTGTTCTTTAGTGTGGACTGACAAGGCATAGTCATTCTTGCGGGGACGAACATGCAGTTTTGTTTATAACTCTTCACTGGTACACACAAGCTGCGTCTAACATCCCTGTTATATGTAATTAATGCTCTACAGGAGAAACTAGGTCATTCCTGGTTCACAGGGAATACACATTTCTAATACATAAAGCTGCAACACTTGTCACTCCCTCCACCATTTTCCCACACTCCGCAGACGCTGGTGTCATTTCCATCTGTGTTAACTTTCTCAGCATCTTCATCAACTAGTTCAAAACTTAAAACTAGTTTATCCTTCGACCAGAAAAACACAATCAGCTTGGCCCAAGGAGCTTCTCTTTCAGAATAAAGGTTTGCAAAGCTGAATGGATGACAAGCTCTAACTCTCCCGTCTCAAAACACTGTATTTTCTGGAATTTACAGTATGTCATTACTGTTGCTAACGGACCGCAAAGACTCCTTGGCAAGTCAATGACCCTTTCTATCTCAATTCAGATTGTAAAACATAATTCATGAAGGGTCTGAGTGCGGTCAACTGAAATCACATGTCTGATGTTGCCCAAGAATCCTGTTTCTCTTCTAAGAACAGCTACAGAATTGAGAAATGAACTTATTTTTCCGAGGTGTATTATTAAGAAATGTGATCCATACTAAGAGGATGAAGAGACATACTGAACTGTCTGTAACGCAGTCTGAGGACAAAGGAGTCACTCTTTTCTCTGAGATCTGGGGTATCCCTTCTATCCTTACACCCAGTCACCAGTCTGCTCTCTCTGCGCTTAATCTATCACCTACAACCTCACACTGCTCCCGTTGGTTCCTTGGTGCATATTCCACGTTTTCCCCAGTCAGTAGCCCCTACAGAAACATTTTAGGCAACAAAAATATCTTACAGCTAAGTTTTGTTTCTATCCTGAAATGAAAGAGCTCCAGCCCCACCCCCAGTTCTGTATCATTTTTGTGTCAAATAAGATTACAAACAGAGATCATGGAGGCACACACAGATTTATCTTCAAAAAAAAAGCGAAGAAACTGCCTGATGTCCAAAAATGAGTTATTAGCCTAGTAAGTTACTGCACTAAAAATGATGTCATAGAAAAATATTTCATTACATGTTCGTTTGGCTAGACAAAAAAAAAAAAAAAAGGCAAATACAAAAACCCCACTTTCACATAATTGTTTCTCATACGTTTATACTTCTATCAATGTGTAATATTTCAATGTATCACTCTACAAAAAAACCACATCTGAAATAACGGTGGTCAAGTGAGTGCTGGGGTTATGAATGATGTACTTTCTCCTCTTCACTTCCTGTGCTTAAAGATGTTCTACAATGACTGTGCATGACTTTAATGTTAAGCTGAAAAATAAAAATCATAAACTCACTGGCCAAGAACTCACAATAGTTCATGGCATGGAAGCTGTTTCTGGCACTTAAGTCACCAACGAGCAGCACAGGACACGACATGCTCACGTTAGCATAGGTACTCACAGGACTCGTCTGAAGTGATGTTGGGGAAAAGATCACACTCCGAGTCCAGGACAACTGTGACGAGAAGTTGCTGTAACTCTATCGCACTATTAGGTTTAGCAGGGCGACGCTGCCTCTTGTCGAAACCAAAAATGTATTCGTGATATCTGTGTGAGAAATAAATTCAAATAAAGTTTTAAAGCACCGCAGCCAAATTTTACATACATATGTGGCAGTGGACATCCCAGTGGGGCTCCTCCAATCCCAGCCACCCCATACTGGTCCAATTAGAGACTCTCACCCCAAGCTGCACATCAGAACTTCCGGGGGAGCTTTTTGAAAATACTGATGTCCAGACCTCCGGAATCAGAATCTCTGAGGGTGGGATATAGGCATGGGAATTTGAGAAGGTACACCCACACTTCCAAGTACCTCATTTCAAGAGACTGTTAAGAACCAGTAATCAAACCAATAATGGGAATCCCATCACTCTTGGGTAGGCAAGCCAATTGCATCCAGTGATGAAGGTGGTGCATTAGGGGTAATGGTGGCAGAAGGTTTCCTACACTAAGTGAGCCACAAAAGCCACATTTCTCTGTATGTGATACCTGGACCGGCTGTAGCCACACTAAAGATAGCAGAGATGGAAAGAACACGGATTCCCTAATGATACTGTTGAGTCACTTAGTCAAGTAGCTGTGGAATCCTGTTTTGGACTTCCTAAAATGTGAGATAATAGGTTTTCTTACTGCTTAAGCTTGACTAAAACAGAGTTCCTGTTATCTTCCAAAAAAAAAAAAAAAAA
>NW_024412377.1:100924279-100927553 GCF_014898765.1 Herpailurus yagouaroundi
CAGGGTCTTGAAAATTTACCTTCTGCCGGTACCCAAATACCAGAGAAAGGGGATATTAAAACAGCATTTAAAGGTGCTAAAGACCTGACAGGCTTCAAAGCAATCATTTAAATATCATTTTATAGATTTTTGATAAGCCAGAGGCTGTGCATGCTACTTAAGTGTAAGAACACCTTGTGTTTTTCCAGAAAAGTAAGGAGAGGTAGGAAAGTTCCAATGAGTCTGGAAGCGTATGGAAGTTAACCAGTGAGAGAACAGAATGGACGATGATGCTGGGGGCCCTTTCCAAGGGAAAACCTTGACAGGATCAGAAGGAAATTAAGAGGGGCACCTGGGTGCCTCTGTTGGTTAAGTGTCTGACTTCGGCTCAGGTCATGATCTCATAGCTCATGGGTTCGAGCCCCCACGTCGGACTCTGTGCTGACAGCTCAGAGCTTGGAGCCTGTTTCAGATTCTGTGTCTCCCTCTCTCTCTGCCCCTCCCCTGTTCATGCTCTGTCTCTGTCTCAAAAATAAGCAAACATTAAAAAAAAATTTTAAAAAAAGGAAATTAAGATCGCTGAACTGTATAGTTAGAAATGGTTAAGATGTGGGGTGCCTGGGTGGCTCAGCAGGGTAAGCGTCCAACTCTTGGTTTCTGCTCAGGTCATGATCTCACAGTTCCTCAATTCGAGCCCTGCATGGGGCTCAGCACTGACAGTGCAGAGCCTGCTTGGGATTCTCCCTGTCCCTCTCTCTCTCTCTCTGCCCCTTCCCCTGCTCTCGTGTGTGCTTGTCTGCTCTCTTAAATGAATTAAAAATTTTTCTTTCAAAAAAAATTTAAAAAGAAATGGTTAAGATGGCAAATTCTATCTTGTATGTATTTTATCACAGTTAAATAAATTTTTTAAAAAAGGAAATTAAAATTGCCAGCAGCTCTGAATTTTGAGCTAGGTGCTGGCTTGGCCCAAATAAGGAGAACTTTGGTCCTAGATATTAAAACTAACAGAAAACTCAAAGGGTTCTAAACCAATGGTGTCCAAGGTATTTGGGTTAATTTTTCCCTTTCAGGAACTGAGGGAGTGCAGCTATTCATTCATTTAAAAAAAAATGAGTGACTCAGGGCACCTGGGCGGCTCAGTCAATTGAGTGTCCGACTTTGGCTCAGGTCATGATCTCACAGTTTGTGAGTTCGAGCCCCATGTCAGGCTCTGTACTGATAGCTCAGAGCCTGGAGCCTGCTTCAGATTCTATGTCTGCTTCTCTCTCTCTGCCTCTCCCCCACTTGCGCTAGGTCTCTCTCTCTCAAAAATGAACATTAAAAAAAATTCTTTTTAATTAAAAAATGAGTAACTAGCATGAGACGGACCTTGTTCTACAAGTTGAGGAAGCTGCCATGCACCAGACCCAACTCTCTCCTTGCAAAAAACACAGTTTGAAAGCAGGGTTTGTGATAGAAGTTGGGCCCCCCAAAGACAGGAGCCTGTGGCTCTGAACTGCCTAGGGCATAGACCATGTGTCCACCTAGAGCCTTTGGAACATCTCCATCATCTCTACGTTCTTCCAACCACACTGCGCTTATACTCTGAAATAGATATTGACCTTCCTGAATTCCTAGAATGCTCCCCTGAATGCTTTCAAGTCTTAGCCATAAGGGCTAATGTTTTATATCCTGCTTCCTAACAGCGTAGGGTATAATTAACAGCTGCTTCACACACCAGCCATGGTTAGTTAGGCCAACTCCAGATAATCACCTGCACTGCCTCGAAATGCCAAGCCTTGTTTTCAAACCATCTCACCACTGACTCAAGTCCTTGTTATCCAACCACTGTCAACTTGACTTCCTTGCTCTCTTGTCATAATCCTCGTCATTTCAAGCCTGTCACCCAGTCCTCGTTTTACTAACAGTATGGCACAGAAGGAAAATACAATTTTAGACACTGAGTCCCAAAGCAAACGTGGTAAGCGTGTTTGTTTTTTTTAAATATTTCCTAGCCAGCACCAAATTACATTCCTTCCCTGAACTCCAGGCCTTCAGGAGACTCCAGCCTACACAGGTCTCACGGTGAGGGGACACCAAAGAAAGGCTGCTGAAACACCTCCCCAAGTGCAATCGGCCTTCTGTGTGGTGTGGCCAGCAAAGCCAGGCTGTCGGCTGCCTCCTCATCCCCTGATTCACCCAGTCTGTGGCCAAAGGGGTTGCAGATGTGGAAATGCGGTGAGCTCCAGAACAGGAAGTGGGGAGAGCCAGCACATGACGCGCTGGGAAAAGACGAGCAGAGACTGCGATGAACCCATTACATCGAAGTAATTAGATGCAAGCATGGAACATTTGCTAAGAAACAGACTTTGGGAGTTTGGGGCAATGCTCCAACCTGAGGCCTTTCTGCCTTCTGAACTGTTACCTGATCTGGCCAGTGGGGTGGGGAGACTGCAGACGGCAACCAACTTGGGAGTTCTAGGGTCAAGCATTAAGCACTCATTTTCCTCCTAGAATTCTCTTCACGTAAGAAGCTGCCACACTCCAGCCCCTCCATCCGCCCTACTCTCCCCTCCAAGGCGAAGCTGGGCACAGATTCTGAGCAGCCTACTCCTTCCCTCTCAGTATCCCGCACGCAAACCAGGGTTCCAGAATGCCCGGGAAGTCCCTTAGCAGGCAGGAGGGGGAGGGGAAGAGCTTGGGTCTCAGCGGCTGTCTGAGCCGGCTCTCCCACCTTCTGGACCTGTCCCTGTCCCTGTCCCTTTGGCGAGGTCACGGGCCAGCTCGGCACTGGTTCCTTATCTGCTGAAAGGGGAAAAACACACGCGTACGGTCGCGGCGTTGACAAGAGGCGCGCAGGGCTCCCCTCCCCTCGCCCCCCGCGCCGGCCCAGCGCCCCAGGGGGTTGGCCCCGCCTCCGCCCCGCAGCGCGCAGGGAGCGCTCACCGCCGAAAAGCTTCTTGCAGGAGGGAGCAGGTGGGGCCGGCGGTGGACGAGGGGCCGTAGCCGATGGAGAAGTTGTCGGGGGAGAGGTGCAGCAGGCGCGGAGACGTCTTCACCGAGAACGGCATAGGCCACAGGGCCGACTCCGGCGCGGCGGAGGAGCGCGGGGCCAGCGCCGCCAGCAGCGCCAGCAGCGCCGCCAGCCCCAGCCCGCGGTGCCTCATGGCGGGTCGGCCCAGGTCTGGCGGAGCTGCAGCCCGCGCACCTGACCTCCGCCCGGACCCCGAGGAGGAAGCGCCGAGCGCGGGGGCGGCGGAGTCAGCTGACGGCGCGCCCCGCCCAGGCCCGCCTCCCGGCCTGTGGGACCGCCCCG
>NW_024412377.1:100927953-100982342 GCF_014898765.1 Herpailurus yagouaroundi
AGGGGAGGCCCCGGGAAACGCGGCGAGGGGCTGGGCCGGCGGGGGCTCCGGAGGCTTGCGCCCCAGCCCAGACCGCCCCTGACCGCCGTTCAGCTTGAACCGTAGCCTCCCGTCGGAACCCCGGGGGGCAGACTTGTCAGCAGGTGGGAGGTTCAAAATTAGGCAAAAGGTTTTCTCAGTGGATCTTGGCGGAGGACTTCGCGAGACTTCACGGGGACGCCGTGGGCCCAGTTAATTAGGCAGATGATACAAACAGGCAGTGTATTACAATGAGCGATTCATATTGCCACACTGCCATTTTCGAAGCAATTATAAGCGTGACAGTTACAAAATAGAACAAAAATGTGTCAACTATTTTGTTCAACTAACTATTAAATAAGTCAGGTTCGAAAGGTAATTGAATAAAGCAATGTTAGAATAAGATTGCTAAATAGGAAATTGGGTAGCGTGCTACGGTGACTCAGCCCTAAGTATCTGACAGCCTGGAAACTCCCATCCCCACTCAAGAAAAAAAAGTAATTCCGTTTATAGAGAATTCCTGAGAGCAGCCTCAATGTTTATTGTGGCAGGCCTCTCTGCATCTTTGGAGATAAAACAGCAGATCTAGAAGCAAGCAGAAACAATGTCATTAGGTCCAGTGTGGCAAGGGTTCAAATGTCATCTCTCTCCCTCTTTCCCTCCCCTTGCCCCTCTCCCCTGCTTACACTCCTCTATTTTTCAACTCATTTTTTCTCCATATTGGCTTCATTGTCAGACCGGCTCTTCATGATAGCCCTCTTCCTGGGTGGCAAGGACAACCCCTCAGGGAAGCTTATGCCCCTTACTCATCCCCCTCAGTCCTGAAAAAGGATCCCAATTGACAAGTTTGATAGCACACCTAAGGCAAAGGAGTTAAGTTCTATGACCCAACGTGGGATGGAGGGTGCTGATGTTCCCCAAAGAAGAGGTTATTGAAGAGAAAACTACGGGGGCATGTGGGTGGCTGAGTTGGTTGGGTGTCCAACTCTTGATTTCTGCTCAGGTTCATGAGTTCAAGCCCCCCACCTGGCTCTTCGCTGACTCTACGGAGCCTGCTTGGGATTCTCTCTCCCTCTCTCTCAAAAAATAAATTAAACAAAAACAAACAAACTGCAGTCCCAAAATGGCATCACTCAGGTTAAAGCCCCAAGTCAGTAAACCAAAACTTAATACCTAACCTAAATACAATTTCAACTCCCCAGGAATGTAACCTTTAACCAATCAACATGGAATTTTATGGTCAATACTAGGAAATTTACGGGTAGACCCCATACACTCTCCTAAGGAGCACAACCTTGCCTAAACAGAGTATTCCTTGCTAACAAATTCTTTTCTTCTTCTTTTTAATGCCCTCTCTTGCTTTAATTTTTGTTTATTTATTTTGAGAGAGAGAACAAGTTGGGTAAGGGCAGAGACAGAGAGGGGAGAGAGAGGGAGAGAATCTCAGCACAGAGCCCAGTGTGGGCTCGAACCCACGAACCATTAAGATCATGATCTGAGCCGAAACCAAGAGTCGGACACTTAACCAGCTAAGCCACCCAGGTGCGCCACCCTCCCCCTGCCTCTTGCCTTAAAAAACCTTTCCCTTATTTAGCTCAGTGGAGCTCCCCACTACTTTGCTACATGGGAATGCTGCCCAATTCATGAATCACTTAATAAAGACAATTAGATCTTAAAATTTACTCTGTTGAGTTTTGTTTTTTAACAAAGTGATCTGTTACCCGAAGAAAGAGAAAAGGATACTAGGCAAGCCCAAACCACATATGTGCTATGGTAAGAATTCTGAAAATTTTGGCGAAGACCTATAAGAAAAGACTTCAAAGAGGATTTGTGGGGCATGCTTAAAATATAGTTATTCCATTACAGCAAGCACCAGTGCCACCTTATTAGTCCCTCTTCTTATAATTAATACAAACTTAATTTGCAATATTCATCTTCACCGCCACTTCCTACAGTTAATTGAAGGCTAACAGCATAATTTCTCCAAGGTTCAATCTCCAATTCATATTGTTGCAATTGCCATTTCTTCAATGGCAACTTCGCCTTGTGTATTAGCTATCTATTGCTGTGTAACAAATTACTGCAAAACATAGGAGCTCAAAACAACAAATAATACATGATAAGATAACAGATACCTCACAATTTCTGTGGATCAGGAATTCAGGAATCTTCGCTGGGTGAGGCTGGCTGAGTCTCTCATGAGGTTGCGATCATCTGAAGCCATTTTCCTAAAGGCTTGGCTAATGCTGGAGGCTAAGTGATTCTAAGCTAGCCGACCTGGCTATTGGCAAGAGACCGGAGTTACTTATTGGCTGTTGGCTGAAGTCCTCAGTTACTTGTCATGTGACTCCATAAGGTTTATTGTGCATATTTACAACATGGCCGCTGGCTTCCCCAAGGCCAAGTGAACCGAGCGAGAACAAGAACAATAAGGTTTTCATATAATAAAAAATAAAAAAGAAAAAAAAAAGAAAAATAAGGAAGCCACAACACCTTTCTTTGGCTTCCTCTTGTCAGGATGCTTCCACCATATTCAATCCCTTAGAAGTCAGTTACTAACCACAGCCACGTTCAAGGGGGGAGAAATTAGGCTACACTTTTTCAAGGGTGGAGTCTACCCTCTGACCACAAATTGCTTATATTCCTCCCACATACAAAACGTATCCCCTTCCTCCAAAGAACCCCCCCAAGTCTCATCCTTTTAGAACATTTCCATGAAATTCAGAAGGTTGGCATCTAAATTAGTACTAAGCATGGATGAATCTCCTAAATGTATTCGTAAATATCCTCAAGTACAGTTTCTGTGACTCTATAGACAAGAGAGTCTCTTAATCTAGAGACAAGTTATCTGTACCCCCACACATGTAAAATACGATGGTGGGACAGACTTAGAATAACCAACAGAGACGGTTCTGTTCAAAAGAGAGACAATGAGAAGCACTGAGGGGTTTATAGCAATTCCCAAAGTCCGCCAAGCAAATTTTGGAAGTTGCTTGATAAGGAGTCAAAGATTCAAAATAATTCTCTATGACTCTTGACTCCAGTGTCTGGCTTTGGGTTCTGCCTTGAGTCATTTTTCCTTGTTCTTGGAAAGTAGTATGTGGTTGCACCTGAGTAGATTTCTTGTAGAAATTTGCAGGTCCAAAGACGTCATTTCATCTGTCACTTTTCCAACTGTGTCTCAGTTCAAACTGGTAGCATTTCTGCTGATACATTTCTGTTAAAAATTGTTAACTCTGGGGCGCCTGGGTGGCTCAGTCGGTTGAGCGTCCGACTTCGGGTCAGGTCGTGATCTCGCGGTTTGTGCGTTCGAGCCTTATGTTGGGCCCTGTGCTGACAGCTGAGAGCCTGGAGCCTGCTTCAGATTCTGTGTCTCATTCTCTCTCTCTGCCCCTTCCCTGCTCATGCTCATGCTCTGTCGCTGTCTCTCTCTCAAAATTAAATAAACATTAAAAACTTTTTTTTAAATTGTTGATTCTCTGTGAATCTCACTGAGGTTCATGCCATTAGACAAAAGCTATATGCACCAAATCTTCAATATGTGCCTTTCGCTACTGTGGGCAGCTGCTGGGAACAGGATTCTTAGAAACCCTATTGTTTGAGAGGATCTGTCCAACAAAGTGTTAAAATATTTAAATGACCTTTTGTCTCATTGTCAGATACTCTGAGACACCACAATAGATCTTTCTGAGGTCTTAAGGGATTTTATATTCACAACCTAGATTTCATGTTTATTTTTTTAAGTCTATTTATTTATTTATTTATTTATTTATTTGAATATGAAATCTACTGTCAAATTGGTTTCCATACAACCCCCAGCGCTCATCCCAACAGGTGCCCTTCTCAGTGCCCATCACCCACTTTCCCCTCCCTCCCACCCCCCATCAACCCTCAGTTTATTCTCAGTTTTTAAGTCTCTTAAGGTTTGCCTTATTTTTTTATTTTAATGTTTATTTATTTTTGAGAGAGAGAGAGACATACACAGAGCGTGAGCAGGGGAGGGGTAGAGAGAGTGGGAGACACAGAATCTGAAGCAGGTTCCAGGCTCTGAGCTGTCAGCACAAAGCCTGATGTGGGGCTCGAACTCATGTGCCACGAGATCATGACATGAGCCGAAATTGGACGCTTAACCGACTGAGCCACCCAGGTGCCCCAGTCTATTTATTTATTTTGAGAGAAAGCACGTGAGAACACAAACGGGGAGGGGCAGAGAGAGGTACAGAGAGAATCCCAAGCAGGCTCTGCACTGCCAGTGCAGAGCCCAACCCAGGGCTCGAACACACGGACTGTGATATCAAGACCTGAGCCAAAATCAAGAGTCGGACGTTAACCGACTGAGCCACCCGGGCGCCCCTGGTTTCGTGTTTAGACCATGTTTTCCTGAGAGAACCTGGGATCCATCCCTGCCTGAAAGCCAAGTCTTCATTTTCCCTGGCTGCCTTGCCTAGAAAATGTGGTTTAAAATTGTTTAAAAAAAAACAATTAAGCCTTGACTGCTTTATGTTTCACAGTCCTTCCTTCCTTTACCTTGCTCCTCTCATACTTTAGTATAGTGGAAAGATACACCTGGACGGCACCTTGAATCTTCTAGCTGGAAATCTCCTTAGTTAGACCCCATATTCATTAGCAGGCGCATCTTCCACTCTCTTCATCACGGAAGGCCATCGTGATCTTTCTGCCAGTGTCACAAGGATCACATTTCTTCCACATTCCAGTAAGGTTTTCCTTGCTCTCCCGTAAGCGAGCCTCCTCTGGTCTATGTCCTTCCACTAACGGTCTTTTCCAGGCCCATCATGCTTTCACAAACCCTGTCTCCAAAATCACTCCAGCTTCTGTCCACTGCCTGAGTCCAAAGTCACTCCCACATTTTAGGTGTTCGTCATGGCCACGCCTTACTTCCAGGGATCAAAATGATTTTTTTTTTTAATCTACTGTCATGTGAGAAATTAACAACACCTTAAAAGATGCATACAAATAAAATTTTGATAGATGGTGCCAAATTTCTCTCCAAAACAGGTGACAGTGTAGGAGACTGTTCATATCACAATACTATTCATCGTTTTCAACTTTATCAATGGTTTTAGTCTGTACTTCCTTTGTTACTTGCGAGGTTGAAAAAAAAATGGCCATTTTGCATATTCTTGTAGTAAGAGCCATTTCATATCCTTAGGGTTGTTTTCTTTCTTTAGTGATTTGTATGAGTGGTTGTTAAATTATAGATAATAATCTCTCCTGTATATTGCACACATCTTTTCCCATCCCTCCATTGTCTTTTACCTCGTGTGCTATTTTGTCTTAAATTGGTTTTACCTTTTTTTTTTATTTTTATTTAATTTGTCAGTTTTCATTTTATGGCTTCAGAACTTGATTAGGATTCAAAGATGATAAAAATTCTCCTATTTTCTTCTAATGCTTTTATAGTTTTGTTTTTAAGGAGCTTACTACTCTCCAGCTGATGTTTGTCTTTGTGCATAGTAAGGCTGTAGCTTTTTTTCCACCCAAATGGATAGTCAATTGTCAAAAGGCCATTTATTGAACAGGCCATTCTTTCTTCACGGATTTAAGATACTTCCTGTAATTTTAAAACAGTTTGCACCAAGATGTGTTCATTCTGTTTGGGGGTCTCTGTTCTGTGGGCCTACGTATCTTTCCCTGTGCCAAGTGCTATGCTATTTAAATCATTGTATTATGCTATTATGCATGTATTATGTATTATGCTAAAGTATTATGCTATTTAAATCATTGTAATTTTGAGTGCCTGGGTGGCTCGGTCGGTGAAGTGTCCGACTTCGGCTCAGGTCGTGATCTCACAGTTTGTGAGTTTGAGCCCCGCATCAGGCTCTGTGCTGATAGCTCAGAGCCTGGAGCTCTGCTTTGGATTCTGTCTCCTTCTCTGCCCCTCCCTGACTCGTGCTCTGTCTCTCTCTCAAAAATAAATAAACCTTAAAAAAAAGTTTAAATCGCTGTAATTTTGAATTATGCTTTGATATCTTGAAGGGCATACATATACATTGTTCTTATTTCTAAGACTTCTGGGCATTTCTAATCATATTTCCTTCCACGTAAACTTAAAGGCTTGATTGCCAAGGTTCAGGAAAGTTGTTGAATATAATTGGAATGGCACTGATTTTGTAGGTCAGTTGGGAGAGAACTGACATTACTGAGTCTTCCAGCTTGGAAATACTTTCTCTTAATTTATAAAGTTGTTTTATGCTTGTCTCCAGAGTCTCATAGACTACTTTTCATGGACTTTCTTATTTCTTAGGCATGTTCCTAGGTCTTTCATTCTTCATTGCTTATGTTAATAGAATCCCCCTCCTTCTCCACCCCTGTAATTTCTCCCTAGAAATGACAAAAGAATGAGGTAGATTGGCCTGGAAAGATTTTTCCACTGGCTGTTCATCCCACCAGCCTCACCCCTACCTCAACCGAGTGGAAACAGCTGCCAAAATCTTCTTTGTAAAATGTAAACGAAGTCATGTCACTTCCTTCTTCACAACACTTCAGTGGCTTGTTTCCCACTGCCCCTAGAAGAAAATACAAGTTCCCTAACACGATGCACACGATGGCACAGAATCTGTCACCACCCAGGTCTGTGACCACATCCCTTCCTCGTTGGTATGGCCCTGTCCCGGGCACCCTGACCTTCAGTTACTTCAATCACTGAGCTTTGGCCTCCCTCCCAGCCCGACCTAAGATGTTAGCAAAATGGGGAAGAGAAAGAGAACTGGTACAGCCTCTTGTTGTCCTGTGCTGAGCACGTTTTCATCTATCAACTGACAAAGAGACTCTCTTTGAACTTTGGTCAGGCCTTTTCGAGCCCCCTTCCTGCCTAGCAGAGCCCAGTTCCAGCAAGAATCCTGGTAAGTCCATTCATCAAGAATCCCCCCACACTTGATATCTCATCACCCGGGCCTCCTTCGACAAGAACCCTGCTAGGTTGGTTTAGCAAGAATCTCTACTACTCCTGATGTTTCCTTTTAGTAATATTCCATCCAGTGATGCCCCCACCCCAATTTTGCTTGTTGGCTATAAACCCGTAAACCCATAGCTGTCTTTGTTGTATTCAGAGTTGATCCCAATCTCTCTTGGTAGTTTTGACACCTATCGCAATCGTCTTGAATAAAGTCTTCCTTACCATTTTAGCAAGTGTCATAATAATTCTTTTTTTAAAACAACTTATTTAGGGGCGCCTGGGTGGCTTGGTCGGTTAGGCGTCCGACTTCAGCTCAAGTCATGATCTCGCGGTCCGTGAGTTCGAGCCCCGCGTCGGGCTCTGTGCTGACAGCTCAGAGCCTGGAGCCTGTTTCAGATTCTGTGTCTCCCTCTCTCTGACCCTCCCCGTTCATGCTCTGTCTCTCTCTGTCTCAAAAATAACTAAATGTTAAAAAAAATAAAATAAATAAAACAACTTATTTAGATGATATTTGTGGACCAATTAGCCATGGGGAGTGAGGGGGGAAGAGGCATTCAGGAAATTTATAGTTTTAACTGAGGCTTGTGGGCGGACAATTTATTAGTCATTCAAGGCTTAGTTGTAGGGCACAGAATCCACTCCAGCTAGCTTTAGCAGAAATCAACTACAGGGTATCAGAGTACAGGATATTAACCGCAGGTACAGAGGCTCATAGGATCTTGTGAGAGCTGAATAACTTGACTCTTGGCCGAATTTCCTCCAGCAACTGCTCCTTTGTGACTAGAGAGCCAAATGCCTGATGGAGAAGACTTTACTACAGCTGTAATTCTAGAAGTCCTCCAGCTCAGCTCCAATCTTTACCAGTAAAAGAGATACCTCATGCACTGTCTCTGTCTCCACTTTAAAAAAAAATTTTTTTTAAACATTTATTTATTTATTTATTTAATTTTTTTTTTTTATTTTTTTCAACGTTTTATTTATTTTTGGGACAGAGACAGAGCATGAACGGGGGAGGGGCAGAGAGAGAGGGAGACACAGAATCGGAAACAGGCTCCAGGCTCTGAGCCATCAGCCCAGAGACTGACGCGGGGCTCGAACTCACGGACCGCGAGATCGTGACCTAGCTGAAGTCGGACGCTTAACCGACTGCGCCACCCAGGCGCCCCAACATTTATTTATTTTTGAGTGACAGAGAAAGAGAGAGAGAGAGCAAATGGGAGAGGGGCAGAAAGAGAGGGATCATACAGAATCCAAAGCAGGCTCCAGGCTCAGAGCTGTTAGCACAGAGCTTGACACGGGGCTCAAACCCACCAACTATGAGATCATGACCCGAGCCAAAGTCGGAGACTTCACTGACTGAGCCACCCAGGCCCCCCTGTCTTCACTTAACTCACTTCTGAGTTCAGCTCTCAAGGTACCACAGTGAATGGGCCGACACTAAAGAACACGGAATCCCAGAGCAAGGATAGTTTCATAGGCTGTGTAATACAGGTGTCCCCACTTTTTGAAAGTTCACATTTCGGACAACTTGCTGTTATGAGAGACCTACATTAGGACCTATTGTCACTAACAGAAAGAAATTCAAAGAGGATTTTCTCTTTTATGAAAAAAGGCGAAAAGCAAAAACAGCATTCGGCGTTTGTTTTGCAGCGAGCGTTTCATGGAGGCTGCGCTCACCCCCAGCAGCAGCGAGAATGGCGCCACCAAGCTCCTTCCCAGGGAACTACACTCAGCATCTCAGCATCAAGCCCACATAGGGTTGACGTGTCTGCGAGGTCTGTGTTTTTTCTCAAAAGGTATCAGAAAAGCCAAGAGACGGGTTTTTTTGGGGGGTCTGGGAATGCCCCCCAATTTTTCCACGTAAGTTAATGCTAATTGCTTCTTCACTTTACGCCATTTGGACTTATGAAAGTTTTCATAGGAATGCTCTACTTTCAGAGAGAAAGAAAAACCTCTGTAGGATGACATACTAGAAGGAGGTTGAAATGGATGGGTGCTGAATGAGCAAATTTAGCGCCCTCAGAAAGGTGATACAATTAGTTGAGGACAGACAGCCCAGGACCTGGGCAGACAGGTGGGCAAAGCAGCCTAACTCCTGAAAAAGCATGAGTAGCCTGTGGCAAGGAGGAAGCTCCTGATATTGGATGGAGAGCTTCCCTCTGACCACATTTCTCTGCTCTCAAGGCATATCCATAAACAATCCTGAAATATTTGTGTATTCTGTCACCGCAGTCCTGAAAACGGAGGCTGAGCTCCATTTGGCATGCGAGTACTAAACTGGGCTCTTCCAGAAGGGCCAGAGGGTTTGAGTTAAATCTGCTCTGGCAACTGGTAAGTATTTCCTCCTGTTTCGCTAAGATGAGCTGTAGAAACAATCTCTCACTCCCTTATCAACAATGCCGCCCGGTGGGAAACTAGGCTCACTCTCTCCTCCAACACTCCACCTTCGCCTTCCTCCACTGATGAGCAGTATTTACACAACTTGGCTGTTCATTTAATCTGTTCATGCATACCGACTACCAAGATGCTAAACAAACAAACAAAATCCCAAATCCATCTGGAAACATTTGGTGACCAAAGGCTGCTGCGATGCCACAAAAGACCAAGATCCACAAGAAGGTAACAGAAGACTTCTACAACCAGTTCTCCATATTGAGGGTAAAGGTCATGTTGGCAACTGCCTGTCTCCCACTCTTCCCCAAAACATCCCTGCTTTACCCTCCTCTCGCCCTCCACAATTTGTCTTGGTATGTGAGACGTCACGATGCAGCAATCTGAACCGGGTGGGACTGGGAACTGTAATGGCAAAGGGGCTTGATTTGATGTATGTCAGTGAGTCAGGCAGACCGAGAGGACAGTCCTTTAGGTAAGAAGACTTGGCACTAGCTAAACGGGTGGACAGGTGCAGGCTCTCCTGGGAGGGCATCGCTGCTGGGTCTACACGTCCGCCTGCCCTGCCCTCCCACATGACGAGGTCTAGAGAGAGGTTGGACAGTTTGTCTTCCTGGGGAGAGCCAAGTTCTTGGGGGTTGGAGGCTGGCATTCAGTCGTCTGTTGCTTCAGACGCTGGGAGACCCCAAAAGAATCACCGAGAAAACGTGAGGTTGACACAGGGCGTGGAATGAGGGTTCACTTCTCACTGGGACTCGAAGGCAGCTGGAGCTTGCAGAAGTGCTGTGGGCAGTGTTGGCATGAAGCACTGTGTGGTGTGCTGTGTGGAGGACCAGAAAGCTCAGTCAGGAGCCTCCAGGAGGGCACTGAACAGGAACTGTTTCCTTTTGTTGAAGACGTGCCTGTCAGATAAGGGAGCCATGGGCTGCCCTGGAGAGCTGCCCCAACTGAGCAGAGGGGCATGTAGCCTAGATGGCCCACAGGTATACCACAGGCAGGGAGGTGAGGAATGCATGGCCACCCCATCTGACGGGTTAACCTGTCACGAGGCCAGAGAGGGTTAGGGTGGGGGTATGCCCTGAGAACAAACATCGCATCCACTGCAACACCAGAAACAGATCAGATGGGAAACTCACAAGAGCAAACCGCACAGATCTCATCAGCCCTGAGTCCCAGGAGAGAGTCAGGGATGACCTACAGTAAAGGAGTGGCCACTACCTGGACTTTCGAAGGCGCTGGACTCCACGACAAGAAAATACTTCCCTAATATCCACCACGAACCCTCCCATCATGAACAGAGTCTGAGAACCAGGAAGCAGCTCAAATATCTAGGGGTTCACAGCCTCATTGTGTACCAAGCTCATCTTGGGAGTTTAGGAATTTTTTTTACAACTTTATTGAATATATAAGTGACATATAATATATATATGTAATTATATATAACTGTATATATATATATATATATATATATAACTGATATTATAAACACACACACACACACACACACACTTTGTGCAATTTGGTAATTTTTATGTAACAGTGGAGCCATCACCAAAATCAAGATAATGGACATATCTACCACCCCAAAATGTTTCCTCTGGCCCTTTTGCAACCCCTTCCTCCTGCCCTGTCCTCTCCACTCTGGCCCCCCTTCACCTCATCTTCCATCCAAACAACTGATCAGCTTTCTATCACCATAGATTAGTTTGAATGGTCCAGAATTTTAAAGAAATCATACCGTATGTTCTCTTCCTTGGTCTTTTTTTTAAACTCAGCATAATTATTTTGAGATTCATGCATATTGTAGCATGTATCAGGGGTTGATTCCTATCTCTTGCGGAGCCATACTCCATTGTATGGATATACCACCATTGGTTTTACCCTTCGTTGGGTGGTAAACATGTAGGATTGTTTCTAGTCCTCCGGAGATTTGGCAGAAGTGAGGTCACATCTGGGTAGGATGAGTCTCATGGCCCTGGAGCTTTGTTGAGGATGCTCTTGTGGCATTGTCACCCCTTCTTACAGCTGGCATTTTATCTTCAGTGTTTCTGTGCACCTCCTTAGCTCTTAAGGACAGCAATAAGATGCGTTCCCGAATTACATATCCCTATAGCACTACACAGGGCACTTTCTTGTTGACCTGGGGCCCCAGCCCGTCACACTTTGCATTCCTTTCTGCATTCCCATGTAATTCTTCTCCCCAGTCCCTTATTTCCCTCATCTCCAGCCAAACTGAGGTATCTACTTTTCACCCTTTTATGAGGCTTCGACCTTCCCCTTTGCCCTATTTATGCTCCAATGGCACTATCTGCCCCGGAAGTCCTTCCCTCTCTTCTCTGCCAGCCTCCTTGGCCCCCTTCATCGCCTCCAACCCGCAACTCTGCTTATTAACATTCTGCAGTTAGTGGGGTGTCGCTCTAGGAAGAGGCACACAGGTTGATATCACAGAATTGATGGCCCCGATGTGGACCTTATTAGATGTAAGAATTTAACATATGCTGTCAAGAAGGTATCACAGATTAAGGCAGAAATGGATTGTCAATAAATGATATAGGAATAATTGATAAGGTTGGAGGAAAAATCAGTTCAGGTCTTTATCTCAGCCTTCCCAAAATCAATTCCAGATGTATTGATGAAGTTAGTTTTAAAAACCTAGAAAAAATTGAGGGGTGCCTGGGTGACTCAGTCGGTTCAGCATCTGACTTCAGCTCAGGTCATGATCTCATGGTTTGTGGGTTTGAGCCCCATGCCGGGCTCTGTGCTGACAGCTCAGAGCCTGAAGCCTGCTTTGGATTCTGTGTCTTCCTCTCTTTCTACCTCTTCCCCGCTTTGCTCTGTCTCTTTGCCTCAAAAATAAATAAACATTAAAAAACATTAAAAAAAAATAAAAGCTTAGGAGAAATTGAGAGTGAATATTGATTAAATCTTTGGAGAGGGAGGACTGTCTCCTTTTTAGCTTAGATTTGGGTGATGCTCATAAAGGAAACAAATCAGTAGTTTAAAAAAAAAAGTATTAAACTTTTGCATGTCAGAAAAGTAATCCAAAACAAAAGGTGCTCTTTGAACTTTAAAAAACATTGTGGCAAATACAGCCACTAATGGCATCATGCAGAGCAATAAACATTCTAAAGAAAAATTGCCAGAGGCCATGTGTCCAAATAAGGAAACGCACTCAGTTACTGAACATATGGACAAATGTTCAACCTTATTTGCTGCACTCAAAAATGTGTACAATTAAAAAAAGAATGAGATGAGATTCAATCCTTTATAGATTAAATTACTCAAAATTAAAGATAATTAGAATACTTAATGAATTACAGTTTAGTTACCTCTGCCTGATCCTGACTTTTGTGTGCATGTGTCCCTACGGGTGCTCTGCTCACAGCAAGAGGCTCCTGGGGCCTAAGAGCTATCGTTTTTGTTTTTGTTTTTTTAATTTTTTTTCTTACATTTATTTATTTTTTGAGAGACAGAGAGACAGAGCACAAGTTGTGGAGGGGCAGAGAGAGAAGGAGACACAGACTCCGAAGCAGGCTCCAGGCTCTGAGCTGTCAGCACAGAACCTGACACGGGGCTCCAACTCACAAACCATGTGATCAGGACCTGAGCCAGAGTCAGACGCCCAACCGGTGGAGCCACCCAGGCGCCCCAGAGCTATCGTTTTAAAAGCCCTGCTTTTATCAGAATCTTTACACACAGTCTCTGAAATCCTTATGACAAGGTACAGAAATTTAGGCTCATTTTACAGATGAGGAAGTTTGAGGGGTGGGATTTGACCTCCATTTGGCCCAACCACACGTGCTCGGTCTCTGGTCTCTTCCCACTGGGGTAGGCTGCCTCTCTGAAATGCTCTTGGCCGCTAGGAGCGCCTGGCTGGCTCAAACTTAAAACAGAAAAGAAAGAAACGCTCTTAGTTGGTGACGAAAGTGGCAGCCTCTGCTGCTGAAGCCTGAATCTGGAAGAGCTGCGTCCCTCCCCCCACAACCCACAATCTAGAAGGAAGTTGAACAAGAAGTTATAAAGGAGCTGTAAAGAAAAAAACAGAATGAGGACTGAGAAGTGCCAAGCAGAATTCAAAATCAAAGAACAAAGTGTGCAAAAGAGGAAAAACAAGAGTAGCTGCTGGAAGAGACACGTTGCAGCCGCTCTTGAGACCACTTGCTGCTCCGTCCCCTCCCCCGTAACTGATCCCTGTCGCCATGAGGTGACCCTGCCTGTGCTGGGTCCGGCCTCCAAGACAAGACATTTTATGGCTGGATATCAAAGCGCCAGGCTCCGCCCCTTTGTGGGGCAATAGGACAGAAGTCTGTCCTTTGAGAACCTTTGTCCCTTCTCATTCTGCCCTTTGTGGATAGCGGACGTCAAATAACTGGGGATAATTTAGCTTAATATGATCCAGTATATAACAGTGTGATGCATGTGGAAACAGTTAGCATTTGAGGGCCCCGAATCAGAAAGCCACACCTTAGGGATGATAAGTGAGTCCCCGAAGTACCCTAATCAGGAAGATATACCCCAGAACTACTACAGATTTGAATATTGTTGTTTGAAATGTAAATGAGAGAATGCTAGTTGACTAGCATAAGGAACAATTGGAATGATTTCCCACTGGTGACATACAGAATGAAAGCTGTGGGTGACTAGAAAGACTATACTCGCCCTAGGGCCCTCACCTGAGAATCCAGCAAGCCCAGTCCCAAAGCTCTGAAGCAGCACTTGACTCCCAGATGTTGACGTGCCCCTGTGTTCTGCCTGGTCCCCAAGGCCTGTTTCCTGACCCAATTAGAAATTTGGCTAATCCTGATGTAAAAATATTTATTGTTCCTCCTTGGAGAGAACCTCTCAAGCAAACAGCTAGTTGGAACGCCTGAAGAGAGATGGGACCTTTCCCCAACTCACCAGAATGGACCGTCTGATCATTTTTATGCCAGTAGGTCAATAAACACTGGCACATGCAGCAGAATTTGGTCTCAGGTTCCCTTTCATTGTCATCAAACACACGGTAGCAAAGTTGTCCAGGAGAGGATACACAGACCTCACTGTAGGTCATACCAGAGGCTACCAACATTTACAAGAATAACAAAAACAACAAATAAATTGCCTAACACTTGCTTGTAGACACATTGACAGAGATCGGTCTGCAGTGTGGCCCTTTTAGCCTGAGAACACATCTCTGAGATGCCTGACAGCCTTTTCCCACCTGAGTGCGAAACAAAGGCAGGGATGCTAACTTGAGAGAGGGGAGGCTAAAAAAGATTCCCCTCCCCCCTCAAAATCCTACTTTGATTGACAGGTAGGGCCAGCTCCACGCATGTTCCAGGGCTAGTGCTCTGCAAGCCTTGTATGGTGTGTGTGTGTGTGTGTGTGTGTGTGTGTGTGTGTGTGTAAGGATGGGGACTTGTTGGTGAAAAAGACAGGGGAAGTGACACCTGCTCCTGGTGAACCTGATCCCGTTGTCTTTTTTTTTTTTTTTTTTAATTTTTTTTTCAACGTTTATTTATTTTTTTTGGGACAGAGAGAGACAGAGCATGAACGGGGGAGGGGCAGAGAGAGAGGGAGACACAGAATCGGAAACAGGCTCCAGGCTCTGAGCCATCAGCCCAGAGCCTGACGCGGGGCTCGAACTCACGGAGCGCGAGATCGTGACCTGGCTGAAGTCGGACGCTTAACCGACTGCGCCACCCAGGCGCCCCTGATCCCGTTGTCTTTAGGAGGACAAGACTTCCAACTGGTCTGAGACTTTTGCTGCATGTAGACAATGAGAACCAGGCCTCTGATCACAGCCAACCTGGGCCATTTTCATTGTCACTGTCAACTTGACCTACTATTATGGAAATTGCTACAATTACGTGCATAACATTTGCATGTGAAATGACAACTAAGTGCTTGCCTAAGAGGCATTTTTTTTTTTTTTTTTGCAAATGAAGCTGGGTGTTTTTAAAATAGGGTATTTTGCCCTTTGTTGGGATTTTTTGTGACCAGATGAGATGACAGCCCTCCTCAAGCATTGCCCTGTAGCATGTCATAAATTACTTGTCCCTGAAATGCTTCCTATGGCTTGCAGACGAGCCCCCTGAAATAAATGGGCTTCAATCACTAGCTTCAACAATTCTCCTGTCTCCAAGTAATAAAACATCTGGAAAATTGGGCTAAATGGATAAAACAGTTCTCTGTAATAAGTATCTGGCATCCTTACAACTCTGTATAATGCATTTTTTTTTATGACCAGATGTTGTACTTCTATGTTATAAAGAACAGAGGCATGTTTAGTCATGCTTTTTATTACATTTAAAATGCAAGGTATATGTTCATAGCTCCCTGGAGAAATGCTATCCCATTGATTGGGAATTGTTGATGTGTTGGTTTACAAACTTGAAAAGTAAGTGAATGGCTCAGAAAACTGCGGATATAACTTAAACAGTCATTAAACTGGACACTCACAGGGAGCTGGCTGAGGAAGAAGAATTCAGCCTATAAATTTCCCTTCACTCCTAGTGGATGTGTTCCACAGGGTCTTTGATCACGCAGCCGTTTATGTTCTTATGTGTCTTCTGTAATATTTACAGCTTTCTGAAGAAATGATTTCATCAAACTTGCTATGCACCCTTCCCAATTTCTCATTAAGAAAGCTTAGCTGGGAACCCACCTGCGTAGTCTCGATTTTATAGTCCTTTGTGGGGTTCCAACAAGATGTTTTAAACATGTGTATGTATGGTGGGGGAGGGGGATGGTTCTCCCGGAACCGGAACCGGCACCACCAAACACATGCACGTTACTTATTTAGGTTAGGAAGTCTGCAAAACACAGAAAATCACGAGACGAAAATTGAAAAATTGTAACTATATCTAGTTGTTACCACTCACCATTCATATACGTATTTTTCTTTTTTTACTTTGTTTTAATGTTTATTTATTTATTTTTTTTGAGAGAGAGAGAGAGAGAGAACATGAGCAGGAGAGGGGCAGAGAGAGAGAGGGAGACACAGAATCCGAAGCAGGCTCCATGCTCTGAGCGGTCAGCACAGAGCTGGACGCGGGGCGTGAACTCACAAACAACGTGAACGTGACCTGAGCCGAAGGTGGACACCCAACCGACTAAGCCACAGGTGCCCCTACGTATGTTTCTTTTTATAAGGTTATAATTATGCTCTCTATGCTGTTTTGTCACTTCACACACCAGGAACCTTTTTTCTTTAATTAAGTATCCTTTTAAAATAGGAGTCTGGAAGGCTAGATCATTTTTACTGAACTAGTTCCTTACCCGGCATTTAAATTTTTCAGAAATCTTCACTGCCAGAAATAATCTATGACAGATATCTTCATGCAAAAATGTTTTTATAGCTCTCTGAATCTTTCTGGGAAGTAGAGTTACTGGAGTAAAGTGTATGAGCTTTTACCTTTAAGACTTTATTTCAATATGTGCTGTCCCACAGAAAGTGCTCAGGGGTGTAGCTCCCGTCTGCCCCTAATGGGATGCGAGCATTCTGTTAGCACGCACGCGGTGTCCTCACATTAGTGACGGTCCTGCAGTGACGATGGTAATCTCTGCCTGCTCTTTGAGTTGCCGGTGTTTTCCTGGTTTGATACTTGCCTTTTAACTTGGATGATGAGCTGGAACATTTTATTTGTTTTGTCAGGTCTTCTTCCCTCTCCCCCCTCCTGTTTAGAGGCTTTCAACTTTTCCCTCAATCTTTTCCTTTATAGAGTCTTCCTTCTTTGGCTTTGAGGCTTTGCCACCTTGAAATCAGATCCCAGATTTAGGCTTTTCTTAAATGCGTATTTTTGAGTTCTTTAATGGTTTCATTTAAAAAATATTTTTATAACATTTATTTATTTTTTGAGAGACAGAGACAGAGCATGAGCAGGGGAGGGGCAGAGAGAGAGAGAGACACACACACACACACACACACAGATTCTGAACCCAGCTCCAGGCTCTGAGCTGTCAACACAGAGCCTGACATGGGGCTCAAACTCACCAACTGCGAGATCATGACCTGAGCCAGAGTCGGATGCTTAAGGGACTGAGCCACCCAGGCACCCCAATGGTTTCATTTCTATATTGAACACAAATCTAACCAGAACAGATTTTGGCCTGTTGCCTGAAGGACCAAACCTAATTTATTCTTTGCCACATGGTCAACAACTTGTATCAGCATCATTTCTTCAGCACTCCTTTGTAAGACAATCCATCTTTAAAAAGCAGGGGTTGTGTTCTTTCTCTATCTGGATCTTTTAGAAATGGGCTTGCTCTCACAGATAATTTACTGATATTTGTTTTCCCCTGTCAATGTGTCTCACCTGAGAGTGGGATTTATCTGTTGTCCCTCGTGGTAAACCACCCCCACTCCTGACGTTGAAACCCTTGACTTCCAACAGGTTTTCCTTGGACGTGAGTCTTCTCAATTTTGCTCCTAGCTTGCCCAGTAAGTTCCAACACAAAATATCTCTGTGCTGTGAGCATCTAAAGTCTTAAGCCTAAGAGAAGTCGGCACACAATCAGAAACAGGTCATTCTTTTATTTTTTTAAATTTTTAAATATTTATTTATTTTGAGAGAGGGAGAGAGAGAGAGAGACATAGACAGTGAGTGGGGGAGGAGCAGAGAGAGAGAGACACACACACACAGAATCTGAAGCAGGCTCTAGGCTCTGAGCTGTCAGCACAGAGCCCAACGTGGGGCTCGAAGTCACCAACCACTCATGAACCTCGAAGTGGTGACCTGAGTCGAAGTCGGATGCTTAACCGACAGAGCCACCCAGGGACCCCCATTTCATTTAAAAAATTTTTTATTTATTTATGTTACTTTCTGAGGGAGAGGGAGCAGGGGAAGGGCAGAGAGAAGGAGAGAGAGAATCCCAAGCAGACTCCATGCCTGGAGCCCCATGTGGGGCTCAATCCCATGACCCTGGGATCATGACCTGAGCCAAAATCAAGACCGGGATGCCTAACTGACTGAGCCACTCCGGCCCCCGGAACCAGGTCACCATTTTAGTTGAACAGTTGATTCTAAGGGTGCAACAGACACCCATGTGAGTCTGTGGGCCTCCCTTCACTCATTTGTAAAGTGGCAGAGAAGCAATGAGCTTGGAATGTGTCCTTTAAACAGCACGTGTTTTGTTAGATATTGCAGGTAAGACTGAGGAGTTAAAAGAACCCAAAACAACCACGGTGGTGGTGGGGATGGGCGATTACTTAAGCAGGCCTCAAAAACCCTGCACTGGATTCCCCCCCAACTTAACCCTTTTAATGACGGTGTAGCCTTGGGGAAATAACTTCTGCCAGCTTTTTTTTTCCCCCTTCGCAGTAAAATGAGGTTTGCCTCTGACCTAGGACCAAATCTTCATAACAGATGAAATATAGCTGGTTAATAAATTGCTGAACAGACGCACCAACCTGAGGGGTGATCAAAGATATGCAGATTAACCTCATAATGAGATACGGTGTTTCACCAATAAATAAATATTTTTTAAAACACCCACTCAATGCTGGTGAGTGGGGACTTGGGGAGTGCAGATTGGTATGAGGCTTGGAGAGGCACTTTGGCAGTCGAGCACCTTAAACATTCATTTCTTTTGGAGAACCTGGTCCGTCTCTGATCACTGAGCCTGAAAAAGTTTGCCATAGTTTTAGATAAAGATTTGTACAGACAGAGGTCCATGAAAGAATGAATGACAGGAGGAAAGACTCAATAGTAGGAAGAGTGATTAGGTTGGTAGATTCTATAATGGAAAAGTTGTTTTAGATTTTTGTGTGCACGACACGGGCAGGGTGATCCAAAACAAAATGGGCAAAGTATTTCATTACTGGCAATAATGAAGCAAATTATAGTGTGCAGTTGTGAAAAAAATGACACTAAGAGGAAAAACATCCTGAAATAATATGCACGTTATGTTGGGTGGAAAAAAAAAAAAAGCAGAAAATAAAATGGTCTAACCAGTATTATGCCCAAGCGAAACTAACATGCAGGGTGCGAAGACAAAGAAAACCTTATGAGAATGTAAGGTGCACAATGTATGGCATGGGGACCATAGTTAATAATACTCTACTGCATACTGGAAAGTGGCTAAGAGTAGACCTTAAAAGTGTGCATCACAAGAAAAAAACCGTGTAACTATGTGTGGTGACTAGACTTACCATGGTGACCATTTTGCAACATATACAAACACCAAATCCTGCTGTATTCTGGAAACTACCATAACGTTGTATGTCAACTGTGTTTCAATTTAAAGGATTATTTTTTAAAAAACCTTAAAATCGTGGTGGTTTTCTTTGGAGTGTGGAGGGTTTTTTTTTCTTTTTTCCACTCTTCTGCATTTTCCAATTTTCTGCAACGAGCACATACAAATTTTACAATCAGCTGGAAACAAACCTATTTTTCAAATGAAGATTGGCTCTTTGAGCAAAAACATACGATTTTGAAAGTAACATCAATTCTTTTCACAAAGACAGCGCTGCCATGAGGATTAAATAGAGTGGTCATGAGGGCAAGCATGTTGTGGACGTGTTTTGCGAAGGACGAAGCACTTTGCACGCATGAAGGGTGTTCTGATTACACATGGACACACTGCTAAAGAATTCTGATGAGTTCAAATCCTGAAGCATAGGCTCATGTCATGAAGAAATCCTGCACTATGCAAAATGAACTCTCCATCCAGAATGTGCACGATCTTCCAGTTTGTTTTGTAGGTTTGGATTTTTTTATGTGTTGGGTTTCCTTTAGGTAGAACTCCATTTCAAAATTCGGAACTAAAAGAGGAAAGACTTCTTGAGGTAGCGGAAGACCTGACTGGTTTGTCTAGCACGGGCTCCTTCCCCCGCCCAGCTTTGCTTTTCCACCTCTTGGCCTCCTAGTGATTTTCTCCTATTCCCATGCAAAGGATAACTCTCGGGGTCAACGACTGTGGACTTCAATTTGTATTCAGCTTCCATAATGCTCTGGGAATCTAATGAGTGCCTGTTACAAGTGCAATTGGCCTGTGCGAAAGCTCTGGGCTTGTCATGCTGGGAGCCAGGGAGGGGACCAATTGCTGCACAACGCCCTCACCAACACCAACAGACATAGCTCCCTGTGGTTCAGCCTGCTGCAGTCTGGCGTGAAGGGCAGATAGGCCGAGCAGAAATGGATTTCTTGCCACCATTCTCTCTCTTCTCTCTCTGCCAGAGGGATGCCGGGTGTGCCCAGGTTCCAGCTCCCACATTCTTACTTTCTTTTTTTTTTTTTTTTAGTTTTTAAAATGTTTATTTATTTTAGAGAGAGAGAGACAGAGCGTGAGCAGGGGAGGGGCAGAGAGAGAGGGAGACACAGAATCGGAAACAGGCTCCAGGCTCTGAGCTGTCAGCACAGAGGCCGACGCGGGGCTCGAACTCACGGACCACGAGATCAGGACCTGAGTTGAAGTCAGACACTTAACGGACTGAGCCACCCAGGTGCCCCTCTTACTTTCTTGAGTTGCCCCTTTTCTTCTAGTCAATGTCTTGTCTGTCTTACTCTCGCCATAATTGCTTCTCTTGCCTGGTTCAGCTCTCAAATGCAGTTTATGGAGCAGGAGGATCAGAGGCCTCTTTGATGGGATGCATGAATTCTAAGGCAATCTTTTTTTCAAGTAGGCTTCATGCCCAGCACAGAGTCCAATGCAGGGCTTGAACTCACAACCCTGAGCTGAGATTGAGAGTTGCACATTTAACTGACTGACCCATCCAGGTGCCCTCTAAGACAATTAAAAAAATTACTGAGATTTCTCTAGTGATAATCTAAAATATGATTTTACCAGTTATAAAGGTAATAATCCAAAATTGAAAGACATTTTCTTTTTTTGATTATCCAAAAAAAAATTTTTTGTTTAATGTTTACTTATTTTTGAGAGAGAGAGAGAGTGTGAATGAGCAGGGGAGAGGCAAAGAGAGAGAGGGAGACACAGAATCCAAAGCAGGCTCCAGGCTCTGAGCTGTCAGCACAGAGCCCGACGCGGGGCTTGAACCCACGAACTGCAAGATCATGACTGGAGCTGAAGTTGGACGCTTAACTGACTGAGCCACCCAAGTGCCCTGAAGGACATTGTCTTAGGATAAGACCTTTGTATTGGGGCTGCTGCTAGGAAGACAGACACCCCAAGGATGGCTTCAGCAAGAAAGTTCTCATTTTCCTCACCTACCGACATGCCTGGCAGTGGGCAGCTGCTGGCTCAGTTCAGTGGTTTAATGACGTCACGGCTGCTGTCACTGTGATTCTCCTGCCTTGCCCCTCAGAGCTGCAAGTCGGTTGCTGCAGCTTCAGGCATCGTGATCTGCGATGGAGGCTGGATGAAGAGGGAAAGGGGAGGCATAAGCCTCACGGATCTCTTTTAACGGACAAGCAAAACATTTTCCGGAAACCTCCCAGCCGGCTTCCTTTTACTCAGGGGCACCAATCGAGTCACACAGCTCCCCTGGCCAAGAGGGAAGCCTCGAGATCCGCTCCTTGATAAAAGGGATGGGGTGGCTACAATCGGCTTAGACGAATCACTATTCGAGACTTGGGGCTGCACCCAGTGTTGAGGGTCAGATCAAGGTTTAGAGGTGGCTGTTGGGCATGCGGCGTGGGCCATGCAGCACACGTGCCCTTCCCTCTGGCCTCCTCCCCTTTGTTCCCTTGTCTCCTCGCCCTTGGCTTCTTGCTCCGTTACCGTGGTGACTTCCTCCTGCCTTTGGGCTCCTCCCCCCCTCCTCCACTCCATCCACTCTGTCCAGTTATGGACAGAGTATCGCCCATCAGTCCCCGGTCCTTCACCATCGGGGTGGGAAAGGTCATTACATCGAAGTTAAGAGCCCCTTTGACTTCAGAGCTCTGATACGAAATCCCAGGTATTTATCACACTTTCAAGGTTGGAATTCTATTTGTCGTCATCAAAGTGCAACTTCCCGGGTTGAGGAAGAACACGCGTGCTCAGCTGATAGCAAAGCAATGCTAGTTTCTGCTCAAGGACCTGAGAGTCAAGTGTAGCTAACTGAAAAGTTAAGAGAGAAGGGATTTAGCACAGCTCTTGGTTCCCCGTCCACCACCTCCCCCCCCCCCGCCCCCCAGAGGAATGAGCTGGGCTTGTTCCCTAGCTCTCCATGTTTCCACACCTCTCTAGGACATCCCACTTTGCTCACATCTACTAAGTGCCTCTGCGTCTTTCCTTATACCTCCTTTACCCCTCCCTGCTGGCCGGGACTCATCTTTCACCTTGTGATCCCTTCAAGGTCAGGATTGCCTGTGGCTCCCCTTCATCATTTCTGTACTTTTCCTGAGGCAGACAAGCTCCCCTGTTTCCTCCTGGTTCAGCACCTTCACCTGCTGCTTCCTGGTTATCATGGGCTTTCTAGTGTGTTCTAAGGTTAATATGTCTCAGCCCTGACCATGGTCTGTGAGGCGGCGAGGGGTCGGGCCCTGCATGTTCTTTTCTCAGTTTGTCTGTGAGCATTGTGAGGCCTCAGGCAGGTGACTTCATTACGCTGCAAAATTCATACTATGCTGGGACATTATTTTCTTTTTTTTTTTCAACGTTTATTTTTGGGACAGAGAGAGACAGAGCATGAACGGGGGAGGGGCAGAGAGAGAGGGAGACACAGAATCGGAAACAGGCTCCAGGCTCTGAGCCATCAGCCCAGAGCCTGACGCGGGGCTCGAACTCAAGGACTGCGAGATCGTGACCTGGCTGAAGTCGGACGCTTAACCGACTGCGCCACCCAGGCGCCCCTGGGACATTATTTTCAAATTCAATATTTTTAAAGTCTCTTGGGACTTAGTGACACAAATATTACATAAGTACCAATGACATGTTGTTCCCCTGTTTGGAAAGTCTGTTTCCTCTATGAAAGCTTTTAAATGTAAAGAAATGTGAAAATAAAAGATAAAGTGACATGGAGGAAGGAGCATACATATGGTATTGGACTGAAACACCTCAGATCCATGGCCCCTGTCTCCTCGTGCTTTGGGGACGTCACCAGTATCGCCAGACTGTGAGGTTTGAAGGCACGGTCCCCAAGCCGCCCTCACTTCTGACACCAAGTCCAAGGTTGTGGGAAGGCAGTTTATAAAACCCTGTTTTGATAATTCACTAGAAGGAAGACTTATAGAAGCCGCTGGAAACTATTATGCCCACAGTTATGCTACGTCACAGGACAAGGATACAGACTGAAATCAACCAAAGGAAGAGAATATAGAGCAGGTGGGGGAGGGTGCCAGGGCAAAGCTTCCGACCACCCTGGCATCACCGTGTGACAGACACATGGGACATCACCCATCAGGGACGCTCACCTGAGCTGTGGTGTTCATAAGATGTTGGGGCTCTTTTCACCTTGGCATGATTGACTTTCCAGGGATTGATCTCAGCCTCCAGCCAAAGGCCCCCACCTAAATCACATGGTTGGTCTTTCTGGCATGGCCAGCTCTCACCCTGAAACTGTCAGGTGTGGCTAACCCCACCCTAAGATCTGGTGTATCCAGACCTTGCCCTAAACAGACACTTCTAAAATGTCTTTTTTTGTTTTTTTAGTTTATTTATTTGTTTTGAGGAAGAGACAGCGTGTGCAGGAGGGGCAGAGAGAGAGGGAGAGAGAGAATTCCAAGCAGGCTCTGTATGGTCAGTGCGAGGAGCCTGATGTTGGGGCTCAAACTCATGAACCGTGAGATCGTGACCTGAGCTGAAATCAAGAGTCAGACGCTTAACCAACTGAGCCACCCAGGAGCCCTTCCTTTCTATCAGGAATGACACAGATTACATCCCAGGAGCCGAGCTCAAGGGCCAGGACTCTTTCTGGGCAAAGGCTTCGCTGTGCAGGATGCTTTGCTTCTGATTCACTATGGACCTCGCGTGTGCCTCCAGGTAAGTACATAGTGAGAAAGGCATCTGGCACCATTTGGAGGCAGCAATTTGTTAGCGGGTGCTGGTGTTCAATCCCCACCCCTTTGGGGCCCGTTTCCTTTCTCACCAGAAATGCCCTCTCGATGCTAGGAGACACAGGTACCAAAGGTCGCAGGCTGCCACTTCCCACAGCTCAGACCTCAGAGATGCCGGAGAAGCAGGGCCCCTGGAATCTTCCCTGTTTCAAGATGCCGACGCCCTGGGGGCTCACAGACAGCTGACGCTTTTGAAAGTTACTGACCTTCCATCAGCCTAGGTCAGAGTCTGTGATTCAGCTCTGTTAGTGGATTCAGCTGGAGCTGGAGACTGGGCAGGAAAACCTGGCCCTTACATGCTAACAATAAGAGAGGTAAGCTGAGGTAAGAGAGGTAAGACACAACATGTGACATGCAGACCCAATAGCAAATCAGCCAAGGAGCAGACAGGATGCGGAGGCTCGTTTGAAAACATGAGACTGCCAATAATCAGTGTCAAGTTTCACAAGGAAAATACATTCTTCACTCAGTGAAGGATTTATTAGCCTTCTAATAAAATTTTGAAGAACAAGTGCTATCTATTTAACAACTATTTATTGAGGATTTCCCAGGTGTCATGCAACATTCTAGGTGCGAAGGTTTTAGCAGAGAGCGCAACTGACAAACTCCCTCTCCTCACAGTAGGAGGTGGTGAGAAGTAAGCTGAAGGAAAATTAAGCAGGAGGAAGGGATGGAGAGGGAAAGGACCTTGTTGTCTCAGGCCAGGAGCTCAGGGACAGCCTCACTTATCAGGAGACATCTGAGCAGGGATGTGAATGAAGGGAGGGACCTGGTCATGTGATATCTATGGAAAGGTTTTCTAGGCAGGTCCATAAGTGCAAAGGTCCTGAGGTTGGGGAACGCTTGGTGTGGAATGGGGTTGAATGAGGCAGCCAGTGTGGCTGGAGTGAAGATGAAAGTAGATAAACAGGGGTGCCTGGGTGGCGCAGGCGGTTAAGCGTCCGACTTCAGCTCAGGTCACGATCTCGCGGTCCGTGAGTTCGAGCCCCGCGTCGGGCTCTGGGCTGATGGCTCAGAGCCTGGAGCCTGTTTCCGATTCTGTGTCTCCCTCTCTCTCTGCCCCTCCCCCGTTCATGCTCTGTCTCTCTCTGTCTCAAATAAATAAACGTTAAAAAAAATAAAAAAAAAAGAAAAAAAGTAGATAAACAGCACCTTGTGGTTGTAGAAAGGGGGTGGAAGCCACTAGAGGATGTCAGCTCTAAGTTTATGTGACGGGGACAACAGAAGATTGTGTATGCACACCCACACCCACCTCACCGTCCTTAGTCTGGGAGGATCTGACAGCTTCCTGCTTCCATCATGATCTTGACCAGGGGGGTAACTGTGGAAGAGTCTTGGACACAGCTAAGGGGCTAAACTGATTTCATACTGGAAAGGAGTTGGAGTGACCACGGGAAGGAATGAACTCTGGAAGTCACTCTGGGTGCGGTGGCCAGTGAAGGGGCAGCAAGGGGGCAGGGAGAAGGTACTGAGAGCAGTCTTTTGGGGAAGAACAATTTTAAGGGGAGCAGCTACTGAGATAAAGGAAATGAAAAATTTTAGAATATTCTGTGTGTCATCCAGTATGGTTCCCTGTTTGCTGCCTCTCCAAGAGATTTCGCACATTAAGCTGCAAGGCTTTGTTGGAGCTGGGTTTGTGTTTCTTTTGAATGCAACACGCTGCTTAGACCAGCTTCAAGGTGGCCCAGGCTTCATTTCTAACCATAGTGCCCAGGAAGTGATCAATGAACTAGCTGTTTTATGGCCTTTTATAGCCAGCTCTAAATATTTTCTTTTTCTTTGAACAATTAAAAAAAAGCCCCTCTGTTTCACTTTAGGATATTTATGCAATTGCCATTATGCAACAGGTAACCTCATTTGGAGTCTCAGATTTACTGTCACCAGCCATGTTATCTCACTCAGGTCGGTCACCTGACCTTTTTAAACTCCAGGAGTCTTATCTGTAACTGGAGATAATCCTTAAAAAATTTCTACACAGAATCTCAAGAATGAAATGATACTCTGCACGTAAGAAAGAATGCAAATGACAGTGTTTTAACTGATTATTGTTTTTAAATTACCATTTGGATACTAACACGTGCTCATGAAATATATGTGCAATAAATTTAACAATTAAAAGAAACGTATACAATGTCAACTTAGTTGTGCATAAATATCACAAATGTAGATTCATTTGACCAGAAGAGACAAAATGTGTGCCTCAGAGTGCAGTCAATTATATCGAATTGCTGGAATCTCTTTCTTAGCCTACATGGGTCAAGAAAGATATATGAAATGTTGCTTCTCTTTTATTGTTCAGAGTATGCAATCCCGAGAATAAATTTCCCTTATTAATAATAAAAATAAATTCTCCCAAACTATAACTTGTGTCAGAAGTCACGTGATGATTACTGAAATTATAACTCAGAAATAAACACCAGCTATATATATAAATATAAGTATATACATATATATATATATGTACACACACACATATATGAGAACAACCTATTATGTAGAATTTCTGGAAAATAACACCGAAAACAGCAAGAATAATCATTTGTACAAGACTGGCTTTGCTGTGAAAAGGAGATTTGGCTCCTTTAAAAAAAGTAAACTCTGGGGTGCTCGGTGGCTCAGTCGGTTAAGCATCCGACTTCGGCTCAGGTCATGATCTCACAGTCTGTGAGTTCGAGCCCTGCATCGGGCTCTGTGCTGACAGCTTGGAGCCTGGAGCCAGCTTTGGATTCTGTGTCTCCTTTTCTCTCTGCCCTCCCCAGCTCGTGCTCTGTCTCTCGAAATTAAATAAACATTAAAAAAATGTTTTTTAATTAGTAAAATAATAAAAAACCAGTAAACTGATTTTTTTTTTCATTGCTTCAAGTCATCTGCATTTAATAATAGTGGAGTACCTAATCGTGTGAATTAGCATAAAGACTGATTGCTGACCAGTTGTAACTGGCTTTGCCACACCATAATGAACACAGGTTTTAATAGACTCTGAGAGATCAATGGTCAATAGTCTGAGACTCTTTTCCAAGTTAAAAAAAAAGTTCAACAGTTACAATCTCCAGGCTTATCTGAATGTTGGCTACAACATTCTTAAAAGCTTGATGTTCTTATCACAGCCCTTCTTAGTGCCTGACAGAAACAACTATGTCGTTTTTACCCTTATCTTAACAGATGCTGTTGAGGCGCCTGGGTGGCGCAGTCGGTTAAACTTCCGACTTCAGCTCAGGTCACGATCTCGCGGTCCGTGAGTTCGAGCCCCGCGTCGGGCTTTGGGCTGATGGCTCAGAGCCTGGAGCCTGCTTCCGATTCTGTGTCTCCCTCTCTCTCTGACCCTCCCCCGTTCATGCTCTGTCTCTCTCTGTCTCAAAAATAAATAAACTTAAAAAAAAATTTAAAAAAAACAACAACCAGATGCTGTTAGTGCTGGTGCTGATGGAAAAGGACACCCAGAGCCAAAGAACCACTTAGTGTGGCTTTGCCAGGGCCTCACATCACCTCTACCCTCCCTGGGAAGACGCATCCCCCTAACTCCCGACCCCCTTTTCATATGCATGTGGGAATCAGGGTCCATCCTCGAGGTCAGACACCAGCTTCAGATTGCTGGTATCCATCTCCTGGACTTTGAGCCCCACCCAACTTCAGTATCTGCACAGCCACACCCACTGTCTTCCCACTCCCCCAACTGCCACTTCCGTGACAAAGTCACCAGGAACCACATCTGAACCACATCTGCAGGTTGTGGGGATCCTGCTTCCCTGCTGTCTTCAGCGTGGTCTAGACCCTCACTGTCTGTTACATTAGAGCTATCTTCCTGGGTCTGGCCTGCCTTTCCCTACCTGACTGCATACCCAGCAGTCAGGATGCTCTAGAATACATGTTCGATTATAACACAATAAAATACATTAAAATACATATTCTCCAGGGGCACCTGGGTGGCTCAGTTGGTTAAGCATCTGACTTGGCTCAGGTCATGATCTCATTCAGTTCCTGAGTTTAATTAAGCCTCGCGTAGGGCTCTGTGCTGACAGCTCAGAGCTTGGAGCCTGCTTTGGATTCTGTGTCTCCCTCTCTCTCACCCCTCCCCTGCTTATGCTCTGTCTGTCTCTCTAAAATAAATAAACATTAAAAAATTTAAAGTTAAAAAAAAAAAACACATGTTCCCTGGTTTAACCTTTGAGTCCCTTGTAGGGACACCCCTCTGTGCCTGTTCTTCCTCTCCATCCACTGAACTCCTATTTTTACACACCTAGCTCAGAAATCACCTCCTTCCGGAAGCCTTCCCCGACCTCCACAGGGAGTCCGTCATTCTCTTACGTTCTATGCACTATGTTTATTTACATGTCAGATCCCCTTAACTAAGGAGTGAAAGCTAACCTCGCCTCTAAGGAGCCATCGTCTCACGAGGCTGAAGAGGGGTTCATATCACTCACGGGAATGTCTCCAGGAGATTCTGTGGTTACAGATGGCTTCCTTAATACTGTATCTTTTTTTTTTTTTTTTAAACTTTTTTTTTTTTTTTTTTTTTATTTATTTATGGGACAGAGAGAGACAGAGCATGAACGGGGGAGGGGCAGAGAGAGAGGGAGACACAGAATCGGAAACAGGCTCCAGGCTCTGAGCCATCAGCCCAGAGCCCGACGCGGGGCTCGAACTCACGGACCGCGAGATCGTGACCTGGCTGAAGTCGGATGCTTAACCGACTGCGCCACCCAGGCGCCCCCCTTAATACTGTATCTTGCAAGACCTTGCCTCTCAGGTGTGGCCTGCAGCCCAGTAGCATGGGCAGGCACCCGAGAGCTTGTTAGAATCACAGAATCTCTGTTCCTACTCCAGACCTTCTGAATAAGACTCTGCGGTTGAACAAGATCCCCACGTAATTTGTATGCACATTAAAGTTTGAGAAGCACTGGCATAGGGGATGTTAATGTCAAGAGTTTAAGTAGAAAGTGTAAAATATCTGCTGATTCCTGGCAAGCAATTTTAGAGCTGGGCTAGATTCGGGACGGGTTGGCTCCCCATTACTCAGTCCTGGGCATTAATGTGACGCCTTGGGTAGGACAAAGGGAGCAAAGACAGCTTCACTAGGAGGAGCTGGGAGGGCTCCCCATCTCTCCCTGCATCACCCAAGCTGGTGCCCACGGGATATCTTTATCTTTTGTTGCATAGGAAATTGACATATAGGAGGTGGCCTAATCGCTGATTAAGAATTTAGAGACTAGAGCGCCCCCTACCGGGCTCTGCGTTCCCCGAACGTGTCCTATTGGCCTCTGCAAAGCTGACCTGTGGTGGGTGCTCAGCAAATGTTTATGGCTGGATTTCGGCTTATGTGATGTGCATTGTGCCTGCTCGCACCTCTCAGGTCAGCGTTCTGTGTACAATCCCCCCAGTTCTAACAGAAATCATTCAGTCACCACAGAAGTCCGGGAGCTTCATCGGGGCTTAATCTTATCCTTTGTGGCCACAATTATCTACAACAGCATCAAACTCAACATCGCAAGAGCTAAACCTCACTTAGTTAAGTGCAAATCTATTTGTGCCTTCAAGCAAAGACAGGGGATGGATTTAATGTTCTAAAGCAGAGGTGCTGGGGGAATAGGTCTGCCTGTAAGTTTGGACTGTGGCCTGTGAGGTTGGCTTTGGTTGCCTGACGACCCAGTGGTTTAAGGGTCCTTGTTTCATACACTTTGTCTAGTTTTCGTCGTTTCAGATGGAAGGTAAATCTGGTCTCCATTACTCCATTTTGGCCAGAAGTGGAAATTGCCCACTTCATTTACCTACTTTTTTTTTTTTTTTGAAAGAGAGAGAGAGAGAGTGAGAGAGAGAACATGTGCAAGTGTGGGCGAGGGGCAGAAGGAAAGAGAGAGAGAATCTCATGCTGAGCGTGGAGACTGATGTGGGGCTCGATCCCACAACCCTGGGATCATGACCTGAGCCGAAATCAAGAGTCAGACGTTCAACTGACTGAGCCACCCAGGTGCACCTATTCGTGTATTTTTGTGGTGTCTTAATACCAACTGAATTATCCAGGGTTAGGACCACTGTGAGAAGTGAGGGACAACTCTTCTCTGTCTGGTTTGGGATTTTGGCAAGATAATCATTTTGCTAAGCCATGTTGCTGATGTAATGTGAGTCCTGGTCCTTGAGTGGCCAATGTCATTCTATATTTGGAGATGTGTGTTCACAGTGATCCTGCATTCGTAGGATCCTTTCTAATGTCTGTTACTGTGGTCATGTTAGGGCATTTACATATTTAAGCACATATGATTTTATTACACTTTTCCATGGAGGGAGAAGGCTGTGTGGTGAGTTCAGGCAGAAAGGGTCTTATACAACCCCACAGAGTTTCCAAAAAGGAACAGGGCAGCAAAATGATGGAGGGCAACTGAGAGGGGCTGGCAAGTTCATCGGTAACCACCGGATGAAGATCAGAAGGGGTGGTGGTCATCCTGGGGGTGGGGGTGGGGCAGGTGTGCCTCCATCCTTGACCTTGTGGCTCCTCAAAAGCACTTCGGAACGTGGACAAAACCCAGGGGAGAAAGGGAAGGGGGCTGAGGGAGGGAATCCCTTCAGTGACTGAGAACAATTTTCTGCCAAAGGAGCAGTGAATAATAAAAATTAAGTTCCGTTCTAGAAAAAAAAAAATGACATTTCATATACTTTTAAGTTTGTGCCTTAAGATTCGTAATTACTACCCAAGCTCTTTTCAGTGTAAAAAAAAAATTGCAGAATGTCCCAAGCATGAGAGCTGCTGTGATTTAACATCTGTTGATTGAGAAAAGACATGAAGGCAAAACGCTGCCCTGTATTCAGAAGGCGCTTGCTTCTCGCACAATTAGATTTGCAGATCAGTAGGCTCACAAGCTAGGAAGAACACCCCCGCCGCCATTTAATGTTTACTTACTTATTTTTGAGAGAGAGAGAATGAGCAGCAGAGAAGGAGAAGCAGACAGAAAATCCCAAGCTGGCTCCGCGCTGTCAGCACAGAGCCTGATGTGGGGCTCGAACTCACAAACTGGGAGATCGTGATGGGAACTGAAATCTAGAGTTGGAGGCATATATTGTTTATGTTAACATGTACTCCTTTCATTACTATTCTATTTTGAAATAAGGTAAATATTGATTGACATAGTCTACATAAACGAAAAGTTTTGGAATTGTCAATAATTTTTAAGTACTGACCCAGTATTTGGAAGGACGCCTTTAGTAATGGCGACAAGAAAACATGGACAACTTTAACTGTCAAATTTGTTAAATGAATGGTGTTATAAAAAGGTTTTCTGGGACACTCCCCTTCTTTTTCTAAATAGGGCTCTGGCTGTTTTGGAGTAATTTTTTTTTTTTTTTTTTTTACTTATTAAACATGATTATAAGCTCCTTATGCACCTTGCAACTCAGATTTCATGCTCCTATGTTGATGATTGACTTTATTTAACTTGATAGAGATTGGCTAAATATATGAATAATGATTCAAATGCTGTATTAAAATAATTTTGAACTAGCTTTTCATTTAAAAAAAAAAGAGTTGGAGGCTTAACCGACTGAGCCACCCAAGTGCCCCAAGAGCAAAGGTTCTGAATAAGAAAGTCTGGGCCCAGAGTTTGCTATTTACTAACTGTGGGCTATGGGCAAGTTAAATTGCATTGTTTCTCCTGTTTCCTCATTAACAAAATGGGGATAATGAGAATACCTACCTCCCAGGATGATTGAGACAATCCAGCCCACTCCGTAAGCCATGGTGTGATTATAAATGGACACGAATTGTTGTTTATAGATGCTGCATGTATACGTATTGCCTACAGACATAAAAGTGAGCATTAATTTAATTTCTGTGTTAGACTCATTCCTCCAGAGTTAGGTATTAAATCAAGTGAAAATAATTTAGGGTTAGACTTTTTAGGGAATTCCTAGTCTGTCGGGCATGAGGGGAGATTTACACAGAGCCGGTGAACAGACTACCTACCAAACCACAAGATTCGTGCTGGCATGTTAGAATTAACAACCGGCTACTCATTGTGAAGCTTTCCCAACAGGGAGATGCGTTCTGGTTTTCCATTACCTGAGTCTTATCCTTTCTAGCGCCAAAGAATACAGACCAAATGATCACCAGGGAACAGAAATAGATTACTTCACCTTTGGGCAACCTGCTGTTTGGGTGACTTGGCACTTCTTATCTCGAGAGGAAAAGCACAGTGATGCCGATTGGTCCACAGTGGGAGGGGTCCACCCTTCCACGAAGGCCCAAGTTATTGCGAAGAGGCATTCGTCATCTGCTGATCATGGTTCTTGTTTGGGCGTTGGGGGAAAATTTCTTCTCATTCACGGCTCTGAATGTGGTCCTATTTCTTGAGGCATCCAGTGGAACCCTGATTAAGCAAAATACTGTGGAAATGGGGTTTTCCCCGATAAGGTAAGGGGATCATCTAGGCTGAGCCCAAGTTGCAAATGTGTTCTGAACGCTTTGCTAGACCTTCTTGCCTTAGCAAGTACAGAGCAATGAACGCATTTTGGAAATTTCTTTGTGAGGTAGTTGGAAGAGGTGTATTCATTCCACAAATATCTATTGTTTTACTGCTGAGTTCTGGGAGAGGGGCTGGCCACGGGGTGGTAAAAAGACAAAGGTGGTCTGATCCTCTGCAGAACCTGTGTTCAGACCACAACCATCGCCACTTAGCAACCATGTGATCCCAGGCAAGTTCTTTATTCTCTCTGACCCAGTTTCTTATCAGGGAAATGGGGCCCGATAACTCTAATATTCACCTTGCCAAGGGCGTCTGAGGATTATAAAGCAAAAAACACTCTACAAACTGCAGGTGTCTATGAATGGGCATATTATTTGATGACTGCGAATCTTGCCTTGCATTGTGAAAATCGTTCTAAAAGGCCCAAACCATTATATCGTTTTAAGGGATGTCTATGTAGACTCCGTATTGTATAAAAAAGTAACATTTGGGGGGAGGGGGGAAGGAACTATCTGGTTCAATTCCTTTTTGACAAATTAGAAAACCCAGGCCCCAAGAGGTGGACTGACCAGCCCAAGGATTCTGTTAACAGATAAACTGAGGCACATTCAAAATTTTAAGAGTTTATTTGAGCAAAAGTTGGCTCAAATTGGGCAGCGTCAGATCTAGCTGAGAGGAAAAAGCCAGCTGTAAGATGCTGTGCAAAAAGTGAATGACTTTTCTAGACAGAAGGGAGGAGGAACAAGGAAATTCTATTAAGAGCAGGCTGGTTATTGCAAGGTTACTTTCCTTTAGGGGAGGGCAGGGGTCTGTCAGGCAGATTACCTAACTGGTGCTGATCAGATGTCTGACTGACTAGTTGAACATTCCATTTCTGGAAGAGTTGAACCTCTAATCAAGTTCAGTCTTGGCGTGGTGACATGGGGTTCAGCATAAGCAACTTCATTCGGGACCCGGTGTCTTGTTTTTAACATCGCACGGAGCTGGGGCTAGAGCTCAGTCCTGTTCCTCTGACCAGTTTCATTACTCAGCCTGAGTAACAGACCCACAAAACATAGGATGATACTAGCTCACAAATAACAGTAGCCTGTACCCCGATATTGGGCTGTAACTTCTCTCCACTTGAATCTGTCTTTGAGGAAGAATAGAATTATTGTCCGTTCAATCCATTTCCAAGAACCGTTGATTTTATCTTTGTTTCTTTTTTCTTTCTTTCTTTCTTTCTTTCTTTCTTTCTTTCTTTCTTTCTTTTTTATTCTCTAGTTAATATACAGCGGAGTATTGGCTTCAGGAGTAGAAACCCGTGATTCATCACTAACACTATAACACCCAGTAATAACACTAACACTATAACACCCAGTAATCATCCCAACAAGTGCTGTCCTTAATGCCCATCACCCATTTAGCCCACCCCCGGTTTTATCTTTCTATTTAAACCTGTGTGGCAGGCATAATTCTGGCCTCCACTGTCTCTGCCCTCCCATGTCATGCCCATGGTTATATTAGGAGGAGAAGGGACGTGGCAGATATAATCAAGGTCACTAAACAGCTGGCCTTAAGAGAGGGAGATTATCCTGTATTATCCAGGTAAGCCTAGATTAATCACAGGAGCCCTGAAAAACCAAAAAGGAAGCCCGAAGAGGAAATCAGATAGACGTAGCAAAAGGGAAAGTTGGAGATGCCAAGCTTGCGAGGGGTTCCATGCACCACTGTTGGCTTCAAGATGAAGGGGGTTATGTGATGGGAAAATGGGGAATCCCAGTGCTACAACCTCAAGCAACTGAATTCTGTCAATAACTGAAATGAGTTTGGAAGTGGAAACTCCCTCCGAACCTCTAGGGAAGACACCAGGCTGGTGGAACCCAGACTTTGGCCTTGGGAAGCCCTGAACAGGGGACCCAGTTGAGGGCTCTCTGCTGGGACTTCTGACCCACTGAGGTACTACATAGGTATTGCTTTAAGATTTTCTTTTTTCTTTTTGTCATTGACTTTTAAAAATTTCTTTTAAATGCAGATGGATGTGCAAATGGTACAGAAGGATGAGAGGAGAGAGCAGCCATACCCTGTTCAGTAAACCCCTCCCAACCTGCCCTCCCTGCAGAGGGCCGCCAGGGGGAGCAGTTGCTGTTTTCTGCTCTTCAGCTACCCTCTCCATCTGTCAAATCACCCCTCTATTGCTTTTTTAAACAATTTGAGATGCTACTTATTGATTTGTCGTTTAGGTGGATATCATTTACTTTTATAAGAAATCTCCAACAGGGACATCGTTTCTTGTGTTTGGTATCTTTCTTCTAAAAGTTCATTAGAGGAGGGCCCCTGGGTGGCTCAGTCAGTCAAGCATCCGACTTCAGCTCAGGTCATGATCTCACGGTTCGTGAGTTCAAGCCCCTCGTCAGGCTCAGAGCCTGGAGCCTGTTTCCGATTCTGTGTCTCCCTCTCTCTCTGCTCCTTTCCCGCTCATGCTCTGTCTCTATCTCTCTTTCAAAAATATATAAACGTTAAAACACACACACACGTAATTTTAACCAGTTGATGGCAGCTTCTCATTTGTCATACCTTCATCAGACCTGTCAACACAAAGCAAAGCAGACCAAGAAATTCATTTCTTCTTCTCTGGTAAATTTGCTGCATATGTGCTGGGTGGCTAAAGCTGACATTCCCCGGGACAGAAAAGCAGAAGCCCTAGTTGATCAGGAAAATGGAGGAGGCAGTGTATGTCAGTGGTTAGAAACTCACCTCTAACAGGATACAAACCACTTTGGCTTCAATCGGTGAGATCTTTAATCTTTTAGGGTTGTTGGGATTATGATATGAGATGGGTACATAGTGCTTAGCATATGTACATAAATGTTAGGGTTGCTAGTCATTCTTATTACTTCCAAGACCATCCCAGTGGACATATGGGTCCCTGTCCAGCAGCCTTGAGGACAACTTATATTAGTATTGTACGCAGGAGGGGGCAATGGCACTAGACTGACCAGCTGGGAACTGCCCAGCCTGTGCTGAGGAGAGACATGACTCAGTGGTGCCCTCTGCTTGCCGCTTTATAGAGCACAGGAGTAGCAGGGCACTGTTGCGGACTGGCCAGACCTTGGATTACACTTGGCATTGCGCATTTGAAGCGTGGCCTTTATCGCTATGAAGCTGCTCAAAAGTTTCCACAAGGAGTTTCAACACTATGTTCACCTTTTCTTTTTCAATATGGGCCTTAAAAAAAAAAAAAAAAAAACAAAAACACCCACTGGGGGAGCTGGGTGCCTCTGTTGGTTAAGTGTCTGACTCTTGACTTCGGCTCAGGTCATGGTCTCACCCTTCCTGAGTTTGAGCCCTGCATCTGTTAGCACAGAGCCTATTTGGGATTCTCTCTCTCCCTCTCTCTCTCTGCCCCTCCCCCTTTGTTCTCTCTCAAAATAAATAAAAATAAACTAAAAAAACAAACAAACAAACCCATCCACTATATTGAACTATGATCGACCTACAAAAAGCTGTATGTGTTCAATGCATAGGACTTACGAGTTTGGGGATAATTATACACCCGTGAAACCATCACCACATCTAGGCCATAAACGTATCCGTCACCTCCAAAAGTTTTCTCCCACCTTCTTTCTTACTTATTATTGTGATAATAGCATTTAACGGAAGACCTACCCTCTTGTCACAACACAATACAGTGTTGTTAACTGTGGCCGCAATGCGAACCGCACCTCTAGGATTGGTCTCGAATTTTGTTTCTTCTGTAATTAGTTCTTCGTTGGAGCCAGGAGAGGGCACTGTTGCCTCATCCAAATTCTGCACCGTGGTCTACCAGCTGTGCGTCTTGAGCTACAGTGTCTCATTTTCTGGCTTTGTTGGGTGTGGCAGTTAATTTCTTAGGTACCCAACAGGGAAACGAAACGAAACAAAACAAAACAAAACAAAACAAAACAAAACAAAACAAAACAAGACAAGACAAAACAACCTTTTGTCTGTACTAGGACAAACACAAAAACTTGAGACTTGACAAATTAAAACAAAAATTTTAAACCATAAAATTGTGTGTAGAAGTTTTTAAAAACACACACGTGCAACAGAGGCAGTTCTTTGAAACTGATCAAGGATCTTTCTGAAACCACTGTCTGAAAAATTAGAGTCTAAAGCTGGTGTTCCTTCTCATTTTTGGCATCAAAGTGACAGGAAAAAGACGTAGAAGAGGCTGATACGCAGTTTTAGGGAACTCTGGGATGTTTCCTTCTCCTGTGGCAACACTCATAACCTCCAGAAAACAGAAGCCTTTGCTAAGAGCAGGGAGGGTGCAATGTGGCCACTCACCCCCTACTTCTGCCTCTGAGGTTCGCCTGTTTCTTTCTTGGCCGATGCGATTACCGGCCGTGAGAAGCCACGTTGCCATTTTTAACAGGCCCTTTTTAAACGAGGCAATAATGGCTTTATTTATAATCTTTGGGTGAAAAATGGCACTTGAAGAGGACCGTTTCACAATCCAGGCGGTCTGCATTCTCGTGGTTCTCTTCCAAACTAGCAGTCTAATAAGGGTGGCAGAAGCTGAGCTCCTTTTTGGCCCTGCCATTCCCTCTCAAGTTTCCCTATTTGTGATTTCCGTCCATGGCTTCAGAGTTGGACTGAGATATTCAAAATGCAAAATACAAATATGCTGATGGCAAGCCGAGCCTACACAGGGTCACATCACAGCGTAGGGCTGAAAAACCTCGCGGTACTGGAGAATATCCCCAGCACCAAGTACTCATATATGATGCCTGTAAATAAATATTTGCTGGATGAACGACTGATTGATGGGGTGAGTGAAGGAAACCACTCACTTCTCAAGATAATTGTGGGTGTGAAAACTGATTCGTAACTATTTGAATAGACGTGACGTTTAAAAAATGTTACCATTAATTATTTGGGATTTTATACCGGATGCTTTCCAAAGATTTCCCATGAGGCCAACAGAAATTGGTGAAGGCGTGTCTACGTGCATTTATGTCCTCACTCACGCTGTTATTTCAAAATCACGAGGAGAGACAAGTGTGGGAACTTGAAGACATCGCGTCTGTCAACATTTCGCATTTCTCCTTTTTTATTCTTTCTTCATTCTGGTAATGGTAACTTGCAGCTTGTTTGGCTGGTTGGTTGGTTTTTTTCCAGACTCCTGTCTGAGCTGAACTCCGTGCAGTGAGTAAAGTCTGGGCTCACAGAGGGCCATAAAATCCTTTTAATATTCATTTGAAGGTACAAGCTCTTGGACCACAAAGGTCCCTTCTCCTGGTCCCCTTTTCATGCCCAGACATGCTCAGGGACTTGGCATCTTGCCCTGGACGCAAGGCATATAGGCCCAACAAAACGCTCATTTTCACTGCTTGCAACAATGATCAATTCTTTAATGTAATTACTTAGAACAAATTAAGAGTTTAGATCCGGGAGCCTTGGGGCACTCAAAGATTATGGAAAATAGTGGGGTGGGGAATGGTTTCAGATGCCCCTGGGCTGCAAAAAGCCACACCCCTCAGAGGCCGGGTGTGATTCTGATAGATAGGTGTGAGCTTTTACTAAGTACACCCTGAAGATCTGCAGGGCAGGAAAAAGTAGGAGCTTACGGTCCATGCGTGCTCTGTCTTTGCCAGGCCACCTTCTAAAAATAGCTAGCGGCTGCTTTTTTAACTGTGTGACTTCTTAAATACGTTTCCCTTTCCAGCAGCTCAGTTTGCTAGAGGAAGTGGAGAGTAAAAATATTGTTTCTCTGTCTTCAGCTGAAGACCGGTGGCCCCAGTGTAAGCCACGAAGACAGTATCCATAGGTGATAGGAGGGGGCAAAGGCAAACCCCGTGAATTTGAGCTTTTATTGCACACGCTGTCGGGTTCCTGGGTATGGGAGAAAAGCAGACCCTTACATACAGACTCCAAGAGAACCTCTAATTTCACTCAAGACAGGAAGTGTCCTTTACCCCAATGCTACTGGGCAAATGTGGAAATAGGAACTTTGATAATGATTCAAGTTACTTTTACTTGGGAAGGTTTGGGAGGAAATAGCTGTAGGAATACCATTCTTAAAGAGCTTACTAAGGCATTATCCAGGCATAAAGCAGGCATTATCCAGGGCTCACCGCAAGCCAGGCACTGCCCTCTGTGCTTTCCATATGCTAGTTTATTTAATCAGCAAAACAATGCTCGGAGCCAGGTGCTCATATGACCTCCCATTGCAAAGAACCAGGAAACTAAGGCACCAGGATACCAGGAAGCTTGCCCCTCAAACACCCAGCTAGTACAGGAAGTCCAGCTTGATTCTAGGCTCTGTCCTTGACCATGTGTTGCTTTTAAAATCAGAGAAAAAATAATAAATGCGGCTTTAAAATCCTGACCCTAAAATCCATAACCTACAGCAGACTGTGAAGATCATTGCATGGAAGGGCTTTGGAGAAGAAAGAACACAGGCAGCCTAGATTGTTTGATTTACTAAAGACCAGACTTTATAGACGGACACCAAGGACAAGTGGCTCAGATGTATCCCCCTCTGCAGTCCTGTAAGCAGCCAGTAAACAGTCTACCCCTTGCAATGTTACCTGGGGCTGCAGGACGTGATGGTCAGTCTCAAAGGAAGAGTGAATTTCCCAGCTACCATAACTCTGAATGGTGGGCTCGGCACCGAAACGACACAAATACACTTTCACACACAACTTTCTATGAAAAGTCATAAAACAGTGGCGCCTGGGTGGTGCACTTAAGCATCCGACTCTTGGTTTTGGTTCGGGTCAGGGGCGCATAGTTCGTGAGTTCGAGCCCCGCGTTGGGCTCTGCACTGACAGTTGGGAGCCTGCTTGGGATTCTCTCTCTCCCTCTCTCTGCCCCTCCCCTGCTCTCCCTGTCTCTATTTTCTCAAGATAAATAAATACACTTTTAAAAAAAGTCCTAATACAAAAGTCCATTGTATTCGTATAGATCAGCCATGAACAACTGGAATTTGAAATTAAAAAGTAATGCTATAGCCCAATTTAATTCACAAGATACATGGAAGGTGGTGGCACACATAATGGATGCAGGAAGCAACTGAAATTTTAGAATACGGCCGTGTCCATTTGGATACAATTTTAAGAATATTCTCAAGGTTTATCCTAACAAATATTTGACACAAATACAGTTGAAAAGACATACATGCAGAAGGTGGGAAACCAAAATTTAGAAAACCATCAGTTCAGAGTTCTTGTTTGTTCCCAGAGGAAAATAACTGACTTCTACAATGCTGATAACTTCTCATATTGACCAACTTACTTTATAATTTTCCTTGTAATTTTTATTTTTTTAATTTTATTATTTTTTTAACGTTTTATTTATTTTTTGAGACAGAGAGAGACAGAGCATGAACGGGGGAGGGGCAGAGAGAGAGGGAGACACAGAATCGGAAGCAGGCTCCAGGCTCTGAGCCATCAGCCCAGAGCCTGACGCGGGGCTCGAACTCATGGACCTCGAGATCGTGACCTGAGCTGAAGTCGGACGCTTAACCGACTGAGCCACCCAGGCGCCCCTGTAATTTTTAATAAATAGCCAGACTAAAAAAAAAAATCCCCATCTTTTTGAAAGTAAGAGGAGTGCTGGGAGGAACTGAGGTCTCACTTTTCTAGGTTTGAGTATCTGTGTTAAGGGGAAGCGTTGAAATGGGCGCAGAGCTGAGTCCCTCAAATCCTCGAACGAGAGAGGACTCCCTCCCAGCTCTGGGGGCGCTGGCAGCAGAAGGTCCTCAGCCACCTGCCCTCTACAGAACTGGGGACTCTGTGGACGAGTGCCACCTTGGCCAAGGCCTTGGGCCCTTTCCTGGGTAGCCCGCGCTCAGCAACCGGTGGATGTGGCCCTTTAAGCCCTGGCCTTCTGGCTTTTACGGGGGCAGCTCTGAAGGGTCATGTCCACTCCAGACCTGCCCACAGGGCCACCCAAGGCCTCCGCTGAGACCGCATTTATCCCAGCCGAACTCTGCCTGCCCGTCCCACTTCCCTCCCTTTCTTTCCACAGGTATTGATCCCAAGGCAAGCACAGACGAGGGGGATGCTGTCCCTGGCTCTGGGTCCATGTCCCAGCACAAACCCAACACGGGGTGGGGGGGGGGGGGGGGGGGGGGGGGGCGGGGGGCTAGGGAGGAAGAACACAAGGCTTTGGTGAGCAGCTGGCCCCTCTGCCACACGGATTCTACGGGCCACAGCCCTGGAGCCCGTCTTGGAAATTACACGAGGAAGGAAAGCAGTGCCATTTTCCACACACAGATTCAGGAAGTGAACCGAAGAACAAAGAAGACACTTTGGGAAGCCTGGCAGGGGACACGTCTGAAATTCGGGCGGGGCTTTGGGGGACCACAGGAGGCAGAATGGCAGCTGCATAGCCCACTGTTTGGTCTAATCCCCTGAGCTGTCCTGTCCCTGGTACCGTGGTCTCACTGTGTTAATTAAATCATTCTCATTAATTCAGCCCGAGTGTAAATTAGGAAGGAATGAAGATAAATTAGGTTTGAAGGCAGCTAATACATTTAACCCCATGCTGCTTATTTTGCAGCCTAACAGAATAACGTTGTTAAGGGAGATAACAAGGCCAAAGCCTTGGGCACAGCTTCTTAATAGCATTAAAAATGAGACCTTGGTTTGGTGTCACAAGGCAGAGGCAAAGACCAACTCCCGGGGGGCCTTTGGGACTGGCCTAACATCTTGGGTCGGGTGGTGGCCATTTTATGACACGGATCCATAGCATTTCCTGAGTTGTTTATGCCTCAGATAGCTACCACGTTTGTGGTTGTCCAGTTTGATCACAGGCCTGTCTAGAGAGTTCTTCCTGTACAGACACAAGATTTGCTCACCTTCTCGTCCTGTGAGGGAAGTGATAAGGATTACCTTTAGGATTGGCTGGAGTAAGGACAATTTGTGTTGCTATGAGCGGAAATATGCTAACTTGCAAATCGCGCTCAGCTGTGAAATAAACACTAGACACTGCACACAGGCCTGGAAACTTTTGATACAGTGGTTCAAGCAAACCAGTGCAGTTTGTAGGAGGTCATTGAAGGCACACACATTTTCCCCCAGATGCAAGTTTAGTTCCTCTATCGCTCAGCAGGAACGTGTCTTTCACTTTTATGCCCTCCGATGGCTCATTTCTTTCCCCTGCCTCATGTTGCTTATCTCCCTGAGGCAGATGAAGCAAATGTCTATGGTCACTGAACACATTTCAAGATTTCCTAAAGCTACGACATTTTTTCCCTTCTCTTTTCTTGCAGCCTAGGAGGACGGCAACATTAGGTTGAAGAGACCAGGAAAATGGCATCGGTGGACAATGACACGATGTCCACAGCATCCCTGCCTGCTTAGCAGAGTTTTGTGCAAAGAGAGATAAACGCTGCTGTCCCGTCGGTTAAGGACACTGCAGTTTCCAGGTGGTGAAGATACAACAGAAACAGATTGGCTGTTCCCAACTCAGTGGCTTCCTGGGACAAAATCCCCAGCCAACCAACTGAGCTATGCACATGTTTTATATTTCTAGGCAAGATCAGCTAGGCGTAGATTGGGTAAGTAACTGAAGTAAGAAACAGATACTTCTCCTTAATGAGAAAAAGTGTTAACCTCTCAGTTTAAACAGAACGATTCCCCCAAAGGAAGACGTTGCATCCGGCTCTTCAAACCAGCGTGCCTACTTTGAGCCCACGACCCAGACAGACAAAACGCTGCTAGAAGGTGCCTTTGCGGCTGCCTTGATGGACTTCCTCCACACCTCTCCACAGGCTACAGAAACGTGTTTTTAAAAGCGGGGGGGGGGGGGGGGGGTGTGCTAGAGCTGCACATAGCCACTTCGCCTGTTTTCAGCACCTGCCTCTGGTGTGTGTCTACACTCTCTCTGGTCCGGCCTGATTTTATCCACCTCTCCTTCAGGAACGGGGTCGGCTCTTCACCTGGCCAACCCCAGAGTCGCTGCACGTGGCTCTTACCATGAGCTGATCCAGCTGTCCCTGGCTTTGTGAAGCAGTCTGGAGCTGAGGCCCCGCATAAAGAATTAAACTATGAAACAGACTCGGAAAGGCTCCTGGTGAGGCTGGCGAGTTAATGCTAACAAAGGACTTCAGAGGGCACTGTCTTTCCTTGCATGCAAGGAGCAAAATTTCTCAGCGCAGACCGGCAGGGACCGGGGTACAGAAAAGTGTGGATTAGAATAAAGAACCGACAGAGTCTTGGTTCAGGCAGTCTCTGGACACCGGGAGCTCTAGGTGGGGCCTCCTCAGCCTGTGTAAACCATTTCTGCGTCTAGTGTTTAGAGGAAAGCTGGGGGGGGGGGGCGCGGAGAGGGGAGAAAACCCTTGCTCGGTGGATCCTTACTCGAGCTGCAGAGCGAGGCCACTGCTAAGTGGCCGTGGGACCTCGAGCTGGACAATTCACATCACCCTGGGCCCCACTTTCCCAACCTGCAAAACGAGGTGGCTGGACAGGTAATCGCTACAGTTCATTCATTGATTGTATTCCAAATACCTAATAAAATCCAAACACGAGCTTTAGCTCCCGCTGGAAAACCAGTCCTTAGTGCAAAGATCAGAAATGGATTTCGCAAAGGGCGATCGCCACGCGAGATGAGTTTTCGAACCGCCTTCCTTCCTTCTGGCACGCGGCGCTTCAAACAGGCGCGCTGGGCCATTTCTTTGCTGAGCTGCAAGCTAAACACAACGGAGCGATAAAAGACAGGAAGGGCCCAGCCCGAAAGGGCGATTTCGGCTCTATCGCCAGGGAGAGGGGGCGGCGTGGCCGCTCCTTTGAGCAGCTCGCTTTGAATCAAGCGGCGGCGGCGATTGGCTGCGGAGCACGTGGTGCGCGCCCCGCGGGACAGCGCCCGACTGCGGCTGCTGCTGCTCCCCGCAGCGTGGGGCAGAGTCCGGGCGCGGGTGCCGCACCCGCCGGGGTGGGGCGGTGGGGCGGCGGGGCACAGGGGAAACGCCAGGAGCTCGAGTCTGTCTGCCCCTTGCCAGCGAGAAACCCCACGGGCCGCCTTTGGCCGACCTGCAGTGTCCCCGGAGTGGCCAAACTTGTGCCCCTGCCCTCGCCACTGCCCTCGCTCCAGGTGTCCCACGCAGCGCGCGTGCGCCGGGCACCTTGCCTGCCCCTGGCCACCTTTCCTGAGCATCTCGCGGGCTCCGGCTTCGCGGAGCGCACAGCCGGGTGCCTCCCCTGCCCAGGGTCCCTCAGCTCCGGGGCTATCCATTCACCGGGCTGGGCCAGAGAGGCGCAGGCACTCCGACCCGGCCAAACTTCTGCTACTCTCGGTCCCTGAGGGCTGCAGCTGCTAGTGGCTCAGGCACCGTGTCCGCTTTGTCTCTCTCTACTCTCCGCAGCCCCCCCCCTCCCCCGCTTCCTCTCTCGATTAACTCCCCCGACACGCTCTTCTCCAGCTCCTCGCCGTCGCCACCTCCTCCCCTTCCTCCTCCTCCTCCTCCTCCTCCTCGGCGGGCGGCCTTCACGCGCTTCCTCCCTCCTTCCCCTGGTGTCACTCCGCACCCGCGCCCTCTCCTCCCTCCCCTCCCTTCTCCTCCCCGCCCCGCCGCGCCGCGCCGCTTATAGCCCGCCGCGCGGCTGCTGGGCGCAGACTGCTTGGGCAGCCAGAGTGGAGGCGGCGCGGCGGTGGCGCTGCGGAGACCGGGTCCAGACGCCAGGCGGCCGCCGGCGCGCACAGCGCTTCCTCGCTCCCTCCCCGGAGTGCACTGCCCGCCTCCTCGCGCGGCGCCGGCAGCCGCAGAATCGCTCCCCCTTCCCGAGACGCGCTCCCGGAGACGCTCCGCGGGTCGCGGGCAGAGGCCGCGGCGTGGGAGTCGCGAGGCGCTGTCCTCTTCCCGGCTGGCGCCCCATGCGCGCTCCTTTCGCCCGGGTTGTCGCCGCCGCTCCCCGGGGCTGAGACGTCCGCCTCGTCTCCTCCTGCCTGGTGACCTAGGCGAAAACCCATCTGGTTGTGCGCCGACGCCGGTCGCCTCTGCTGTAAGTTTCATCCGCTGCCCGGGACCTGTTGCGGGCGCCGCGGCTTTGCGGGGCTGCTCGGCCTGCGGGGGTGCGTTCGCCCCGGAGCGCGGAACTCCGACTTGGGAGGAAGTGGGGGAACTGTTCTCGGGGAGGAGACCTCGGGAGCCGCTGCTGCCCTTCCATAGCGTGCAGACGCTGGCCATCGCCGGAGGGGCCTCCTCTCGTCCGCGGCCCCCCGGGACGAGCTGCTGGGGATCCGAGAGCCCGGCCAGGGTAGTATCTGTCTCCTTCCTCCGCCCGAAGCGGCGCTTCCCTCGGGGTGGGTGTCGCTCTGCCCAGCACCGCGCAGCCCCTAGGGCCGAGCAAGTTGCACCCTATCCGGCACAGGGGAGCGCTGGGGCCACACGCACGCACCCTTCGTCAGGGCATGTTCACTGCGGCGGAATGTCTGTAGGGAATGAATGAAAACTTCCTGAAAAATTAATTTCCTCTCATGCAGGTATTTGGCCTTCAGTGTAATATTCTGAGTTTCGAAGGATAGGAATTGGTGGGCGTGGTGGGGACGAACCATGAAACTTGTACAGGATGCAATTTCGTGTTGCCCTCTCAGGTGTGGCCAGCGCGTTAAAGAGCGTTGCAAGTGTTCTAGGCGGCTGTATGGTCGATTGTTTTTCTCGTTGACAGTGTCTTTCTAAAGTTCCATTGTATCAGTAAGGTAAATGCCCGAGAAAATCTGCCTAGTTTCTCCTTTGAGTGCGTTGAGAACAGGTTCAAAATCTTAGGAGATGTGATGGGATGCAAAGTGTTGGAAGCAGAGGGCTTGGGTAAAGAGCATTAAGTGAACTGAACTTACTGTAACTAGGAGTCCTTTTGATGTTCACGGTAATAGCAGCCCTTTTTCTCTCTCTTCTTTGTAGATGCAGGTTAAGTATATGTGTGCAGTTTTGTTTTTTTTTTTTTTTTTTTTTTTTTGGCTACTTGGCATGCAAATATTATTTCTCTGGGGGCTTAAAAATGCCAGAAGGATGATTCATTTTCTGTTGAAGGTATGTTTAGTGACTGCATAAATGGCTTCTGCTGATATTTTGATGTTTGCATAATTTTCAACCAGAAAGCAGGTCATTTCCCTTGGGTCTTTAAGTTTACCTTTTATTTTAAGCAAATATTGCTGTAAGAGTGTTGGATTTTGACTGTGACATGCTTCTCCATCTGGATGGTAGCCAAGATGACAGGCTAGCCTCTTCCTTCTGGTTTTGTGGGCCAACTTGGAAGACGCAGGAGCATAAACATAGAATGCATAGGGATGCAGATCCTATATCCTAAGGCCTTCTAAACAAACTGTTTTCTTAAGTGTAAGCCTCCTGAATGTTGTTTTACACTGTCTGAAATCTAATGCTCAGGGAAACATGTTCTGGGTCCGGGTGTGATCCCCACTCGGTGTGATGGCACTGTGGTGCTTACATACCTTGTGCAGGCAGTCTCATTCTCCAGTTACGGCTGTATTCGCTCTTAGCTTGAGAGAAGGCAGCTTTTGAGGGTGCTTTCGAAACATTAGCTTAAAAAAAGAACTACTGATTTGATTTGGCATGTTTGTGAGTTTCTGTGTAAGGCATAGGAATACTCATACTATGTTTTTTTTTTTTTTCCCCCTCATATTATCTTTTGAGGTTTAAGCTTAAAATCGTGCTCAAAGTACTTGGGACTGGATGTACAAATTCACAACTGTAATGGTAGAGCATCAGAGATGTTAGGCTCTCCGGAGCACTGGGCGTTGGTTAAAAGGGACCAGACTGTAGAGGCTTTGCTTGAGGTAAGAGTGATGTGTGGCTCCTGGGTCCTAGCCTAAGTCACCATGGACACTAATGTTGTCTTCCGAACAACAGAACCCTAGGACTTTGTTACTAACTTTCTTCCAGTAAGCTGTTTACTCTTGATGAAAAGTTACAAGCCAAAAATGAAGGAAAACAAGTTGCCTCACCTAACGGCTCCGTGGCCGGAGAGTCAAGGGCAAATCTGGTGCTGCCTTTGCTGTTTGCTGTGCTGTGCCACAGCTGCTCAGGAAATCCAGCTTGGTATCTAGCCCGTGCATCTGTGGTACATCATGCATTTGCATGTATTAATAATTACTGCAATATAAACCCAAACAGTAAATATCCGAGAGGTTGAAGGAAACAAGGAGGCGGTAGGTTTCAGCTCTGTGCTGTGAGAACTAGCTGTTCTGGGTTTGGAACAGATACTGTAACTCACACAGTTTACCCTCTTGGGATAAACAACTTCCTTAAGAATCCCTGGACAGGCAGGTTCTTGAAGGCTTTATTGCTTTGAAATAACAGAAGGATACAGTTTGAAAAAAAAAAAAAAAAAGCACGTGGTTCTGCTTTTGAAGGTTAGGTGATAGGTATTTACTATGTCTTTAACCTACAGTTTACCTCCTGAAAAAAGCCAAAGAGAGCATTAGATTTTGCAGTAATTTCAATAATATGGAGGAAAGCATGTCAATCAGCAAATAAATTCTAGGGTGGCCTTCAATTAACAACGGCTGGCAACACACACACACACACACACACACACAAGGGCTTTTGATTTAGATAAGGCAGTGTTTGCATTTTGAACTCCTATGCACGTGCCCGTGTTTGCAGGTACATAAGGATGATTCTGGTGATGCACTGTCTAATCGAAAAGAGAGGGATGGATAGATCCTTTGTTCTTGCATCTTGTTTTCTAAGAATTGATATAAAGCAGGAAGAATAGAAAAACAGCAGTCATGGGTATGCTACTCAAAATATTCTTCCTTTTATGTTTGCAAATCCTCATTTTGGAAGCTGTCCAGAGCGAGAAAGATGGGTGGTGATCGTGGCCAGGATCTGTTCTGTGTTTTCACAAAAGCCTGCTCATCAGTACTTGGTCATGTTTATATTGGTGTTCTTTGAGGACCCTGCAGTGGTAGAATTGTCTGGTTGGAAATTATTTGTGACACTTAAAGAAAGATCCAATCATAGTAGCAGTTGGCCTAGGCCTATGATTTTAATGTCACGTTTCCCATTGACTGTGATTCAGAGAGAGACTGGATCTTACTAAAGGAGTTCTTAATGGGATTAATTAATAGGTATTTTGTTTTACACATGGCTTTATGTTGCATAGGGCATGAAAGCTGGTGCCCATCCTGGCGTTACGAGAGCTGGAGGCCCAGCATTTTACGTGGCCTGCGTGAATCAGCTGGACAAGGGACAGGAAGGTGTGAGAGTGAGGCCTGGGTTTTGCTGACTTACAGTCTCGAGGACTTCAGTATCCTGAAAGTGGGCAGTCAGGTTTTCCAAGATGAACCTGCTTTCAAGCAGTGGCTTTTTTTTTTTTTTTTTTTTTTTAAACAGTGTTCCAGTAGCTCAACAGTGTTCCAGTGAATGCCTTTCCTTCTAGGTGGCCGTCTCTGACGCTGGACAGGAGTGACTGTCCACTATTCAGAACAGTGGGCGGTAAGACCAGTGGCGAAGTGTCCTGTTTTCTCTGTTCACGACTCCTTGTTTTGCTTTGTTCTGCTGTTCTGAGCCTCAGGAGCATCGCTGTTCAATGGTCTGTTTTGTTTTGTTTTGTTTTGTTTTTAGGAGTGGAAACAAAATGTCAGTCAGCGTGCATGAGAACCGCAAGTCTAGGGCCAGCAGCGGCTCCATCAACATCTATCTGTTTCACAAGTCTTCCTACGCGGACAGCGTCCTCACGCACTTGAACCTTTTACGCCAGCAGCGCCTCTTCACGGATGTCCTCCTCCATGCTGGAAATAGGACCTTCCCTTGTCACCGGGCCGTGCTGGCCGCGTGCAGCCGCTACTTTGAAGCCATGTTCAGCGGCGGCCTGAAAGAGAGCCAGGACAGTGAGGTCAACTTCGACAACTCCATCCACCCCGAGGTTTTGGAGTTGCTGCTTGACTACGCGTACTCCTCCCGGGTCATCATCAATGAAGAAAATGCGGAATCGCTCCTGGAAGCCGGTGACATGCTGGAGTTTCAGGACATCCGGGATGCATGCGCAGAGTTCCTAGAAAAGAATCTGCACCCCACCAACTGCCTGGGCATGCTGCTGCTCTCTGATGCGCACCAGTGCACTAAGCTGTACGAACTCTCCTGGAGAATGTGTCTCAGCAATTTCCAAACCATCAGGAAGAACGAAGACTTCCTCCAGCTGCCCCAGGACATGGTGGTGCAGCTCTTGTCCAGCGAAGAGCTAGAGACGGAAGATGAAAGGCTTGTGTACGAGTCTGCAATTAACTGGATCAGCTATGACCTGAAGAAACGCTATTGCTACCTCCCAGAGCTGTTGCAGACAGTGAGGCTGGCTCTCCTGCCAGCCATTTATCTCATGGAGAACGTGGCCATGGAGGAACTCATCACCAAGCAGAGAAAGAGCAAGGAGATTGTGGAAGAGGCCATCAGGTGCAAACTGAAAATCCTGCAGAACGATGGCGTGGTAACCAGCCTCTGTGCCCGGCCTCGGAAAACTGGCCATGCCCTCTTCCTCTTGGGGGGCCAGACCTTTATGTGTGACAAGCTGTACCTGGTAGACCAGAAGGCCAAAGAAATAATTCCCAAGGCTGACATCCCTAGCCCCAGAAAAGAGTTCAGTGCATGTGCAATTGGCTGCAAAGTGTACATTACTGGGGGGCGGGGGTCTGAAAACGGGGTCTCGAAAGATGTCTGGGTTTATGATACCCTGCATGAAGAGTGGTCCAAAGCTGCCCCCATGCTGGTGGCCAGGTTTGGCCACGGCTCTGCTGAACTGAAGCACTGCCTGTATGTGGTTGGGGGGCACACGGCTGCGACTGGCTGTCTCCCGGCCTCGCCCTCAGTCTCCCTAAAGCAGGTAGAACACTATGACCCCACAACCAACAAATGGACCATGGTGGCCCCACTCCGAGAAGGCGTTAGCAACGCCGCGGTAGTGAGTGCCAAACTCAAGTTGTTTGCTTTCGGAGGTACCAGCGTCAGTCATGACAAGCTCCCTAAGGTTCAGTGTTACGATCAGTGTGAAAACAGGTGGACGGTACCCGCCACCTGTCCCCAGCCCTGGCGTTACACAGCGGCCGCTGTGCTGGGTAACCAGATTTTCATTATGGGGGGAGACACAGAGTTCTCTGCCTGCTCTGCTTACAAATTCAACAGCGAGACTTACCAGTGGACCAAGGTGGGAGACGTGACGGCAAAGCGCATGAGCTGCCACGCCGTGGCCTCCGGAAACAAACTCTACGTGGTTGGAGGCTACTTTGGCATTCAGCGATGCAAGACTTTGGACTGCTATGATCCAACGTTAGATGTGTGGAACAGCATAACCACGGTCCCGTACTCGCTGATCCCTACTGCGTTTGTCAGCACCTGGAAACATCTGCCTTCTTAGGTGCGGGACATCGTGAAGGAAGCGAGCGTGAGGTAAGACGTTAAGTCAGTGCTTCTCAGCCTTGACTGAGCCTAGGAACCTCCCAGAGAGCTTTTCAAGAGCTTCCCGTCCCGGAGACTGGATTTCATTTGGTCTGGGTAGGTCCCAGGCCTCAGCACCTTTAGAACGTTTTCTAGTGATTCTAATACACAGCCAGGTTGAGAACCCCTGACCTACGTTAATGATGCCAACCCATGCTTAATGAGCCCTCCCTGTATGCCTGGAGCCGGGCCGTGTGTTTCACATGGATCATTTCATTTGATCCTGACAACAAACTCGCGAGATACTATTACTAGAGCGTTTTATAGACGAAAACAACTGATGCACACAGAGGTTAAATAAGTAAGTTGCCCAAGGTCATAGAGCTTAGTCTGTGGAGGAGTTGGTAGAGAAAACAACCCAGGCACTCTGGCTCCAGGGTGGAAGCATGTGAGCATCATGCTCAACTGCTTAATAAACTTGAGCTTCACATTGGTATCACTCCAGGAGATATTTGGTGACGTCCAAACTTAGATTCCTCAAACCCTTTTCTGGAATGAAGTAGGGTGTAAAAAACTGAATGCTTAAATTTATTCGTAGTTCATTCTCTCCAATATTATTTGTTTGCTTATTTAAAACTTCTTTTCCTCAAAAAAAAAAAATAATAGCCCCCTTTAGGCATTTATTAGCTTTCGAAGGAAGTCAAGGTCTATCCTTGTAAAAGAGTTGCACCTGCATTGTATAAATTTGTCTGCGGCGTGGATACACTGAACCATCTAGACCGCCTTATACTGCAGCCTTTCAGAGTTAATCAGACAGGCTGAGCCTATTGTCAGGGCTAACAAAAGTTGTCTTTCCGTGTCATATATCTGAGTCCATAATGGTCGTCTTGTGTACTTAAGAGTATATAATACCCTTGGCTCAAATAATTAATAGGTCTACACAGTTCAGCGTTCGTGAAGCTAATGGCCGCTTTGCTGCCATTAAGCATCCTTAGTATTGGCCCCAGGAACCACTTAGGCATGTCTAAGTGTAGCACAGAATACGTGGACTTTGTTGATTTGTTTTGCTAATTCACGGGCTTGTTCCTAATAGTAAGAGAATAAAATCAAAACTTTGCTTTGGAGGAAGTACAGTGAAAACTGACTCATTCCTTGAAAACTTTTGGCTCTGTTTTCCCTAGTATGTTTCACATTTTTGAAGGGGACTTTCAAAGAGAAAAAAAGGAAATCAAGGAGTCTTTGCAAGCAAAGCAAAGAGGGATTTTGACTCATTTGTCTTTTCTTTCCACATTTCGTACAGCTCGTTTTAAGACACCACTAAAGTTGGCCTCACTTTTACAATTACTCTTTCTTTCTTTTTCATCTCTTCAGTTATCTCTCCAGCCCATTACAGTTAGTAGAATTCTTATAATATAGTGTAACCTTGGAATGAAGTTTGTTCAAAGGAGCTGGAACAGTCAGAAACCTCCTGTGGGGAGCTGGGCTGACAGCGTCCCACACCAAACTGGTTTTTGCAGCCTTGCTGGCCTCTCAGTAATCCTAAGTAAACAAATGCTCTGAATGTGGTTATTTCCTCTGCGATATGAGCGCATGACTCAAGTCTAAAGCAGGTTTCTAGAACCTTCTAGGCAAAAGCATCAATTAACAGCACACCAAGTTCGGTGTTAGTCCGGAACCGACTAAGTTTGCATGGGAGAGCCGTAAAAATTGCCAGTGATGGTGGTGGCACATCAGAATGATGACTGGTCGATTGGCTGGCATCCTTGGAGCAAGGTAAGGAAACTGAGGCAGGAAGAGGCCACATGTGCATTCTGGCTCTGGCTCTAAGCTGTGGTGTCTAGACCTTTCTGTACTTCGGATCCCTCCTTTGTCAAATGAGTGATTTGAATGAGGCTTCTCCTAGCTCTGTCCCCAGACTTGGGTGAATTGATAAGGGGTGGGGGAAGGGAGAGAAAATACCTTGCCCAGTGCCTGGCATATATCAGGTGTTCAATGCTCTTAGCTTTGTTTCCTCCTTCAATTTAGACCTTAGCTTGTCATGGAATTAGCTTTGTGTGTGGAGTTTGACCATTATCTGATTGGAATGTTTGTACTTCATTTTTGGTGCCTCCTTTCTCAGCCCAGAGTATGTTGGCAAACACTTGAATTCACCCTATCCTGGGTATTTGAACCTAAGCACATACTTCCGGTCCCTGGGAAACGAGCAAATAAAGTGTTCGGTCATATGTGAAACACCTACCCACCCTTGGTGCTCCCAGCCGGAGTCCAGCCCACAACAACGAAATCTGACAGGGCCCGGTTTGCCTTTTTAAAGGGCGGCGTGAGCCTGCTCAAAGCCACCCTTGCGGTTTCCAATAGGGAGAATGTTGGCTTAAATTTCTCGAGTTTTCTACACACAAGATAGTGTTAAAACACTTAAGCTCCATGGAGTGACTTAAAAGAGGTGCTGTGTAGGTATCAGCCCTAAACTGCCAAAACTTCCGGGACATCGCTTTGATCTCCAAGTGTAGGTGCTAACCGAATTAATACAGTGTTAACAAGAAGTTTCCCTAGGTCTAAAAGCTCATTCACCAAGGGGATTTTACTCTCCTGCTGCTCTGTCAGTGGGTGGGAAGGACAAAAAGGAAGTTACGTAAAAAAAATTTTTTTTTTCTTTTAATGTTTATTTATTTTTGAGAGAGACAGAATGCGAGTGGGTTAGGAGCACAGAGAGAGGGAGACACAGAATCCGAAGCAGGCTCCAGGCTCCGAGCTGTCAGCACAGAGCCCGACGCGGGGCTCGAACTCGTGAGCTGTGAGCTCATGACCTGAGCCGAAGTCGGATGCTCAACCGGCTGAGCCCCCCCCCCCGGGCGCCCCAGGAAATTACTTTTGATTACTCTCCCGTTTTCATGGTGCTGTGTGGCCCCAGCCTGACACGTGACAGCTTTTGGATTCTGATTTATTTCTTCCTTGTTTAGATATTTCCTTTCCCTTCCCTTTCCCTTTCCCTTTCCCTTCCCCTTCCTCTTCCCCTTCCCTATTTGAGTATGCAGCATCGTGAAGTGTCGTGTTATTACAAGATACATTCTTCTGGCCGAATGTTGATCTATAGGTTACTGGGAGGTGGGGTAGAAGGATGACTCTGTAGTCTAAGGAATGCCTTGAGAGCTTGAATCACGGTTATGAAACTGCCAAAAGAAACAACTAACGAAATGAATCAGACTTCTGAGCACACAAAAGCGAGAAGAATTCAGGGCAAGTAACGAGCAGCCCCTCCTGCGTTCCCTTTGTGTGCACTTAGAGTTCTAGCAGCAGGAATGAGATTCCTCCACTGGTGCTGGAAATGCGCTCTCTGAACAGATAGGGCGAGTGTTTGAGAGACAAAAACCCTGTGCAGAATTTTCCCCGTATCTATAAAATTGGATACAGCGGGTGGGGATGGCGGCTTGTGTGAGGAGATAGCGGCTCCCGTGCAATGTGCGGCCTCTGTGGTTATGGCTCCCTGAATTTATATTCACGCTTGACGTCGGTAGTCTGTAGATCATAAGTGTATACCATAGCTGGCGTCTCCCAAGTGTGGACTGATGAACGTGGAGAATAAACTCCCAGCCTTGGGCTGTGGAGGCCTGGTATATTAGTCGTGTGAAAGGAAGCGAGACTGACTTCTGCTGTAATGAATAGCAGAGATGCATTTAAATAAGAGGATTAATATGTCTGCCTTCTATATGGTGAATAAATTGATTTGGGGATCCTTTGTGGGAAATGGGCCAAGGAGGGTTTGCCCAAGAATCTTTTTTGACCCTCGGCCGATCGCTTCACAGTGGCTCTGCTTAACCATGGAGATGAATTATGAATGTTGGAAGCGGAAGGTGGCAACTCATAACAGCACCTGGACGTATATAAGTTTGTATTTGAACATACGCACGTTTAAGGTTTAGTAGAGAAATGAAGATTTTTCTTTGGGCACCATTGTGTCTGTTCAGCTAGTCTTCCGTATCCGTGCACACCCCATGCGTGTGCATCGAAGGCAAGCGCTTTATCCTTGCACACTTGCCACTGAACAAGTACTTAAGACCTTTAGAAGCAATATTGACCGGCTCTGTCCTGATGTTACCTTTTTTGTAGATTTCGAGGCTACTAACAAGAATCCTTTCGTTCCCTCTGTTTTAGCTCACTCCATCACTTGGCGAGACAAAACCAAGATTTCGACTTTGGAGAGGCCAAACTTAATGAGGAGGAAGAAAAGAAAAAGGAAAAGAAGTTGCTACAAGACTCGATTACAATCCACTGCACCTTGTAAATGCTCTAACTGGACATGAAGGAGGCGGAGACGGAAGACGAGCGAAACACACACA
>NW_024412377.1:100982442-100985340 GCF_014898765.1 Herpailurus yagouaroundi
TCAGTGCAAGTAGCACATGGTTTAAATATGAATGGATGAACCTGTGATCTAGTCCTTGTCTTGTAATTGTGGATTAATGTCAGCGTTAATCAGCCCCTCAAAGGGAGAGAAAAGCCGGGCCTTTTCCCTTGCTGTACCATATTCAGCATTTGATTTCCATGGGCTCCACCATTTATGTGTAAAATTTGAAATGGTTGTCACCTCTCTCCGAGGAGCAAGCTTGAAGCCTCCACACCAGCTGCTGTTGGAGATTGAAAGCCCAACTGTGGGGCCAGGAGGGGAGCTGGCTTGGCTGGCCGCAGAGTGAGGACCCCTGGACTCTCCACTAATCTCTGAGGGGTTGTGTTCCCCAGGAAGGTTCTGAACAATGGGGCCATTGTTGGTAGGCATTTGGTGGATGTTCTTTTCTATTTATAAGTGACTTTAAACTTTCCCTTGGCTGTTAAGAAGTTTGTTATAGATTGAGCTATTTATTGTTTGAGGCCTGCATGCTGAAACAGTGCTTAAAATGGTCTTCACGTGTATGGATGTGTGTGGATGGTTGTATGTTTTGCACAATTTTGTGGCTGTTGGTGAAGCGCTTTGCTGCACAAATATGAAAACTTGGGAGTTACTGTTTGGAGTATAACTGGAGGGTGGGTTGGGAAGGGGGGGGTTTGTAAATGTCAAGACAGGGAAGGAGTACAAAACAAAAAACAAATCCCATCGTAGAGGTAGAGGACGCACAGAGGTCGCTTTTCTTAGACTCACTCACTTTTAATGGTGTTTCGTGGGCCCTACTCATGCTGATGGCTCATGGGGTGAGAGGGAAGGCTTCCTTCTGCCCTGCTCCTTCCCATCCGGTTCACCCACTTCAATCTCAGCTACTGAAATTTGGAAAGGACCAAGTCGCCTCGCGGTTTTTTTTTTTCCTTTGTGTCGTATCCTGAAATCCTGGAAAATGCTATGGCATCGTTTTGTATATAGGGCACAGGTAAAGGCATTGCCCCCGAGTTTATTTATTTCTCTATTTATTACCCTGTGAAAATGCTTTGCCATAACCACAGTTACCAGGAAAAGGCTGAATTGTCAACAGACGTCCGTGAATTCGCTCGCCAGATTTGCTCGACCTGGATGCACTGTTCTCGCTTCTCGCCTTACGACGTCGCAAGCGTTAGAAGTTCTTCAAGACCGCGTTCACGTTGGCACAGGGTAGACTTCAGCGCTCACCCTTCGCGAGGTCTCTAAAAGAACTCTTTGGTGTGTAAAATGACACATCTGGCAGGGAGACACCAAAGAATTATGAGCAGTGGCCCCCGTTGAGAGGTTTTTCCGGGAGAGGTGGGAATCTGTTGTGAATACATTCTTTGCTAGTTCGAGTGTTTGTTTACTAACCGTGTGCCGTGATAGGTATTAGTGCCGGACCCCACGAGGCGCTTCCTCAGGGGCGTCGGGGGAAGGCCAGGGGTTGCCAGTCAGCACCGCTTTCATCCGTGCTGTTCACGTTACCGTAGTTTAGAAAATAGAGCTTAGGACTGATAACAACAACCTTTTACATCGTGAGTGTGTTTGCATTGTCTAGTGACAGATCAACCCTTCGCATTTCTCTTTACCTGGATGCTTTAGACTAACTGTCCCTGTCTGTTCGTGCCACGAGTAAGTGGGCTATCGCTGGACCAAAAGCAATGAGCCGTTGGAATAAAAGCATCCCGGTACTTTTCCAGCAGTCAGCCCCTCGCTCCTAGATGTGTTGCAAGCCATGCAAATGTCTAATTGCACCCTGGCAGCAGAGGGGTGGCATTTATACTGTAGCTCTTACAGCTCTCCGGTTTATGATGCAAATCTGCCGAGATGTGTGTGTGTCACTGCGTGATTTCTGAAAGCGGGATGAATTTTCTGCAGCTGTTTCAAAGTTGTGGTCTGTCCTTGAATCCTCTATTAATTACTGTGTGTGAGCCAGAGGGAGCCGTGGTCAGGGTGGGCCCCCAGCCTGCAGGGAACTTTCTGGACTCCCGCTCTTTGAATTGATGTAGGCATTTGGGCTCACTACTTGACCATTCTCACCCTGTGAAACGTCCCCCACTTTGAAGCAAACACAATTCACAGCACAGTGCACACAAAAACCTTGGCAGAAGACAGAGAAGGTTCTTCTTATTCTGTGGACTGGTTGCTGTGGAAACAGATAACAAAGGGCAGCCTTCCACTTCTGGTATAATTGTGTAGCCCCCTTTTCTCTGGGCTTGACACCTGTCTGAATAAGAGTGATTAGAGCTGAATAATATCCCTCTCTTGGCTGTTGAATATGTGGTTCACGTACCAAAATCCGTGTAAGTTGAAGTGAAGTGTTCGTGTTCGTATGTGCTCAGTTGCCACTACTACATTTTTGAGGTTTCGTAAAACTGTTATTTTTGTTTTTCACAATGTGAAACCGAAGGTCAAATAAATTATTGGAGTTCTTCTCTTCATTGTGTGTGTGAGTCTTTATTTTAACACAGCAGAACTTAATCTGCGGAAATCTTGTGTCCTTTCTAGCTTAATCAAGATGAGGGTCGTCGCGTGTATTTTCTGAAGGCCTTTCTTGCGCCATCTAGTCACGTACAATCAGGAAAGCAGTTTTGCGCATTGAATCATTAAAAATGTTGGCCTTTTAGGATATTTCTTTAAGCGAAGCAAAACACCTCAGTTCTGGGTTATTGGTAGCTTAGAATATAAAAAGTCACATATCGGGGCGCCTGGGTGGCGCAGTTGGTTAAGCGTCCGACTTCAGCCAGGTCACGATCTCGTGGTCCGTGAGTTTGAGCCCCGCGTCGGGCTCTGGGCTGATGGCTCCGAGCCTGGAGCCTGTTTCCGATTCTGTGTCTCCCTCTCTCTCTGCCCCTCCCCCGTTCATGCTCTGTCTCTCTCTGTCCCAAAAATAAA
>NW_024412377.1:100985350-101030784 GCF_014898765.1 Herpailurus yagouaroundi
TGCCCCTCCCCCGTTCATGCTCTGTCTCTCTCTGTCCCAAAAATAAATAAACGTTGAAAAAAAAAATTAAAAAAAAAAATAAAAAGTCACATATCATGCAAAGACAGCGTGTGTAATGTATAGAAGTGATTTTTTAAATCCAGCTCGTGTGGGTTATATTTTGGTTGGAAAACAGAGAGAAGGGGTTGGAGTTCAATCCCCTTTTCATCTGATGTGCCTTAGAAATCATTTAAAGTAAGTGGGAATATATGCCTATTATTTCCCTGGATTGGCACGGAAAAACACAAGTTTAATCCCTCTGATACACTTAGCTTCCCCCAAGTTTGAGAGCCAGTGTCCCAGCTGGCTCAGTATAAAGACTGAGGAAGACTTTCACCCCCACCTCACGATCACTTCCTGTCACAACAAGATGCTCCTTTATCACTTGGGCTGGGCTCCTTGCTGTTTTAATGTGCAGAGCAATGTTGGGCATAATCTTTTTCGGATAGGCAATAAATGCTACCTAATTAGAACTCTAGGAGAGCTCACGGGTAGGCAGAATGCAATTATAGCCTTTGGACTTTGACCAAAATGCCAGAGCAGATGCCTTGGGCTTTACAGAAGGATCATCCAGTGCTGTGCTGGGTGAGGCTGGTCTAGTGCCAAGTTTTGGAGGCCTCAGATCCCATGGGCAGGGTGCTGATGACCCATGGAAACCCTGTTGATGACACAATATACTACACCATATGACAGGGAAGAGGGAAAAGTTAGCAGCTGGGAGTCGACACGTGGGACTTGGATGTTCAGCAAAAGTCTTGATGTTAATCCTCAGAAAGGTTGAGAATGACTCCTAGGGAGATGATTGGAAACCAACCCTTCATACCCAGCAGTCCTTTTTCTTGATCATCTCAGTGAGGACATGTAAAGAGAGTGGAGTAGAGAAGATACTTCAAATACTTAATTTTTGTTAATTTGGACATTTCATTTCATTCAGACGTTCGGGTCGCCCAAAACAGTGGATGAACTGGTTTGGATCGCCTTCGGTTGCGTGTAATAGGAAAATAGGAATCTGGCGATGACGGTGGCTTAACCGCAGTGGTGAAACTGTTCGGCAGCTGGCAGCCCAGGGCTGTAACGGTGCCGTGCACAAGCCCACGGAGGTCTGGGGCTGCGCCTTCTGCTTTGCCATCTTGGGCATGGACCTGTGGGCCTCCGGATAGCAGCTGTAGCTCATGGCATCACATGGGCTTTCCAGTCAGCAAAGATGGGGACAGGCTAAGGGAGAGAAGCGTGGGCCAGATGAAGCTCTTCTCTTTTCTGGGGACAGTAATGGTTTAACAAAGGGCCCACCTAGGAGACTTACACTTCTCTCTTCTTGGCCAGAACCAGGTCACGTGAACTTCTAAGAACTAAGGGAGACCGAAGAGAGGCGTGCTTTCATTGGAACACATTGTCAGCTCACACAAAAATGTGATTTTGTTAGTGAGGATGAAAGGAAGAATGAATGGATTGGCAACCACACAAAGAGTCACTTTAAACTGTAGCCTCGTTGATTGATTACGTTGTACTCAGACGACACGAAGGATGTGCTTTAGGTTCTCTCTTAATCCTCACAAAAAATGTAGGTAAATCCAGAACTTTCTTAACATCTCTGAACCTCAGCTCCTTCATTTATAAAATAAGGATTAATACTCTCTAATAGGAAGAGTTAATAATTCACAAGTTTAAATTAAAAAAAAAAATCCAATGTTAGTTTTGAGACAGAGGGGCAGAGAGAGAGGGAGACACAGAATCTGGAACAGGCTCCAGGCTCTGAGCTGTCAGCACAGAGCCCAATGCGGGGCTTGAACTCATGAGTTGTGAGATCGTGACCCGAGCTGGAGTCGGACGCTTTACCAACTGAGCCACCCAGGCGCCCAATACTTCACAAATTTAAGACAAAGCACTATACTTAGTGCCTGGCATATAGTAGGTTCTTGATGATTTTCAGCCATCGTTTTAATTTTTATTTTTAAAGATTTGATTTTATTTTTAAAGTTGTTTTGGTTTTTGGTTTTGTTTGTTTGTTTTGGAGAAAAAGAGAGCCTGAGCAGAGAAGGAGCAGAGAGAGAGCGAGAGAGAGAGAATCCCGAGCAGCCTCTGTGCTGTCAGGACAGGGCCCAACGTGGGGCTCGAACTCACAGAGTGTGAGCTCATGACCTGAGCCAATGTCAAGAGTTGGACGCTTAACTGACTGAGCCACCCAGGTGTCCCAAAGATTTTATTTTTTTAAGTAATCTCTACTCCCAATGTGGGGCTCAGACTCACAACCCTGAGGATCAAAAGTCACACGCTCCTCCGACTGAGCCAGCCAGGCGCCCCTCCGTCATCATTTTGAAACACTGCTAGGAGAAATACACCTGCTAAATCTAAATGCTAGTGCCTATTTCATGCAAGGGATTGCGTGAAGGGGTGCGGACCCACCACCTAACTCTGTCCTCACAGCGACCCTGATAGCCAGGCACTATCATTACCCTCACTTTGTAGATGAAGAAACAGGCTTGGAGAGATTATCTAACTTGCCCAAGGGAGTGGTGGAGCCTGGGTTTCAAGGCCTGCTCTCCGACCTGCTCCTCTCCATCCAGGAATGTGGAGAAGGGATTCACAGGGCTGAGCCCGACTGTAGGAAGCTCAGGGCTCTTTGTGTCCCACACTTCCAGCAAGACTTCACTTCACAAGAAGATCCAAGGGAGCTACAGCTGGAGAGTCCGGCCCTAAGACACGAGAACTGAAGAAGCACGAAATGCCCCTTGACAACATGTTCTGAAGACAAGATTGTGGAGAATTTAAAAATAAAGGCCCCCCCCCCCGCCCCGGGTGGCTGTTACATTTGAGAATTTATGGAGCTGTACGCTTATGCCGGGTGTACTTTTCTATTTGTACAACTTTTATTGACTGAGAGGTTGAATATACAATGGACAATAGCCAGACCATAATAGGAAGAGAACTCTGACCCACAGACTGCAACAAGCAGCTCGGGAAACCATAATCTCTAGCAGCCAGCCCGCAGTTGAAGCCAGACTTGTGGGAAAGTCAGACCACTATCTCTAGCAACTGGTTCAGGAAGCCAAACACCCGGTGTAACAACTGCCTCAAAATGGCCAGCATTCTGGTTGATAACGGATGCATTCCCTAATTTGTGTCCTTGCTTCCGATTTAGGACCAGCCAAAGTCAAACAGGCACCCCTGACCATCACCCACTTTTAATCAGCCCACCTACAGCTTCCCCAGGCCACCTGCCTCCGATCAGGGCAGAGCCGAAGCCTTCCCTTTCCTCCTCCACTCTAGAACTTTCTCACTTCTCAGCCGGCCTTTGAGACTCTGCCAGAATGCAAGTGACAGCGGCTGACTCTCTTGCTGTAGCAAGCTCTGAATAAATAACCTTTGCCTGCTCTCATTTGGCGGGCCTTTGTTTACTCTCGCAGACAAATGTTTGTTCAATAAAATAATTAAATATTTCAATAAAAAGGTTCACAAAAATGAAGTGGGGATCAACACTGTGCGTTCTGGGCAAACGGGGTTTGCAGAAGGATCCTGTTTTTGTCCTGATGGAATAAAATGAAATGTGCGCCATGCATATGAGAAAAAATGGATTTTGAGTTAATGGGGTTGAGATTAGGGCATCTGGTGGGCCAAAAGGAGAGCAATTGCTTTGTTTGGGAATATTTTGAAAAAAAGTGAGAACACTTAAGTAAGTTTTTACGGCCATATTCGTGGTGCACATGAATGTATGAATAAATGCAAAAATTTAGCAGTTAATTCCTGGTCGTGCCTGTCACAAATCTTAAGTGCTTTGCCTGTCTGACACATACTCAGACAAGCCATCTGTCCTGCATTTGAGTTTAATCGTAGACAATGCATTTTAAAGCTCTGTTATTTGTCATACATTGGGCCACAAAGTTTAAGACCTAAATTTCAGAGGAAAAAAAAATGTACCCTGAGGCATGACTGTGAATTAAAAGTAATTTGCCTAAGTAAATTATAAATCTACCATAATCTTGTCCAGCTCTGTTTATAGCCCAGCTTGCTTTGTGATTCCCGAGGAACCAAACGAGACAAAGTTTCTGTCTTTCTCTCTCTGGTCCTGTTTCCTTGGCAACCTAATCTTTATCTGAAGAAAGTTGGAGGTCTGTGCGGAGGAAAGGCAGTTGGAATTTCAGCAAAGTCACTCACTAATCCTTCTGGTGTGTTATCAAATGATTTGTTTTGTTACAAAAAGTTATTTTACACCCACTTTGTAGATAGTACTGGGAGGTGTTTATTGGATATCCTGTAAAGGCTGAGAGAATGTGTCCATGTAAAGCTGTACCCACAAAGAAGATGAAATCAGCCTCTTGGGGGACACAACTAGGCACCCGCAAAGTGAGAAGTGAATGTCTCTTGGGGCGCCTGTCTGGCCGTCCATGGAGCTCCAACTCTTGATCCCGGGGTTGTGAGTTCAAGGCCCACGTTAGGCATAGAGATCATTTTAGAAAAATCTCTCTCTCTCTGGTCTCACTCAGCTACCCACATACCTTCTGGCCAAGCATTGATGCCAGGAGAACCATTCTGAGAGAATGAATCTTGGAATTTTGACATCGTTTGTATTCTCGGGAGGAAAGGAAGGGAGAAAGAGGAAGAAGGTGAAGGACACTGAGGGATAGGCGTCTGGTGGGTCGTGACCCACTTCACATGGCTTTCTGGCACTTCCTGAGAGTGCACTTGCTGAGGAGATGGATGGGGATCCACCAACGTGCCCAGGCCCCTTTTGAGGGGGCTGTTAGTCATTCACACGTTTATATAAATCAGGCCAGTTGGAAGGGTGGGTGCAGCTTGGGAGTGCTGACAGGCGGCTTCCGGGTACCCTAGCAGGGCGCTTGCCTGAGTGGGATTCAGACACTATGGCACTCCCAGGGGGAACACCAGGAGGTAGGAAGCCTGTAGGTGTAGTAGTAGCAGGTGGGAGAAGAATGGGAAAGGCAAAATTTTACTTCCAAATATTATGGTTAGAGAGGAAGGGCGGATGACTGTGTAGGACCCAGAAGATTTTTAGGGCCATGGAACTACTCTGTATGAGACTACAAAGGTGAGTGCTTGCCATTACACATTTGTCAAAACCCATAGAATGTGCATCACCAGGAGTGAATTCTAACGCACACTATGGATGTCGGGTGGTAAGGATGCGTAAGTAGAGGTGTTTTGTGCGGTGCCAGATGTTGGTAGGGGGGAGGTTGTGTGTGTGCCTGAGGGGGTCGCTCCTACCCTTTCCTCTCAACTTTGCTGTGAACCTAAACCTGTTCTAAAAAATGTTTATTAAATGCCAAAAAAAAAAAAAAATTACCTTAGAAGCAAAGGAGTCTTTCTGGGGTATGCAGTACATTGTTTCATCAAGCATACAATATATATTTTTACTTATTTTTATTTATTTATTTATTTTTAAAATTTTTTTTAAACATTTATTTATTTTTGAGACAGAGAGAGACAGAGCATGAACGGGGGAGGGTCAGAGAGAGAGGGAGACGCAGAATCAGAAACAGGCTCCAGGCTCTGAGCCATCAGCCCAGAGCCCGACGCGGGGCTGGAACTCACGGACCGCGAGATCGTGACCTGGCTGAAGTCGGACGCTTAACCGACTGAGCCACCCAGGCGCCCCTCAATATATTTTTAAAAGTGTCATTGTGAATGGATTCCAAGTACTGGAACAAGAAAAAAAACTCTTCTTCCCATTCCTGTGTCTGTTTTCCCAGGACCTGGAACCAGGCCGACACTAGTAGAGGCTCAGGAAATGGCATCACGATGGCTAATCATGACCCAACCCCCAATGATTTCATGGCCGATAGGGTATGTGTCCCACCTTCTGAACTGGCAACTTACAACTCACACTGTCGGAACCGACTCACCCATAACTTGACGACAGCCTATATTTTGGCAAATACCTGTATACGAATATCTGCACTCACTGTGTAAATGCTGATTCAGGGATTTTATTTCTGCAAGGGTTTCTCTCTGCAATACTTGGCAGTCAAAATTTAATTACTATAATATATTTTCCTTTTCCTTTTCAGGTATTTCTCTGGAGCAGAAAACTAATTTTGTAAAACGGCTGCGTGGGTGTGCAAATGCCCCTGTGTGGCTAGAAACTCATTTCTTCATTTGTTGCTTTATTTGCTGGGGAAAAGAAAATTAATGCCATTTACTGGAAGTGTAGAAATGTTCAAAGAGATAGACTAAACTATTTGGGCAGAACAATGGGTGTTTCAAAAAGTTTTACCAGAGTTGATTAAAGATGTCTGGGAGGGGAGCAGAGTGTTTCTCTTGGATGACAGGAGCTTGGCCTTGATGGCCAGTGTTAGGGCAGAACTCCTTGAGCTTTCTATGAAGAGGCACCTGTCAGCCTTGGTATCCCTAAGGGTGGAGAAGTTTGTGGGGAGGAATTTTGTAGGGCAGTGACTGCCTATACAGTCTCTAAATGGCACTCACCGTTTCTTCTGACCTTCAAGAATCATGAGAAAGGCAGAGAACCATGATATCTTGACGTCTCTTGGTTGGTTCTGCTTGTGCTCTGACATGCAACGTTGAGCGTGTCACTCAAGGTGATAGGTGTCATTAGTAGATCTTGTCTAGCCTCTGACAACAAGGGATGGGCATGACTCCTTCCTACACATCACTGAGAGCGTAGGAGCTCTCAGGACCAGAGAGGAAAGAACCATGAGGTGGGAAGGTGTTGCCATAATTGCAACTGGAAGGCGGTGCCAGGCATTAGCTCTTAGAGCAGAGAGGGGAGAATCTGAGACAGAGATCTGGGCATCTCTCCTCTCTCCAGGTTGGCTTACGCACCAACAGCTCTTGTTCGCGGGTGGGCGTGGAAAGGCATGAGAGAGTCTATGACGGGCACAGCCCTAGACTCTGTAATCTGCGGCACTGAACAGAACCTGCCAGAATAAGGTAAGAGAGATGACAGATGGAGCAGCTCCTGCCCGACACAGAAGGCCCCCCCACCCATGGGGAAACATGAGTGTTTACAAGAATGCTCTGCATCCTTCTTCCGTCAGGTCCCAGGGGTCCCCCTGCACTGTGGTCTGAATGCTCTCCCTGGTCCTCTCTCCTTATTCTGCAAGTTCTTTCTCTCTAGACATCTCTTGCTGGTCTATTCCTGTCTTGACATCTGCCCTTGAAGATCCAAATGAACTCAAGAGGGTTCTGATTGAAGACTAAGATCGAATCAGCTCCCCTCCCCCAACCCCCGTCATCTTGTCCTCTGGCCCTATGATTTCATGTGGGCAGGGCTTGTGTAGGAAGGTGACAGAAGTTGTTTTTACAAGGGATGCCATCACCCCAGTGGCCCAGCTTTTAGCATCTTACTTAAAAAGGGCCAGTTTCTTCACTTTCTTTTTTATATTTGGGGAGATGACTAAATGTTTTTGAAAATTTCTTAGCATTTGGCAATAATCTGCCTGAGCATAGTGATATGATTGCTCTGTTCACAACTAAGCTGCAATTTTAGGCAGAATTTTCAGAGCATCTCAGCATCTAACAACTCACGAAAGCTTGACAGTAATTTCAGGACACATAACATCTGCTCATTTCATTTTGTTACAAGTCACCTGGGCAAAAACTTCCTCACTCTGGTCTGTAAATGAGCTAATATCCAGTTAGAACATTCTGGTTAATAGCAGTAGCAATCTTCCCTGAGCCATGTATAACGAAGCCTTAAAGGTAATGGCACTTCTCTGTGTTAACAAAACAAAACCATTATTTTTCTTTGTAGCTCAGATGGGCTATTTGCTAATGTCTTACTAGTTCGAAAAGCTTATTCTCTGAGGAGGGAGCAGTCTTGGTTTCTTTGCGTACAAACTACTCCTTTTATCTGTGAATTTTGAGCAAATGGATTTGGGATCCATTTAATGGGCATTTTGTTTTATTTTATTTATTTCTCTTTTTCAGAGTGAGAGAGAGAGAACACGAGCAGGGAAGAAGGGCAAAGGGCGGGGGGAGGAGGGAGGGGGGATGCCAAGCAGTCTCCACGCCTAGCACAGAGCCCGATCCCACACCCCCGGGATCATGACCTGAGCTGAAAGTCAAGAGCTGGACACTCAACTAACTGAGCCACCCAGGTGCCCCTAATGCTCATTTTAAAATAATGCGGTGCTATACTAACACTATAGCCTTTCTGATCATTTTTTAAAGTATGACTATTGCATCTATTTGAGATTTTCCAAAGGGGGCCTTTGAGTATTGTTATTAAATAGATGCCAAGCACACGGAGCTCCATAGCTATTTCTTCTCCCATTTGCCACCACCCCCGCCTCCCCCCGGCCCCCCCCCCCCCGATGGCTATAATGTCACTCAAGAGAAGTGTATCGATTGAACGCGTTTGCAAGGACCTCCCTGCTTTGGAAGGAGCAGGAAGCCCACGTTGGTCATCTTCAGTTTATTACATAACCTGGCCACATGGCAAGTGTCTTTCTTCAAGGTCGGCTTTCTGTTGCTGGTGTGCGGTTTTAGAGGATGACCAGAGTACAGCACCCTGGAGAAGACCGCAGGTGATGCCAGGCTCTTGGGGCCATCAACAACGGCCAGAAAAGAGCCTATCAGCCGCCATTGCAGGCTGCAGTCCCCATCCTGCTTCTGGGTCCTTTGGCCAAACTGGAGATGGCAGGAAATCATTGAGAGTTGGGCGCCTGGGTGGCTCAGTGGGCTGAACATCTGACTTCTGCTCAGGTCATGATCTCGGGGTTTGTGGGTATGAGCCCTGCATCGGGCTCTGTACTGACAGCTTACAGCTTGGAGCCTGCTTCGGATTCTGTGTGTGTGTGTGTGTGTGTGTGTGTGTGTCTGCCCCTCCCCTGCACACACTCTGTCTCTCTCTCTCAAAAATAAATAAACACTACAATTTTTTTTTTAATTAAAAAAAAAAGGAAATGACCAAAAGTCATCTGAGCTGGGGCCTAACCAAAAACTCGAAAGTTCCTTTTTAGCGCTCCATGCACGTTTCCTCTGCACCTGTGCTTTACCCCAGAGACAAAGCTCTCAGGATATCATGGGTTCAGAGTGGATCATCAGTCCAGGGCTTGAAGCTGACCTTGAATCTGGACTCTGGGCCTGTGCTTAATTCTCTGCAGTGGCAATGAAAGCTCATTAAAAAGCTGACACATTGTTTTCAGCCTTGAGCTCATCTCTGTGATTCACTTCAATGTCTTAAGGAAGGAGAAGAAACCAAATTAGTCACAGGAAAAAAAAAAAAAAAAGAAAGAAAGAAACATTTGGGGCCTCCTTTTTTATGTCATAAAGTTATTTGTAATTGGAGAGTTATTAACCGATCCCACTAAGAGCCCCTTCGGTTGAAATGTTAACAGCAGGAGACAAGTTAAACCTACCCGGAGCACTGTCCTTCACCCACTTGAAGTGTTACTGAAGAACTAAAATAGAATCACAGACAGCCACACGCCTTGCTGCAAATTCATCCTTAGAATTTAGCTGAAGGAGGAATGACAGATGATGAAGAAGTGTTTTAAATGCGGAAGAAGTTGACTGGAGAGCTTTCATGTTTCAGCTTGATAAAAATAATTTCAAACTTCTTTTTTTTTTTTTTTTACCAGAATTAAAATATCTGAATAACTCGGGCTAGTCCCTTTATACCGCAGTGCATAAAACCAGATCGATTTCAATAGCAATAAACACCCAGTTGTTATTTAACTTGATAATCATAATTCCAGATGGGAATGATTTTCCAGGGAATTTGAATAAATATTTTTTGAGGTGAGGTTTGGGGCTTTATGTGGCACCTGTGATGGCAGAGTCCTCAGAAATGCGCCAAAGGTCCAAAGGAAAAGGTAGGTGCTTGTCAGAAGTAACCGCCCAGATTTTGGAAAGTAAGAGTCAGGATAGATTCTCAGTGAAGCCAATTATTATGTAACAAATTTTTGAAAGCCTGTAAGAATGACATATGTTTAAAAGCTGATGAGCAAGAATTGTCTAAATTTGAGACCCAGCTTTCCACGGAGAGGGTGTTAACCTGGATGGGTGCAGTTTTACGCTGGCCCCTAAAATGGGGTGGCCCAGATATAGTTGATCCCTAATACCACACGTGCCTGGTTTCTGATGAATCTGGCGTAGGGACAGAGCAGGCCGGAGCAATCATACTATCCTTATTAATCTGCAACTTGTATTTTTTCTCTTCGTATACCATTCAGGTTTTCCTATGCAAATATTCTCCGAATCTTGTTCTCTTTTCCTCTGGAAGGGGGTTGGATATCTGGACATTAGGAATAAGTAGGCCCTCTGGCCTACCCTGTCTTACTCGCTCCGCAGACATATCCAACCGGAAACACTCTTCGTGTTTTCCTGTTTCACATTCTATTGGCCTCCTCAATCCAAGCTGCCCAGTAAACACTTGTACTTGACTTCTAACTGCCTTTTTTGGGTCCTTTGCCAGTTTGGATCTGAGTTCCAAACATATTTGAATGGATGCAATCAGCAAACATATTCTCAGTGGCTTGGCTATGGACGGAACTTCCTAACGCTAACTGTCATAAAGTTTATTTTTCAGAAGCGCAGTCTGTTGGCAAAGTGCTCAGACCTCCAAACCGCCTTAGTTGATGCCTTTGCGATGCATGTGATACCGCCGTTGTGGTTGGTGGCCTTGGCGCTGTTCAGCCTCTCACAGTGATGTGCCAGGACCTCTGTCCATTGCCGCTGCCACGGCTGTAAGATGTTCAGTCAAGAACCGATGCATTGAGCAGCGGAGCAGGTGCACAGCAGAACAGTATGGCGATGATACGTGGCAGAGAAGAAAATGGACGTGCAAAGCATTTGCCCAGGTTAACCGGTAGACCTTACATATCTTCCTGCCTTTAACAGCAACATGAATTGTTTTATTAAAAACAGTGACACGATGAACAAATAGAGGTGCCATTGATCTTTTAACTCTATTTTTAGCTTTGAATGAAGTGACTGCAATAAAAATGTACACCTTTGTTTACTGAGGAAATGGAAGTTGAATGAATAAAAACCTTTCTTTCTTGGGGCGCCTGGGTGGCTCAGTCGGTTAAGCGTCTGACCTCAGCTCAGGTCGTGATCTTGCGGCTTGTGGGTTCGAGCCCTGCATCGGGCTCTGGGCTGACAGCTCAGAGTCTGGAGCCTGCTTCAAATTCTGTGTCTTCTTCTCTCTCTGCCCCTCCCCGCTCATGTGCTGTCTCTTTCTTTCTCCAAAACAAAACAAAACAAAACAAAACAAAAACAAAACCCCTTTCTTTCTTAAACTGATGTCTTCTTTCTTGGGGACTAGAGCTTTTTGTTTTGTTTTGTTTTGTTTTTAAATTTTAATTGCAGCAGGGCGTCCCTAAATCATGAGAGTAGGAAAAGTATCATGGATGCCATAGCAGGGACACCTGACTTAATCTTATTTTCCTAGCTTGCAATGACACCAACCCATGTCACTAGCTGCAGAATGTGTTCAATTATGTGGTGTCTTTAATCTGGAATGTCTCCATGCTTGGGAAACATCATTGCTTTAATTATCACCACACCCCTAGGAGGAACCAGAGGTGGAAACTCTGACCTGCATCCCGGTATTACAGGTGAAGGAGTGAAGGAAGGGCTGATGAATGGCTAGACAGACAGCCTTGAAGGCCTGGGGGCGGCAAGCATACCGGCACCGAGGCGCTGAGTTCAAACTCACAGGTCATTACGCTGGTCTGTAATGACCAGTGTCCACTGACTGAGATAGGTGATGACCCTGAGGCACGCTGAAGTGCTATATCAGCAATGGATTTGAATGGAGTCAAGAACCAGGTAGCTAATCCTCATGCTGGCTTTACTGAGTGTAAAAAAAAACACCACTTTCCTGGCATATGGGAGGACTAAGTACCTTCAGAGGATTTTGAATCACTAGTTCGGGGCAGCCTGGCCAGACGGTTAGATCTGAGGGACAAAGTAATGCTCACTGGTCTTGCCTTTGGATTGTCCTCTTCTGTAGTCCTTCAGGCCAACAAAAGCATGTGCGCGCGCTCTCTCTCTCTCTCTCTCCCTATGTCTCTCTCACTCTCTCTCACCATCACCACCCCCACCCGCCTCCCGCACCCTCCAGCTCTACTCGGGCTGTGTGAATCTTTTTCAGTTGACAGTTAAGGAGAACTACGATATCATGATATTAAGAATTAAAACCATATTTCCTCTAAAAAAAAAAAATCTCAAAGGAGAAAATGCCCTGGGCTATGGACCCAGCTTGTTGTCTTTCTGGGCAGCTGGTGCATCTCAGAGCTAAAGATGCACATAGCCATTTGGAGGTGAGGCATCAGGACAGCGGGGTTCTGTCTGTGTCTCACATTTCGCGAGTATTTACCGAGGGACACCTGGTATGGCATGGTGTGGCGGGAGGACAATGTGGCAGAAAGGACTGATGAGCAGGGATGTTGTATACAGGACCAGTATTTTATTCACACGTGTGAGAAACAGTCACACAAGGTGTCATTCTGCGTCTTCCGGACTGGTAGCCCTCGAGCAAGCAGTGTCTCTGCCCTCCAGGCGAGGGTCCAACCACAGGCAGTGCCCCCCACCCTTTTTTAAAAAATTATAAATATTGTATCATTTTCCTCTTGACTCTCCTAAATTTAAATTGCCAGATGACCTACCGCCCAGGGGCCAATAACCGTTACAGTGTTCTGTGTCAGGTTCCCCTGGGGGAAACAGAACCTGAGACGGCATTAGGAGGCAAGAAGTATATCAGACGTACTCTCAGGATCAATGCGAGAAGGAGAGGGAGGGAAGCAGGACTGGGCTGAGGCAGAGGTTGGGCTGTGCTTTGAGGCAGTCTCCCAAGTGACTCAGCAGATCTCACAGGGAGCTCTGGAGCTGGGGTGATCCTGAAGAATTGTGCCCAGCCAGTGCCTTCCCACCACCCACCTCCCTTCAGTGACGGTCAATGGGTGCGGGCGGCTCCCAGAGAGCAGTCAGCAACCCGGAGACCAGAGCGGTGGCTGGGAAGGGCGGTGGCACTCAGCTATGGGCTGCCAGCGGTCACAGCTGGAGCAGCTGTGGGAGCCCTGGTGCGGGGACCTAGGAAGGGGCCCCAGGGCCCAGCACAAACTGTAATAGAAAGGAAATATAATAGGAAAGTAATTCATAATAAAAGCATGTGTATTTCCGGCAGGACTAAACTGAAAGGTATTATGAAGTGGTTTGATACTTACAACTATTTGTAACCAAGTAGTCGGGGCTTAAGAGAAGGTAATAATACTCAACTGAATGCTGTCAACACTTTGTATTGCGCATTTTGAAATAAGGGCTAGGTAAGTGTATGTGTATCTATACTCGAATGTGACAGTTACATATGCAAACTGATACATTGTCATTGGATGTAAATGTCAGACGTTTACTGAAAAGATGATCAGTTCTTGGTAAAATTCCACACAGAGCAAGTATCTGCACACAGAGGTTGCATTCTTGGAAAATTCAATGTATATTAAATCTGTGAAAAAATATTTTGTTATAGATGTTAAATGGAGTTAGATATGAGTCGCAGCTAATTTTATCACGTTTTCCACTTACATAAGCAGATATTTATTTGAAGTTTGGGATGGATATGGGAAAATTCCTCGCCATGGGGACCAGATCCCACACTTGGTCGAGTGTTTACCACCGCTAGCCACACACACTAAATGCTAATGGTGCCTCCCAACCCATGTGACAATCAAAAATAGTCTCACAAATTTCCCTATTTCTCCAAGGAGTAATATCCCTTCCTCTGAGAACTCAGTTAGTTACTCCTCTGCTTCTAGCCTAAACAGAATGGTCTTCCCTTCTGTTCAGGTGTTATAAAGATGTCTTAAAGCAAGAGATCTGGCAAGCTCTGTTAGGTCCCAATTTCAACAAAGCAGTCCAAATTAAAGAGACTGCACAGCTATGTGCACACATGGTCAAGAGCGAAGTCACACGTGGGATCCCACAGCCTTGAGTGCTGGTCCCCTGGCTCTCCCATAAATCCTGGGAGGTCACCCTCCAGTGTTTGATCGTCAAAGCCACAATCTGGTTTATCTAGAACTGACTGATCAGCATCCGGGAAGGGTTGTGGGCATCCTGGGTTCCCTTTACTTAGTCAGACTTTCACTGCCCACTGCGTTTCCTCAGTGGCTTCTTGCTTTGGCAAAGCTGAATTTTGGGAGAAGACCGCAGATTCACGGTGGTGGTGGTGGGGGGGATGTAATCTATCATACCTGCTTACATACAAGCCAGGGAAATGGTTGTTTTCTCACAAGCTTGATTTGACCCTTAGTGGGGCAGACACTGTGCTCCTTTCTTCCTACATCAAACAGTTGGCCCCAGCAAACACAACAAGAGTAGCCCGCCCAAGGGAAATTGAGAAGAATGGTAGGACGAGGACCAAGGAAATGGAATCTGAGATAAGGAGAAAGATTTCCCAGCTGATTTGAAATAGAAGAGGCAGCCACACCAACCGGGAAATCGGAAAGGAAAGTCTCGGCTACGAATTATCTTGCAAGGGATGTTTTATGCTAATTCAGATGTTAGGATTTAATTGTAAAGCAGCAACACTGCTGATGCTCGTGATGGTTCAGTCTGTATGAAGAATGACAAGAGTCTGGAAATGACTGCCCAAGACTGAGAGTAATTTGCATCCACAAGAGTCCACGCTAAGGAGATGGACGTGTTTTATCCATGCACCTGAATAACATGCAGACAAGTGTTAGTCATTTGTTTATGAATATTTTCCATTACCACTCCTCTCTCAACATGTGGCAAACATTTATTATTTCTGTCCCCTCTTCGGTGGGCTGTTGGAAACAGCTGGCACATATCTTTTGATAATTTTGCTGATGACTTTTCTGATGCGCTGGGTTTCTTCTCGTGAGAGAAGAAATTATTGATCTTCCCGAGACATTAGTTCATTGCTGCCGAGAGGCCCAGGAGTGTTTTTTAAATGAATAATCAATCATGCTGCTGATTCTACCTCAAAATGTGAGTATCTTAGGAATTTCTGAACAAATGCATACTGACATAAGTGCTGTTCTACACTCAAAGGACTACAGTGTGATAATTTTCTAAATCGTGGTATTACACCTTCGTGGACTTGAATAGTTCACATTTCATTAGAAAAAGTAGTGCTGAAAATTGTGTGCATGCAGTTAATCGTAGCAAATCCTTGTTAACTCTGATATGATGCAGCCTAATTTCAGTTTTATTCTGGTTTTATGCAACTTATCTTAGTTTTTTTTTTTTTTTAAAGTAATACAAGCAATTCTGAGTATTTGGACCTCAAGTTCTTAGATTCTTGGGAATATGGACTGAAATGGACAGATGCATCATGGCAATCCTGTAGTCCTTGAGATGAGCGAAACTTTACCATTGGAACCCTCTCAAAGTAGACCAAAGCAAAATAGGTCAAGAAGAGTTATAATCAACCTGGGTGATCTCATTGATGGTAAAATGAAGGAGACTCAGAAACTAATTCCAAAGGCAATTACAAGTGAAGATTTCTAAAAAGATATTCTCCGTGAAATCAGTACACAACCTTCCAAATTGTTATTTTTTTAAAAATTACATGCTTGCTGTTTTTAAATAAAAGTTTCTCATTACCTAGTATTTTTATTTTACATTCAATTCTCGATTTTCTCTGTTTCTAAGGATAAGGATATCATGCATAATTGGTACCTGTAACTTAAATATTTTACTGAACTGGTGACTGAAACAAAAGAGCGAATTAAACTTTATCCCTTTTTCTGCCTGCACATTGTACATGAGTATAAAAATATATATTCACTTATACACATACGTGTATTTTTTAAAGGTGAGAAGGCAAGCTGTAAGAATATAAGAAAAGGCATAAGCCTAGTAAAATGTACATTATATAGTCTGTCTCAGAGTAGTTGAGTTAATCTGAAATAAAAAGGAGCTGTGTTTAAATAGTGTCTCAAATGAAATCATATTATGTATTATGGTTCAGAATTAACAGCAAAAAAAAAAAAGATTATTATGCTTAAAATTTTAAGGCAAACACTGAGTGATTTTTTTCCTCAAAAGCATAAAACACAGATAATTGAAAATGGACAAAGAACATGAATAGACAGTCTATCAAAGAGAAAATAAAACTAATAAAAAACATGGGAGGGCGCCTGGGTGGCTCAGTCAGTTACGCATCTGACTCTCAATTTCAGCTCAGGTCATGATCTCACAGTCTGGGTTGGAGCCCCATGCGGGGCTCCGCACTGACAGCACAGAGCCTGATTGGGATTCTCTCCCTCTCTCTCTGCCCCTCCCCTGCTTTCTCTTTCTCTCTCGCGCGCAATCGAAATAAATAAATAAACCTAATTTTTTTTTTTTTTTTTTTTTTTTTTTGCCTAACAAATTAGTAAAAGTTAAGACAGAGAGAAAGAGAGAGAACTGACAAAACTATGATAGAACAACTACTTTCATACATTGTCAATGGCAGCATAACTTGACACAATATTTCAAAACACAATCTAGACTATCCATTTCAGGATCCTTAAAAGGCTGACGCCTTTGGGGCGCTTGGGTGGCTGAGTCGGTTAAGTGTCCGACCCTGCACCCAGCTCACGTCTTGATCTCAGTGTTGTGACCTCAAAGCGCTGTACTGGGCTCTGTGCTGGGCGTGAAGCCTACTTAAAAAAACAAAGGGGGCGCCTGGGTGTCTCAGTCGGTTAAGCGGCCGACTTCGGCTCAGGTCATGATCTCGCGGGCCGTGAGTCCGAGCCCCGCGTCGGGCTCTGTGCTGACAGCTCAGAGCCTGGAGCCTGTTTCAGATTCTGTGTCTCCCCCTCTCTGACCCTCCCCTGTTCATGCTCTATCTCTCTCTGTCTCAAAAATAAATGTTAAAAAAAAAAATAAAAAAAAAAAAGAAAAAAAGGCTGATACCTTGGACCCAGTTATGCCACATCCAAGCGTCCTTACTGTGGAAGGACTTAGTGAGAAAGATTCAGGTTACAACGAACGCTCCCCAAGCCCCGATTGTCCAGTGACAGACTGCTGGACAGTGAACAATGGCCTATCAACTTGATGGAATGCTGCACAGCCATTAAATGGAAAGTTTACAAAAGATACGTCATAAAGAAGAAGATGTTTATGGTAGGATGTTAAGTAAAAATAAAACAGCTCTCACGGGGATGAAGGGTATATCGTAGGGAATACAGTCAGCAGGACTGTGATCATGGGTGACGACAGACGGTAGCTCTACCGGGGGAGAGCAGAGCACAATGTACAGAGACGTCGAATCACTGGGTTGTGCACCTGACAGTAAGGTAACATTGTGTGTCAACAGTACTTCAGTAAAGAAATAAAAAGAAAACAGTTCTCAGAGTCATACATGGAGTGTTAGTTATATTACGAAGAAGCAGCGAAACTCAAAGATGACGGATAAGACAAATGGCTGAAAATAAATAAATCCAAATAGAAACTCTGGTTTTCTTTGGATGATGATGTAGCCCATGTATCATGTGTTTCCTTTTTTCCTACTTTTCCAAGCGTCTTTTGAAAACAACAACAATAAGAACAAAACTGGGGCGTCTGGGTGGCTCAGTTGGTTAAGCTTCTGACTTCCGCTCGGGTCATGATGTCGTGGTTCGTGAGTTCGGGCCCCATGTCAGGCTCTGTGCTGACAGCTCGGAGCCTGGAGCCTGCTTCGGATTCTGTGTCTCCCTCTGTCTCTGCCCCTCCCCTGCTCAACTCATTTGCTTTGTCTCTGTCTCTGTCTCAAAAATAAACATTAAAAAAAACGCCTACTTCAAAAATCATAAATTTAAAAACTTAATAACGTGTTACAATTATACGCTAAGAGAAGTAGTTAGGGTGTCAGATGGCAAATCTTACCAGGTGAGTTTTCAAAAAATTCTGGATGGTGACATGGTTTAAGCTGTGTCATGACTCTAAAACATGAGACATAAAAGTGCCAATTATGTAGCTATTATCTGCATACATGAACTCCAAGGACGGGACTAGCTGAAACGTTTCTGGGAACCACCATTCTATGAACCTGTCCTGTGTGAGCTCAGTCTGACTCTGTCCTGTCTGCACACCCCGCCCCCCTGCCCGTCTGGCCTGCCCGCGCACCCCCTTCTCATTACTGGGGAAGCCAGACTCCTGGATACTTCCGCAGAATGAATGCTAGAACAAGCCACTCCTAAGCCATTCTGTGTTTTAGTTTCTAGTGACTCACTATTGCCTGTCTACAGAAAGGCCCAGGGTCACCAGGTCTGCTATTTCTTGTTCTTTTAGAATTATGCCTGCCGCCCCCCTAGTAACATCAGGAGTTATAACTAGAAAACTAAAAATGTCTTAGCTACAACAAGCAAACGGGGCTGGGGATCTTGATGGCTTGGAGGGAGAGGGGTGCTTCGAAGAAAGGCATTAATAGCTCTGGAAACTCCTTTTGCATTGTTTGCTGGAGAAAAGACTGGCTCTGCTCTTTCCCCCTTTTCTGAGCTGATCATACTCCTCATCTTTAAGGTCTCAAATTTAGCATCGCTTCTTCGTAGATGCTTTCCTTGGCGCCAAAACCCGGGAGAGACACCATATGCTTCATAGCGCACCACCCTCCCTTTCCTAGAGCTTACAAGGAGTACTTGTAAGTATTAGTAAATCCTTCTTTCCTGCTGGACTCTGAGTCCATGAGAGCAGAAACCTTATCTATTCTGTTTATCGTCATGTCCCCGATGCCAAGAACAGGAGCCTGGTATGCACTGGGTGCTGAATAAATATTAGTTTAATGAATGCATTTTCCGGTGTGGTCTACTAAGGTAGAGAAAGAATGGTTGGCACAGAACCAAACAGTGGTGGAGTTGGAGGCATAAATACTAAAAGCCTTACTATTTTTTTTAAACAAGTATAAACATATACATAAATAATATCCTATCATTGCTCTAGTATTGAATTCAAGAAGATTGGCCTTGGCTTTTGTCTCTGAAAGCGATGAACACAGTTTGTCTGGTTCCTCCACTGTGAGAGGAGCAGGCATTTGGTACTCCTCCAAAATTTAGGCTATCTACTCCTTAGGTATGTTTACCCACTTGAGCACGACTTTTATGTAAATAAAGTTTAGCACAACTGGAGAAATGCAGTGTGGCAAGGCGAGTTGTGAATCCAGAGACCCCCTAAGTCCCTCTTTCCTGGAGTTCAAGATAAATGGCTCCACTTAGCATATCTGTTGTTTGCAGCCTCTACTTCCTTGCCTTTTTGTCAAAGCAAAATTCTTGGAATTTATCTTACAAGCGCAAATCACCTGTAATTCTTTGCACTTAGTAGCTATTGAGCATGTAACTACAGAGCTTAACAATTACCATATACTGTAATCATGCAAAGATTTTAATCTTTCAAATTAGATCTCACCTCCACACTGGGAGAGGAAAGGAAATTTACAGGATCATTAGCTCATGGGCTAGCTGGCACCTCTAGCAATGTCAGGAAGTCATATGCATGAATGGTCTTAAGGTATTATTTATTTTTTATTAAGTGCCTTTCATTAAAACTGCCGTGCATGCTCTGTATTGAAGAAACTGGAGAAAAATCCTTTTTGCAAGGGAAGGTAGCCCTTGATTGATAACAAAACTTGAGCGGAGGATGGCATAGTTTGTAGTGGCATATTCTGCTGCCCTTCGGGGTGAATACTTAGACGTTTGCATGTAACAAGGGAACCGAGTCAGATGTTAGAACTGGAATGCCAAAAAAAAAAAAAAAAAAAAAAAAAAGCTTGTGCTTAGTCTTTACGAGCTGGTTTCACACCAAATTTGGGAAAGAGAGTTTTGAGCTACAGAGCTACCTCTTCTTACCCCAAACCCCAAACCAGAGCCTGCTCCATCGTGCTCTCTGGAGCAGATTGTGTACATGTGTTCCCACCTCCACATTCAGTGATGCCACATTCATAACTTGCAGTCAGCCATAGGGGTACTCATTACACCATGACAATTGCCAATGGGCAAACCAGGGCTCCGTCCACCAGACTGGCTGGTACACATTTACCAGTATATCGCTTTCCCAAGCCTACCTCTAGGAGAGAGGAGGGATGGGCAAGGAAGAGACGGAGGGAGAAAGATTTGGGAAGAAATACCACACACACACACACACACACACACACACACACACACAGAGACATTGTAAGGCAACCAGTAGAAAAGTCCCTGACCTAGAGCAGGTGCCCAGTAAATTCAAATACCTCCCTCCCTTTAGCAACAGACAAGAGGAGTGAGACCACAGAGCCAGTATGGCAGCACGTGGAAATGCGCGTGTGGAGGACATCATGCCAATTGGGTCTACTGGCTGTGATACGTGTGGCATTTTTCAGAGGTTGATCAATGAGAGTGAGGAGGCTGGAGGGGACCATGGCCAGGAAAATGTGGGTGAGTTGAAAAGAGGCAGATCGCGCTCAGCATCAACCCCTGAGAGCAGGAGTGGGGAGCAGAGAGATCTTGGGGGAATTTATTAAGTACACGGGGAGTGTTGGGACTGAATTCAGGGCTTTGGGCGGGTTTGGAGCAGTTTCTTTTCCAGAGACATAAAAATGAAAGGTATTGAACTTGGTATTTTTTCAACTTTTCAATCTCATGAAGTCAGAAGCCATCTTTATGCACATATTCACTTATATGATAAAGGGAATCATTTTTGCTATTCAAAAAGTGCTAATGAGAACTTACATGACCTGTCCTAGAGCTCATACTGCAGAGTTTCAGGACAAGGATCAAACATAAGCCTTATTTCCAAAGGTTTTATAATCTCTTTAGGACAAAGCTAACCCACAGAATACGGTAAGATAAAAATTAACTGCTGGGCAGTTTTATGCTTGTTAAAAAGATTCCAGTAGGGTTGAGAGAAGGCAGGGTGCGCCGTGGGTAGATAATTCTTCAAGACAATGATAATAGAGCTTTTCTGAGCTTCTGTGCCTGCTGATATATTTCTCTATATCATTATGAGCTCCATTACAATCAGCAGTCAAATTATAGTACCGCTAATAGAGATCCATAATAATAAATTCTTTACGATGGTTATAGACTCACTCAGCTTTAGAGCTACACTCCAAAGTAGGACGGTTGCCAAGTGTTTTTAGATCTCTGCTTTATACTCACTGAGACAGTCAAATTCAATACCCCGTCCCCAGCTTTTTATCATGTCAGTAGCAGAACCCGGGAAAAACAAAACAAAACAGATGTCCCCACCTCTGATCACTGGCTCTAACGAACCAGCATGAAGAGTGGTATCAGGTCTGAATATGGAAACCAGCCTAGAAAAGTCCCAAGATATCAGAGACGACGAGAACAACCAAGGAAGTGATATATGCGCCTCTTGGATGGAGAACAGACACAGGATTTTCATCTGTAGACCTTCAGACAATAGGGAGGTATGTGGACCATAAAAGGAAAAATTGGAACTGTCTAGAGAAATTGAGATTAAGGTGTGCCCATGGGCTTCGATCTCAGCAAGGAGCAATTCTAGGAATGTTTTAGAGATAGCACTAGGCAGACCAGTTGAGGAAGTGGTGTGGGAATTCAGTAAAAATTGAGGGCTCAGCTTTTAGACCCAATGACCTGGGAACAGATTACAGAAAAGGCAAAAAAAAAAAAAAAAAAAAAAAAAAAAAAGGGAAAGAAAAAAGACATATTTTGTTCTAAAGTAGAACGTATAGCACATACAGGCAGTAAAGACAGAAAACATCGGTGTGTGTTAAAAGTGACCGAGAAGATGAGTTGGGGAGAAATGCAGATTTAAGGAAGGATCATCATCATCAGAGATACAATAGTGTTTGGGGAAAACGTGAGGTTAAATATCAAAGTACAAAAGGTGCAACTAAGCTTAGGAGAGCTCGGTATTGAATGGGCTACAAATTTAAGTCCGACTGCTCAGAGAATGTGGGGCAGAACAAATTTCTAAGACCCAGAAATGTCAGTTGTTGCCTGTCACACTGTGGTGCGGACAGGTCACGATAATACATGGTTCTTAGATTTATCAGACTGCTTCATCCAGAAGAAGAAAGAGACTCAGAGGCGCCTGTGTGGCTCAGTCAGTTAAGCAGCTGAATCTTGATTTCGGCTCAGGTCATGATCTCACCGTTTGTGAGTTTGAGCCTTGTGTTGGGCTTCAGGCTGGCAGTGTGGAACCTGCTTGGGATTCTGTTTCTCTCTCTCTCTCTCTCTCTCTCTCTCTGCCCCTCCCTTGCTCTCCCCTCCCTCAAAATAAATAAATAAACTTAAAATAAAAAGATAGACCCTCCAATCTTGAGTTCCTTCCTCCCTTCATAATTCCTTCCTTCCCTTTTCCATTCATTCATTTAACAAATACTTATGGAGCGTCCACTTTGGGTCATTCTCTGTGTTGGCTGTTCAGGGTATGAAGCTAAATAAGGCCCACACAGCCCTCGTCCTTGAGCAGCTCGCGGTGAAGCAGACAAAACAGATGGCTTGGAAAATATGTATTTACAAAATAACGTAATGATGTGTTATAAGAAAAGAAAGTTCATAGGCAATCACACTGTCTTTTGAAAAGGAGCTTCCATTTCATTTTGGAAATTATATGTTGCTTACTCTGCATCAGAGAATTACCCAAATCCTTTATGGTGCTCTTTGGGACTCTGAGGCAAGGGAAGGCTATGTCAGAATCACTCGTCATCACGCAGAGACAGCACAGATGTGCAAAGGGAGATATGAAGCTCGCATCTGAAGGAGAGTTTTCGCTGGGGGAACCATTCATTTTTACAGCATTCATCATAGTTCAGTATTGAGCAGCACTGCTGTAGGAATACTGACATTCTTCCTTATCTAGCAGAGCAGCTCCTGCCAGATGGCCTTTCTGTTTTGCACAATGACATATATCATTATCAGACACAAAGGCGAATACTCCGTTGAAAAGGCAGAGATTCGTTCGGTCAATCAATAGGTTATCTTGTTACATTGATATCAAACAAGAAATTTTATTAATTTAGGAATTGGAAAGACATCTTTATATTCAGAGCATTAAATTAAGTTGGAGGTGTCAGGGGGCATTGAGCGGACAACAAAGTACACTTTTAGAATCTTGTTCAAGAGGGGCAAAGACAGGACTTGCAAGAATTCTGGATTATGTTGGAAATCCATACCACGTGAAATAGATGTAAGTGATAGGATCTGATCTATAGTATAAACTGACGATACATGAAGGAATGTGTTATCACGGGGTTTGTCTCTTCTGGTCCATGCCTCTAGCTAACTGGCTTTTATCTACACACTTTATGGTATGAAGAATATGTCACCCATAAGGCCCAAACCAAAAATGATCTAAATATTCTAAGAACAGAGGTTGCAGGAATGCCTACAAAAGGATGTTAAGAACTGAAGCAAACTTGCGGATAATTCAATAGGAAAAATATCCAATTGGCACATCTGGGTATTATAAGGGAGATACAGAGTGGGGGGAGGGCACCTGGGTGGCTCAGTTGGTTGAGCGTCTGACTCTTGATTTCGGCTCATGGTTCATGGGATCGAACCCCACGTCACAGAGGCTGCTTGGGATTCTCTGCCTCTCATTCTCTCTCTCTCTCAAAATAAATAAATAAACATTAAAAAAAAGAGAAATCCATAGGTGTCTTGGGGGGGGGGTGTCTGTCATTTTCTTCACATGTGCTTCACATTTGCTTATTCTCAGAGAACATTTTGTTTGCCACTTATGCCCAAATTGCTAGCGGGGGCGCATCTGGACAGGCTCCAGAACATTACCCGAAGCTCATGTTTATAGCACTGATACTGTTTTTACTCAGTTTACATTTTAGGGGTGGTGGCTAAGGGAGGTTGTAGTGATGGAGATTATTGAGGGGGAGCTTTGAAGTGCTCTCAGGTTACCCCGTGGCACTGCACCTCTCCTCTGGCCAACACTTGGGAGAAACTGAGTACTACAGCTGCGCAGAGAATCTTAACACCATTTGCATATTAAAAGTAGCTGAGGCCTGCTCCATCTCAACTCAGCATTTCTGAAACTTAACTTTACCACAGAAACCAACCTCCCCTCGACTTTGTCTGCCTTCCCAACTCAGGATGACATCCCAAAGAAACGGGGTTTCTAAAAACTCATTTGTTTGCCTGGGCACTCCCAAACGATTCTTCAAAAACTACGTACTCTCTGCTAGAGTTAACATCTAAAACTTTCATCCTGGATTTACAGAAGTACATTCTTGGGGCAGCCTGGATGGCTCAGTTGGTTAAGCATCCAACGCTTGGTTTTGGTTCATGTTGTGATCTCATGGTTTGTGGGACGGAGCCGGTTTTTGGGATCAAGCCTCGCGTCAGGCTCTATGCTGACATTGCGGAGCCTGCTTGGGATTCTCTCTCCCCCTCTGCCCCTCCCCCGATTTCTCTCTCACTCTCAAAATAAATAAATAAACTTAAAAAAAAAAGTAAAAAAAAAAAAAATAAAGAAGTACACTCTTTGTAACCAGGAGGTAGAAAACATTAAATATGTTATAATTTGAAATAAGATGAGAACTGACTGTAATTAAAAGAAATATTTTATGACAGGTTTGAGAAAATAGATTTTAGGTGACTTCCTGAAACGCTGCTTGAATCAGAAAGAATTTGAAAAGAATCCCTGCTTGTGGGTTTCATCTTTAAAAAGTTGATAATTCTAGGAAACATTCCAAAAACATTTGCGTGATCAATGTCATTACTCTATACTGCATTGATTTTTCTGAAGTCAGAACCTCCCACACAGGTCAAATTTCATTCTGTTTTTTTTTTTAAATTTTATTTTTTATTTTTTAAAATTTACATCCAAATTAGTTAGCATATAGTGCAACAATGATTTCAGGAGTAGATTCCTTAATGCCCCTTACCCATTTAGCCCATCCCCCCTCCCACAATCCCTCCAGTAACCCTCAGTTTGTTCCCCATATTTATGAGTCTCTTCTGTTGTCCCCCTTCCTGTTTTTACATTATTTTTCCCTTCCCTTAGGTTCATCTGCTTTGCCTCTTAAAGTCCTCATATGAGTGAAGTCATATGATTTTTGTCTCTGACTAATTTCACTTAGCATCATACCCTCCAGTTCCATCCACGTAGTTGCACATGGCAAGATTTCATTCTTTTTGATTGCCGAGTAATACTCCATTGTATATACATACCACATCTTCTTTATCCATCCATCGATGGACATTTGGGCTCTTTCCACACTTTGGCTATTGTGGGTAGTGCTGCTATAAACATGGGGGTGCATGTGTCCCTTCGAAACAGCACACCTGTATCCCTTGGATAAATGCCTCGTAGTGCAATTGCTGGGTGGTAGGGTAGTTCTATTTTTAGTTTCTTGAGGAACCTCCATACTGTTTTCCAGAGTGGCTGCACCAGCTTGCATTCCCACACATTTCATTCTTAACAGAAGGAACTGAGATGACAAGACAGGAAGCCCCTATGTTTAAGGTGACTTGATGAATGATTAGCTCACCATAAAAGATCTGGCTTAAGAGAAGGGTATGTCTTTCTTTTTCAAGTGTGATTTGGGCTATCAGACAGTTTCAGAAAAGGACGTATAGAACATATAGGACACCAAAAAAAAAAAAAAAAAAAAAAGCATAGAGGACATAGAGGAGATGAAGATCTAGAAACTGATTCCCTTCAGATGGTTTATTTAGCATCTATACCCCCTGGAAAGTCTGTGGGTCTCTAGGGGTATAAGTGTTGCTTTGTAGACCTCTTGCCTTAGAGCACACTTTTGGGTGCTGTTACCACAGCGTTTGGCAGTAACACCTGAACTGGTCTCTTACAAGTCTCGTTTTGTCCCCTAACCAGTTACTTCCATCCCCACAAAACCTTTTTCTCCATGGAATGAAACAAATGTCTTGACCAGGGCAGGAAGCTTCTCCACAATATGGTCTTTGCTGACCTCACGCTTTCTTTTCCTGCTCGCAGCCCCAGGCCCTAAGAACCCTGGACTCCAGCCCCAGGGATCTCCAGACTCTTTCTGGAATGTGCATTGCCCTTTCCTGCCTCCGTTTCCTAGTTCTCTTTGTTAGGCACTGTTATTTTCCAGACATCTGCTTCTCCCTACCTATTAAGAAAGAGCTTGACTCACACCTTCAGAAGGGCTGCTCATTCAGTCTCTCTCCCTTCTCCCATTCTCATGTTGTCCTTTGTACCTCCCGCATATCTTCTGTGTCTCCCATTAGCAATATCTGGACAAGTGTTTGTCTTCTGAATTACAGTCAAGTCCCTGAGCAGCCATGACCGTATTCAACTGTATTCAACTGTATTCCTCCTAGCACCTAGCACAAGGCTGGTTAAATGTTGGTCAATTGGTCAATTTAAATGGTTTAAACCCATTTCGAATATGAGAAGGGTGTGGAATCTCCAAGAAGGAATGTTTCTCTTCCTTGTGCCTGGGGAGCCCCCTGGCCTGAGGAGTTGGATATTTTGACATACCAGCTGTAGCCTGAGAGACCAAAAGAGCAAGATGGCTGTGCCCCCAATCCACCTTAACTGTAATGGCGGCGGTATGCTGGTGATTGCAAGCTGGCTTAGATTTGTGGAACAGCTGTAAAATTTGCAAGGCTACCCACAAATTATACTTATTTGCAAAGGCAAATAAGTATCTCCTTTTCTTAAAAGAAAAAAAAAAAAAAGTTTGCATACCCAAAGTGTTTTAGGTAAATGAAGACCTTAGTTTTCCCTAAAGGGCCTAACAAAGAATTTCAGTCCCTATTGTCAGAAATGTCTTTGTGGCAGGTCCCTAATCTTTCTTTTTCAAATTTCCTTCAAAGGATGGTTAAGGAGTCTTTAATTAACTATTAAAACGGGTGTTCTAACACGGAGGACAAGATTTAGAAAATCCCTTTAATTACTGGAACCAGATTTTCTCCTGATTTGTAAATACCAGTTTACTCCTCAACCAAATTAGGCTTTAATTAAACTGGGGGTAGGGGCTTGGGGGCCTGAGTACTGGGAAGTGCCTTAATTTGCATCAGCCCTAGTTTCAATGAAGTTGGTTTAAGGGTGGGGATGAGAGACTCTTACTGTTTATTGTTTAAACTGGAAAATCAGGCAAAATGGGATTTGCTTTCCATACAGGAACTCATGGAAATTAGACACACCCTTGCCACCTCCAATTTATTCAAATGCCATTGCTAGAGGATTACCATGGGGTCTCTCGGCGGTATGAGTTTATGAAGCAGCCCCGTGTCTCTTGCTTGCTTGCTTTTTTCCCCTCTGTATACATTAATTAGGCAAAACGAGGCTTATGGTTCTAGTGACAAGGAAAGGAAAACCAGAGCTTGCTCGACACCTCCCTCAATATAATGTTTAACATTCAATATGGTGCACAGTTTGTTGAGAAAATAAGGTACATGTTTTGTCATTCCCCTTATGGATTTCAGTCAACACATGGAGGTGTTTGAAATGATCTGCTAATCCAGTTTCCTTTCCTTGAACCATCTGGTTCAAATTCTGTCTACCTGCTTGGAGTGCACCAGTCTCGTCTGCATGTACATATAAGGAAGTCACAACTCATTAACAGTTTAGGGAAAATCCCGGTGGAAATATACAACTTTACTATTGTGGTAGGTTTCCTCTTGGGAGAAAATTAGATAGGACTTTGATGTAAACCAAAGACACTTGAGGGTTTTGGGAAGACATGAGTGGTCCTGAAAAAAATTAAACCACTTTAAAAGCTTTTATTTTAAATGGGAATAAAGTTATTAGCTCACTCATACCACAGCTCAACTACCAGTGGTCATGTGAAGTGATGTGCCGAATGTGGTCTTACTAGTTTCATGATGGGCCCCTTGATCGAATTTTTGGAAGGAACATCCAGCAATAATAAAATTAATGGATAATTGGCTAAGTCAATAGACCTACTCAGTCTTCTTGTGGCCCACTTGGAAGGTTGGGAAATCTTAACACCCTCTTTTCCAGAGCCCTTGAAGCTAGGAATGTCTATGTCACATGGATTTGGCCAATGGATTATAAGTCAAAACTTGTTGGGGGCTTCTGGGAAATATTGCTTTCCTGGTAAAAGGGAAAGATATATCAGACCTACCGCCTTCTCTTTCTTAGACCCAAAAAGAAAGACTGAATGCAGACGCGATGTCTACAGTAGAGGCGATCATTTTATGACCATAAGAGGAAGTCTATAAACATTGCAGACATCAGATTTTGTCAAGACACAAAACCAAAACCAGCAGCCGCTTCCCTCTAGATTTCTTTGTATTTAATCCACGTTGTTGATGACTTGAAGCTGAGTGCCATCAATATAAATCCTACATACTTGCATGTGCCTTGAGAAAGGTCTTCCTAAACTGAGTGGCTCAGCCAACCTTCCCTCCTCCACTGGGGCCTCCAATGGCTTGGGAAGTCTAGGTGAGCCTGGAAGGTAGCATCCGGGCCTGAGCACAGAGCCAATGATATAGTGTGGGTTGAAGGAAGAAGTCAAAGACCCAAGAAGAAAGACGAGAGATGATTCCCCAGTCTCCACTTTGCACATGAGGAAATGATGCAAGCAAATGTTGCCGTCTAATGATTTTGCACGATGTAAGTGAGATGAAAAGTCAGAACTCCATACAAGTATTTGCAGGTGCCCCCCCTCTACCCCCCACCCTCATTCACTGATTCGCTGCATTTCTCTCTTCCCACGACCTTCCCCAGCACCTGGAATCTTCTCAGGAAGTCAGAGCCTTGACATATTTGCTTATTTATCTCCGTGTTTATTTGTCATGGCTAAACTTTGATACTAGTCTACATCCCCTTCTCAATTCCTCCCACCTTTCCGTTTTTTAAAAGCACTTCCCCTCAGCTCCCCTGGTCTCATCTTACACAAAGTTAGTTCAGAGGTACGTGCAAGTTTATAGTGTCTGACATTTTAGCCAGAAATGAAAATCTGTGGCGATGAGGAAATAAAAAAGAGAACCCTTAAGAGCACACGCAGATGTTGCATTTCCTGATGGGGAAGAGGATATAATATCTAAAAAAAAAAAAAAAAAAAAGCTGTCATAAAAATTTTTAATTTTCCTGAGCTGGATTTTGCCTTTTTTTTTTTTTTTTTTTTTTAAAGAGCGCTTCTCATTGACTCGATATATGGAATAAAATGGAAAATAAGGCTACAAAAATCTGACTGTGTTCATTTTTTGTTTTCCCCTAGAGGTGCGCTGCTTAAGGACAAAGAGACTTTTCTAAGAGGAGTTTTTCCCTGTGTCCTGGAAAAATCCCAGAGACAGACCCCCAATTCAGCAGGTCAAAGGCCCACTTGAGCAGAGGCGCTGCTAGGGCAGGAAATGGTGGATTTCCTCTTCAATAGGAATCCCTCCCAGAGCCCGGCAGGTTTGGGGGAGGGGAGGCAGCTGTTTTGACCACTCAAATTCAGAATTTAAATTGGGAGAGACTGCCCAGAGCTGAGATCCTGTCCCCAGGTCTGTGGAGATGGGAAAATGTGCCGCCTGGTTTTACAAACCCACGTCAGCCCTGACAGAAATGCCAGGAGGGAAGCCCAGGTGATTCTGCAGAGCCAGGGGCTCAATGCCCCAGAGACGGTGTTTCCCAAAATGCGTGTAGGTGTCGGGTAAGACCCTAAGATCCTAATTAGAGCTCTGCGAAATGAAGTTTCCTTGGGGAAGCACCCCCTTACCTCAACAGGTTTCTCCACTCTTGCGATTTTCTAAGAGAGGATTTAGTGTCCAGGGTCCCCCCAATGGACTTGATGGCAAACTTAACTGCGTCTGTTTTTCTTTTTTGGTGGAGTGGCGAAATATTCCTCAACAGTAGCAAACGGTTACTACAATGCAGGGAAATGCTTGGGGGTGGGATGGGGGAGAATCTGCTGCGGGGATTCACCTTCCTCCCCCTTCTCACTCTTAACCGGCTACACAGTAATGACAGCTCTGGCCACTTGTACTTACCGTGTTCCTAATCCAGCTCTCCAGTGAAGAAGTAACCAAAGGACGACAGCGTTTAATATCTGAAGACTCTTCTAAAAGAACTTGGAGACTGAGTACATTGTTCTGCCTCTATGATTGGCAAAGCAAAGTTTACCTTCTTAAAGAAGGAGAAAGCTTCAGAGAACATGGCACTGTTTACACAGGCACAGGAAATTATTGGCAAAGCTGCAGCTGTATTTTTCAGAGCCTCATGAATTACCCATTGCGTTCATGTAGAAAGATGATCCCTTCCCCCTTTTTGTTTGGTCTCGAAACAGACCCTTGGCTAATTCCTTTGTTGGGAGAGAATGAATTTGAAAATGATTGTTCGTTTTTTAAAGAAGAAATTACTTTCTTCCTCTTCTTCTTTTTTTTTTTTTTTTGGCCAGCTGGGATGATCCATGATTAAGATCTCCGTTCTTTTGAATAGCCCTAAAGCACTACCTACGCTGACAGCTTGCAAATCAAATTCTCAGCCCAGAACTTTCTTTTCTGGACTCCCAACCAATCTCTACAACCAGCCAGTGAGCAGCCATTCTAGGATGTCCCAGAGACACCACAAATTCACTGTTATTCCTGTTCGTCTCTTCCTGTATCTCTCTCCTGACGAACAGCCCTACTGTCCGTCTACTAACACGGGACGAAACCTGGGATTTGTCCCCCCCGCACCCCACCCACTGACTTTCTGCAACCAAATGTCAATCAACTTCAAAACGGTTCTCAAAAATGTTGCCTCTTCTCCACCATCTGTCCCTTCGTTCAAAGATGACCCTGGCATTGCTTACCATCCCTCAGGATGGGACTTTTCCAACTTCTCCTGTGTCCTCTGCGACCCTGCGTCCTCCTCCCATGTTCCTGGACAGTTTACCCAGACTCCCCCTGTGGTTTCCATTGCTCTGCACTTGGCCTGCTGTTGTGTTTCTTCAAACGTGCCACCCCCTTTCCTTCTTTGCCCGATGAGCTCATACCCCAGATCTGAGGTCTGCGACCTCCATCAAATGCTTCTTTTTGCAGAGCCTTCCCGGAGCTCCCCAAGCAGAAACGGCCACTCTTACCTTTGTAGCAGTACTCACTCATTCTTTCAGCAAAATCCCTGATTTTTCCCTGGGCGTGAATCTCATGAGAAGTAATACGTGCTTTCCGTTTGGGGGTGAACTGTCATGCGGCCAAAGCAAAGTGGTACCGCCTAGCACATAACAGGTGCTTCACAAAGGTTCAGCGAATAAGCCGGTTATGAATGCCTACCTGAGGGTATTTTATTTTCCTCTACAAGATGAAAGAGGATAATATTTTGTGACGGAGTTGCCTCCCTTAGAAGCTCACTAATGGAGAAGGAGGTCACTGGGGAAATGCCAGGGGCTCAGTTGTTCTCTCCTTTGCCATCCCGGAATGGTCAGCGTGCAGATGGCAGCGGCCTGGCAGGTCGGCCAGGGCCCTTCCACACGGGCATAAATGATGGCCTGAGCTCCAGTCTCAGAACCGTGACCAGATATCACCCGGCTGGCATCTCCCCTCCATAGTCAGCTGAGCCTCTGAGACGTGTTTTATAATGATCGAGTAAGTGTCAAATCATCTAGTACAAAGCCTGATACAGAGTATGTCCTCGCTGTGAGTTTTGTTGTCTTGCCATTCTTTAAAAGGCAAAAAATACGAAACTAATTTTTTTTTCTTGAAAATCTGTGCCTAGGCTATGGGAAGACGACGGTTGCCAGTGTGCGGGATGTTTTGTGTGTATGTTCTTTCCTCTTCTGCAGGCAAACCCCTCTCCCTCCACACTGTTTCTCTTTCTCTTGCATCCCCAGTGCAAGACGTTGCTCCTGCCACGTCCCCTCTGCAGAAGTTCAAGGTTCTCTCGTTGTACAGAACCCTCCTTAATTCTGCTCTGCACGCACTCGGGCTATTTTCACTAAGTGACCTAAGAGCAGGTCTTCTCTTGGGGCCTCTGCATATCATTCCCGTTCTGGCCACTGCAGTCTGGCTGCTGTCCTAGCTATTCATACGACTCCTGCTAAAGTCAACTCTGGCCTCCTGTTGGGTGAATTCAATGGGAAGTTCGGCCCTTATCAGTTTTACTGCATCTGTTGCCATCAAAACTCTTTCAATTCCCTCTCTGAAGCCCTACCTCCTCTTGGCCGCCGTGACATCACTCTGTCCTTGTTCTCTTCCTACCCTTTGGACAGTATCTTCTCACATTTCCTCCCTTTTTCACCCTCTCTAAATATTGATACAAAATCTCACCCATTCTTTGAAACCCAGCTCAATTTCTACTTATTCCAAAGAAACCAAATCCCATTTCTATACTTTGTGATCGTAACTTAATTGTTCTAATATTACGATTATTCTATGTTAATATTATGATAATATTGTTTCCAGATGGAATCAGTATCTTTATCTCATTGTATTTATGAATGGCTATTTGTCTCGGGACTGAGGGATTCCCAAGGTGGCTGGGGAGTTGAGGTGGGCAGCTGGTTTACTCATCATTCCTTTCCAGCTATGGTCACGTTTTCTGTACCAGATATTGCTCTCACTCATGATAACTCATTCTGTATTATTCAGTATAATAATTGAATGTGGGCATTTCAGTTCGATTCAGCAAAACCACGCTGAGCTGTCCACGGAGCGTGAGGCATCGTACCAGGCCTCGAGATGCACAAATGAATGAGGCTCAATCCTTACCCTCAAGGATTTCTTGGTTGGGCTGGAGCTAGTTTGGGTATGAACTACCTAAACTCCAAACTGACTTGGAAATTTAGCCTTGATGACTGCAATATGGCTGGTCTGGTGACCCTTGAAGGTTGGTTGAAAGGGTAATTCACTATGTGGCCCCCTGTTACAAAACTTGGAGCTATGGCGGCTTGAATCTTTGAGGTGATTGTCTTCTGCTCATGCCAGTGAGATTGTTCAGGTGTGCTTTGTGTCCTAACATCTCCTGCTTCTTCATGGGCACAAGGCTGATTTTATTGGCCGGGCTTCCACAGCTACCGGGTTTACCATGCTAGGAAGTTTGGAGAACGTGTCTTCAGATGTCTCTTTCCTAAGCAGCGGAAGAGAGTTTGGACTAGGTGAGATCTACAGTCCCTTTTGACCTTGAAACTCTGTGGTGGTATAAAAACAGCCCAGAGCCAGAGGTCTGAGTCTCAGCCTCACTATTCATGCGGGCCTGTTTGGCTTGTTAGCGTTAATCAGGAAGCAGGTTGCTAAGACAATGTTTGAGAGGTAGATTCTACTGGATTCATGTGGAGGTGGGTGGAAGCAAGTATATTTTGAGGAGAACGGTGGTTACAGGGACACAAAAATAAATCTGGCTTAAGCCCCACTTTTTCCTGGAAGAGTTTTTATACTCTACGAACCTTGAGCTTAAGTAGCTACACAGGCCTTTACAAAATACTCTGCACTTAGACTCTGAAGAACCTCCGACATAATGGTTTCTCTCTCTCTCCTCCCTCCCCCTCTCTCTCCTTCCCTTTCTCTTCCCCCATCACCTGTTTCATAAAATGATATGTATTTGGTTTGTAATGCCCAGTGTATTTGAGGTTAGGGACCATGTCTTACGCATTTTTGGGAAATGCCCCTTCTCTCCCAGTACCTAGCCCATGTTAGACACACAGTTTGGGCTTCAAAAGAGCTTCATTGATTGTGTGAAAGTTTCCAAGGATTTTAACTTAAGCCTTCTGTGCTGGGCGGGCAAGGAATGCTCAAGGCCCTCTCTCCTCGGTACAGGTCCCCGAGAAAATTCTTACAGATAACTGGGGTGCTAGAGTTAGGTGATCACAGTGTAGCTTTCCCCAAAACTTGTGGACCACCAAATCCATTGCCACAGTGAACTGAGGTCTTTCGTGGTTGGTTTCCATGAAGAATAAACCAAGGACAGAAGATGATGACAGACTTTCTTTGGAGTACTAGTGGAGGCTAGCTTCCCACCCTCCCAGGGCAGCAAATACTTCATGTCCCCAACACTGATTGCTACCTCTTGGTTCAGGTCCTGTGAACTCTTGGGTCCAAGGATGGCCACAGGAGTAATGGAAGCCTAGCTTTCCAAAATGTCATGCCAATGAGTGATGTGTAATCCCATTGCTTTATGTTCTTGAAATTACTGAGAAACAGTACTTTGTCCACATTTCTGCTACACAGGCTTTCTGGGGGATGATTTGTATGGGAACATGCACAGATCTTACAAGAGAGGGTGGGGGTGAGCAGGCCATTTGGCCTAGGGCCTGAGGCTCAAAAGGGGAGGTCACACTTTGATTTAAAACAAAAAGACTTAATTCTTTTTTAAAGAGCAGTTTTAGGTTCACAGCAAAAGTGAGAGGAAGGTAGAGAGATTCTCCTGCTCCCGCACACATGCATAACCTCTCCCATTATCAACACCCCTCACCAGAGTGGTGCATTTGTTAGAGATGATGAACCTACAGTGACACATCATTATCACCCAAAGCCCATAGTACATTAGGGTTCATCCTTAGAGTTGTACATTCTATGGGTTTGGACAAATGTATGTGTCCCCCACTCTGGTACCATACAGAGTATTTTCACTGCCTTAAATGTCCTTTGTGCTCTGCCTATTCACCCCCCTTTCCATTGACTCCTGGCAACCGTGCATCTCTTTACTGTCTCCAAGGCTTTGTTTTGTTTTGTTTTTCCTTTTCCAGAATGATTCCGGTTGGGGTCATATTGTTTGCAACATTTTCAGATTGCCCTCTTTCACCTGGTAATAGGCATTTAAGTTTCCTTTACGTATCTTTCCATGGCCAGGTAGCTCATTTCTTTTTATCACTGAATAAGATTCCATTGTCCGTTTATACTGCTCTTTATTTATCTCTTCGCCCCCCAAAGGAGAGCTTAGTTGCTTCCAAGTTTTGACAATTATGAACCAAACCGCCACAAATGTCTATGCCAGTTTTCCGCGCAGCCATAAGCTTTTGATTCCTTTGTATAGAAACCAAAGATCGTGATCGCTGCATCATAGGATAAGAGAATTTTTAGTTTTGTAAGAAACTGCCAAACGGTGTGCCAGGGTGGCTGTACCATTTTGCATTCCCGCCAGCGATGAACGAGAGTTCCTGTGGCTCCACACCCTCACCAGCGTTTGGTGTTGTCAGTGTTCTGCATTTTGGTCCTTCTAATACATGTGTAGTGGCAGCTCACTGTCATTTTTATTTGCATTTCTCTGATGACATGTGATGGAGACCATCTTTTCATGTGCTTACTCGCCATCTGTGTATGTTCTTTGGTGAGGTGTCTGTTAAGGTCTTTGGCCCGTTTTTAAGTCAGGTTGTTTGTTTTCTTATTGTTGAATCCTGAGTGTTCCTTGTATATGTTGTGTAGTGGATCTTTTTTTTTTTTTATTTTTATTTTTTTAACGTTTTTTATTTTTGAGACAGAGAGAGACAGAGCGTGAACAGGGGAGGGGCAGAGAGAGAGGGAGACACAGAATCGGAAACAGGCTCCAGGCCCTGAGCTGTCAGCACAGAGCCCGACGCGGGGCTCAAACTCACAGACCGTGAGATCATGACCTGAGCCGAAGTCGGACGCTTAACTGACCGAGCCACCCAGGCGCCCCTAGCAGATCTTTATCAGGTGGACCTTTTGGAAGCAATTTCTCCCAGTCTGTGGCTTGTCTTTTCGTTCTCTTGATCGTGTCTTTCTCAGAGCAGAAATTGTTAATTTTAATGAAGTTCAGATTAGCAGCTCTCTCATAGATCATGCTTTTGGTGACATACCTAAAACGTCACCATCAAACTCAAGGTTGTCTCTATTTTCTCCTATGTTGTTTTCTAGGAGTTTTATAGTTTTGCATTTAACGTCTATGTCTATGATCCATTTTGAGTTGATTTTTGTGAAGGATATAAGGTCTGTATCTGATTCATATTTTTTGCATGTAGATGTCTAGTTGTTCCTATTTTTTCTCCATTTTATTGTTTTTACTTTATTTTTTATTTTTTATTTTTTCAACGTTTGTTTATTTTTGAGACAGAGAGAGACAGAGCATGAACGGGGGAGGGGCAGAGAGAGAGGGAGACACAGAATCGGAAACAGGCTCCAGGCTCTGAGCCATCAGCCCAGAGCCCGACGCGGGGCTCGAACTCACGGACCACGAGATCGTGACCTGGCTGAAGTCGGACGCTTAACCGACTGCGCCACCCAGGCGCCCCTTGTTTTTACTTTTGATCTTTTTAGTGGCATACTTGTTCTTGCATGGAGTTGGGGTCGCAACACTATGCAAGATGAATAGTGATGATGAATCTACTTCATCAGTTTGTCTCCCACCCCCACATTAGGTAAACTGAGGGTAGGAAGCCTGCCTTAAGGTTAAGCGTCTTTCAAACTGGAAGCCCTGGGGTTTCGAGAACTTGGGCACTGTCTGGTTCCAGCAGTGAATCTGGAACAAAGATCTAGGAAAGCTTTTCTCCTTAAAGTAAGCCTGGAAAAGAAAAAGCTGGGAGAAACCTTGCCTGAAAGGCAAGCAACTCATACAATATTAGGCTCAGAAACATTAGATAGTAACATCCCAATCCTGTGGCCGGAAGGCTCTTAAACAGAGTTCTCTAGATTTCACAGCACCCTATCTTTGCACAACGAGAGATCTGCTTTTAACTTCCACTTTGAGCCAGAAATCCTTTCTTGCTGAAGAGGGATTGAGCTGCCGCCCCCTTCCCTTTGCTGCTTAACACATTAAGACAGAAAGTGCTTAGTTGGGGAGCAGGAACTATAACATTATACAGCTACTCCTGGGGTTAACAAGCAACAAAAACTAAGAAATGCATGTGAGTGGAAACTAGAGCCCCTAAGCAGGTGGTGTGCACCAGGCGTCACTGTCACGGTCAACTTGGGAAATACAGAAGAGGCTCCACATTGGACCATTCCTATTTAGCACAGCTTAACACTAGGGAAACCACCCTGGTTAACACGAGGAAAGAGTTTGCTACTGCTTTTGCACTAAAGGGAAATTAAAACTGAAATCCTAAAACCGAGCCATTGCATATCCTTTTTGTTTATATCAAATACGCCCAAATCTACCCTACCCAAACTATACATAATTCTCATAGAGAGTGGGTTCTTTTGTTCCCAGCAAAATATTTGGCTGTCCTCCTAAAGTCATGAGCTAATAAAGAACTCTGAGGTAATATTACCTTGTGTCGGATTTGGTCCATCTTCCAGGATGAGGAAAACCAACATCAGAATTCACATTGGGCTAATGCAGAGTTAGCCCAGAGTTTTAAGATCATGGCTATTGTGTTGAATGTTTCGGTGAGCTCAACTCTCCTTTTGCTCTATTACTACCTCTTTGAGTTTTAGTCCCTTTGGTTAGAGAGATAGGAGGGAGGAATTTTTTTTTCTGGTATAATTATCGAGTGGCATATTTTTCTTCAACGTTTATTTATTTTTGAGACAGAGAGAGACAGAGCATGAACAGGGGAGGGGCAGAGAGAGAGGGAGACACAGAATTGGAAACAGGCTCCAGGCTCTGAGCCATCAGCCCAGAGCCTGACGCGGGGCTCGAACTCACGGACCGTGAGATCGTGACCTGGCTGAAGGCGGACGCTTAACCGACTGTGCCACCCAGGCGCCCCAAGTAGCATATTTTTCTAATAATAACAAGATTAAGAAATGGTTATTGAATATTTATTATAACTTTGGTACTGTTTTAATTGCCTTACATTTATTAAATCAGTGACTCCTCACCACCACATTAAAAAATATCGTGATTATCCCCGATTTACAGATGGAGAAACTGAGGTGCCAAGAAATTAAGACCTTGCCTGAGGTAACAGCTAGTGAGGAGCAAAGCTAGGATTCAAACACAGGCAATCAGTTGCCTTACTCATGCTGTGTTTCTCTTCAAAGTATTCAGCCTTCCAATAAGACCCTCTAGAATGTTGTAACGGCAATTTTGGTCTTGGTCAGTTCTGTCACTGCTAGGTGAGTGGGCTCTCTTTTGTATCCTGATGAGCAAATGGGGAGAGTGGAGAGAAACCAGGGTCTTCTTCCCAACGTGTGCACGCCTCTATTTAAATCCTAGGTCATCTGTGTTGGGCACCTAGTGTTGGATGAGTAAGGACAGAGAATCAATGTCTAGTGATCTTATTTTCCCTTGTCCTATAAGGAATATTCCCAGGGCAAGATGATGTTTATGGTATGAAGGCAAAATGGAAATCAGAAAATGTGAACGTGGTCAAAGTCTGACAAGCAAAATTTGGTAGGATTGGAATTTCATTTTCTATTAAAAATAGATTACCTGAGATGAAACACTATTTGATATGATTTATGGAAAGACTCCTCCCGTACCCATGCTGACCCTTTTCCACACAAACAAATGAGCACAACAGACATGAAGGCACATGGACACTGAAACAAGGAGCTAGCCCAAATCCCCCATTAATCTATCTAATAAGCTTTGAGGCTTAAGCAAATGCCCACCCTGTGGCGAAGCCAGCCTTGCCACAACCTAAATAAGCCTGCTCTTCTGACATTGAGATGGCCCTCCAGGTGGTGAGTGGCAGCAGAATGCACCAAGCCCTACGGCCCAAAGGGTGGGCTTTCCAACTGGACTCTTGTCAAAGCACAGTAGAGCTGAGGACTGAATTGGTGGGGGACTCAGGCTGACACTGACTTGATGTTTTTCTGGAATCTGAGGGAAGTTCTGAGACTTTTGATCCTGGCCAGGGATATTTCCACAGAGCCAGAAACCAACTCCACCCCACTCTTCCCCCCACCTCCTGTCCCCCCCGCCCCCAACTCTTCCTCACTTCCCTTCACTCCCAGTAGAATACCATAGCAAGATTAGAAGCAGATTGTGTGACAGCAAAATGACGAAACCATTTCTCACAAAGGACAATTTCAAAAAAAAAAAAAAAAATGAAGACTGCATTGCTTGAAACAATTGTTACATTAAAATGTATTTTGAATTTAGTATTGACTGTTGCTCGGAAAAACTGCAGTTATGAGTATGCACTTGGGATAGAAGGTGAAATACATACATTTAAGGATGATGATCTCTTTCTTTTGTAGACTCTATGACCTAACGAGCGTGTTCTCATGCATCGTCTCATGTAATCCTCACAAGTGACCTGCGAGGTAGGTAGGACTCATCACTATTCCACCGGCTATCGTTCACTATGATCACCATTTCACAGACAGAAATCTCAGAGGCTGTGACCTTACTAGGGTCCAAAACCTGTAAACGGAGCCTCAAATTCAGATCCATTGCTGTAGTAGCCTGATCTTCCCTACATACAGCCTTGATGAAGCGCACTGTCGTACAGGGGGTGTTTTTCTAGCTGCTTCCTAAAATTCTTTACACCCCAGAGAAGTCAAAGACCTGTCCTATTGTAGTTTACAGTGTCAGAGGCTTCTCTTGTCATAGAATTTTCGGTGGGGGGGGGGGGGGGGGGCTGAGCAGGAGAGCTTTATTTGCCACATTGAACGCTAACCACCGCCCCCTGCCCCCCCATCCCCCACCACCCCCCCCCGTCCCCACCCACCCACTCCCCAGTAGTCTTTGGCTAGCAAAAATTGGAGTAGAAGTAGTTCTCGACTCATAGTAACATCTCACTCTTAAGCCAGGAACTTGAATAATGGAAGTGAATTAGGTGATTCAATTATACTATTCAGTTAGACGTCAGTAATTATAGTCATCTTTGTCCTTTGTAAGCTTCTTAACCTTGTGGTATTTCCTAACTCTGACATTCTTGGTGTGATTCTATCTATCAGCTGGGATGATGACTAATTCCTCTGAGCTATTTTCTGTCTGCTTGTTCTTATTTGTAATGGGGAACTATCTCTTTGTAAATCTGTACCCAAAAGACCAATTATTGTTATCACTTTTACAAATGCAGCTTAACGCAGTACCTGGGACATAGCGCCCAATACACGGTGGTTATGATAATGAAAAAAATCAAGGTTTGCTCAGGAACCTGCTGAGCGGGTGATTTTTGAAGCCCGACAGTCACAGAACTTGGGAGATCTGGTAAGTTTTTCCGAAGTGGCTACATGAGAAATCCAAGGAAAAGCAGTCAAACCAATGCTTTGCCAGACCATCTTTTTGTTGGTCCCTTTCATGTTTTGAACTCTTCGGTGAAAAAGACAGATGAGGACTTCCCCAAATTCACAGGCACTTGATACATAACCACACGTTGCAATAACAATGTGAACATTCTTGCTTGATTGGAAGAGCTTTGACAGTCTTCCACTCATCATCCCATGTTTATAAAACACGTCCTGGGGCACCTGGGTGGCTCAGTCGGTTAAGCGGCCAACTTTGGCTCAGGTCACGATCTCGCGGTCCGTGAGCTCGAGCCCCGCATCGGGCTCTGGGCTGACCGCTCAGAGCCTGGAACCTGTTTCGGATTCTGTGTCTCCCTCTCTCTCTGCCCCTCCCCCGTTCATGCTCTGTCTCTCTCTGTCTCAAAAATAAATAAACGTTAAAAAATATATTTAAAAAAAACAAAAAACAAACAAAAAAACACGTCCTGAAGGACCATTCCAGGATGGCTCTGCTCACTTTAGCTCCTCTCAACGTCAGTTCAGAGAACATTCCCCAGAGACCTGCTCCACCCTCTTGGTCCTGAGCCATCAGGACCAAACTTGACAGAAAGTCAAACATCTGATTCCTATGCGCAGGTGAAGGAGTGGAGTCGGTCTTGAGTACCTAATAAGCTGTAAGCTTCCAACTCCCACTGTGTGTGTCCAGTTTCTGAGTGAGACTCCATTTCCTGCATCCTGTCACTACCTGGAGATTCCTGTAGCTGTACCTCTTTCATCAGAGTAGACAATGATCGGCACAGTTGCATTTTAAGTTCAGGTCAGCGGGATCACTCCCCCAAGGGTACAAAAAATAAGGGGTGCCTTTTCCAAGTTCTAAACAATTGATTTTTTAGTAATTTATGTCAGATGAGCATATGTTTATTATTGTCCTTTAATACACATGGTTTGATACAGTTGTGTAATACACATTTTAATATTATTGTCTTGAAAAAAAATTTTTTTTAGTGTTTATTTATCTTTGAGAGAGAGGGTTAGGGGCAGAGAGAGAGGGAGACACAGAATCCAAAGCAGGCTCCAGGCTCCGAGCTCTCAGCACAGAGCCCCACGTGGGGCTTGAACCCACGAGCCATGAGATCATGACCTGAGCTGAAGTCAGATGCTCAACCGACTGAGCCACCCAGGCGCCCCTGATATTATTGTCTTTTAATTACACATTTCACAAAAACATGGACTTTAGTTCTGAGGACACCTCTCATTATACAGTTGGACCTCAACCCAGGTGGAAACAGATGTTTGTTTCCTAAATTCACAGCAATTCAAAATCCTTTGAGCTGGGTGTAGGGCATAAGTTAGAGGGTCCAACCCCTGTGATAACAGCCATTGCTGCATTTATTTATTTTTTTTTCAGATGTCGCTGCATTTAAACAGTAGATTCAAAATAAGAAATGATGGCATAATGATTGCAAACGTGAAGGAACAAGATCACGTGGAGCTTCTGTGTTTATAATTTATAAAAAAAATTTTTTTAACGTTTATTTATTTTTGAGACAGAGAGAGACAGAGCATGAACGGGGGAGGGTCAGAGAGAGAGGGAGACACAGAATCGGAAACAGGCTCCAGGCTCTGAGCCGTCAGCCCAGAGCCTGACGCGGGGCTCGAACTCACGGACCGCGAGATCGTGACCTGAGCCGAAGTCGGATGCTTAACCTACTGACCCACCCAGGCACCCCAGTGTTTATAATTTTAAACAGCGAAGCTGAGTGCGAACTGTGAGATTCATTACTGTAATAGACTGTAATAGACCAATATGTACTTATGAGTTACTCTGTTTCCAGAAAATATGCTAATGTAAATTAGAAAGTATTAATATTCATGTTTCCCTTTTATATACTTTAGCGTATTTTATTATGATGACTTTTTACAGGCACAATTATACACAGGAAGTTCAATAAAAGAACACTTGCGCTATCTTTATTCCTTTTCTGGCCATTGTTATTTTTAGGTTTATTTCGTGATTACTACTGAAAAGAGCTTTTTAGGGGTGCCTGGGTTGGTTAAGCGTTCAACTCTTGATTTTGGCTCGGGTCATCATCTTGAGTTTCATGAGTTTGAGCCCCACATCAAACTCTGCCATGACAACATGGAACTTGCTTTGGATTCAGGGTCTCCTTCTCTCTCTGCCCCTCCCCTGCTCGGGCTCTCTCTCAAAAATAAATAAACATTAAAAAAATAAAAAATTAATAAAAATAATTTTTTGGTGTTGAGGGGAGCAAGGGTGTCAAAAATGATCTCCTCGCTGTGTCAGATACTCTACCTACAGCACGGAGTCTGAGTTCACTGTGCTTCTTGGACACTATGATTTGAATTATAGGCCATCCTTTCCACCCAGAGGACCCCTCCTGTCATCTATCTTACTTGGTCTTCCTATTCCTAGTTTGTGTCTTTGCTGAGATACCAGCACGCCTTGCATCAGACCCACCAGGGTTTTGACACCTGAAGTGTCAGACGACCACATCTCCCTTGTAGCAAACGTCCAGGTGAAAAGAAAATTCCAGTTAATCATCCAGATCTTTTGTTTCCTTGAAGGCAGGCGTCTGGTTGAGTGAACACTTTTACCAGTGTAATGACATGGTCACCGTCAGCACGGGACACTTTCATCTTTCAAATCTATCCGGGGCAGCAGTCAGGCAGGTGTCATGGTCCTTGGTGGATATGGCTAGGCATTGTTGGCAAAAATGAGTCTCTGCGCTGAATGGGCCTCTCGTCTGCCATGACCACAGCATCCTATTTCCATTTTGTTTTGCCACCCTGTGTGGTTTCAATTTTTTTTTTTTTCCAACGTTTATTTATTTTTGGGACAGAGAGAGACAGAGCATGAACGGGGGAGGGGCAGAGAGAGAGGGAGACACAGAATCGGAAACAGGCTCCAGGCTCTGAGCCATCAGCCCAGAGCCCGATGCGGGGCTCGAACTCACGGACCGCGAGATCGTGACCTGGCTGAAGTCGGACGCTTAACCGACTGCGCCACCCAGGCGCCCCCACCCTGTGTGGTTTCAAGGGTGACTTGATTATAACTGGCGCCCCATGTGGCCCAGTCTTGGGGTGGTTTAAAGAAATAGTTGTTTCACAGAAAGATAAACCTAACAACGCGTTCCTTTTGAACGGATGCCTGGAGAAACCACAAAAGGACAGAAGAAAACACACGCTCTATGTAGGCCAAATGCTCTTCAAAGTCTAATGCTCTCATTTCAGTCACCTGGGTGCTTTGCACACAGGGGCGGTTCCTTCCTCTCTCTCTCTGTCTCTCCTCACTCTTACTCCTAACCAAAAAGAAACAAAACCAAACAAAACAAAGCCCTTATCACCAGGAAGCAAAAACTCTTGCCCACCCAGCTGGTCCAGCCCTTTTCTTCTCCGTTTGTTTCCTGGCTTTTCCATGACCTCTCTCCCGTCCTCTATCCGTGTCCCTCTTTCTGCATCACAAATGCACAGAGCTGGATGAGCAAAGACCACTTCCTCTTAAGCCTAGAGGGAAGGAGGAAATGCTGTGAACATACACATAAATGGCTTTGTCTCATAAGGCTTCCTAGGTGCGCTGCTATCAGAACGGCACCTAAGGGCCTATTATATTTGATATAGCGCTATGCAAACAATATAGTTACCTTCTGCCCCGTGGCACTTGTCTCATACCCGAGGGGAGAGCTCCAGTTTGGGTATCTTGCACTACTGATCAGAAACCATCAAAAGACCCGGGGAAGTATAAGGTTTGAGACGGATGGTAGACTGAGATGCCTTAACAAGTCATTTGATTCAAGCCTAGCTCATCCTCAAGTCATTCCCACTTAATGATTGCTCAGAGGCCTGTGCATGGTTGTTTGTTGGTCTCAATCTAGTCATTGGTGGCCAGCTGTCCATGACCAACGGCCCCATTGTTTGACCGGGAAGTGCTGTCTGTTGAGCTGTGTCAGATCTCCTTTTGTATTCCTCTTCTGAATATGAGCTCAGGTATTACAGGGTGTTGGGGTCGGGGCAGGGGAGAAGTTCGGGAGAGGAAAGGACATTTCGAAAGGTGAAATTACTGTTGGCTATCGCTTGTTTTTTGCCCCAGGGGACCAGAAAAACAAGCTCAACCAGTGTCAAACTCCAACAAGTGTGTGAAGCTGCATGTTAATGGCTCAGGCTGAGTGTAATAAATTGCCACGACTGGGGCCTTGCCAGGTTGTTGTCGATTCTGAGGGAAAGTGGCATTTTCATAGGCTCCTGGTTATTCTGAGCTGGAGAACTTTTCAAACATGCTAAGGAAATATACAACTGCACTTTCCGCAAGGCTAACCTTTCCAGAAGGGTGTCCAGTGTCATGTCTGGAGACGTTTAATCTTAGCTGCTGTGATGGCTTTTTGATCAGTGAACTTTTTCGGTTTCCTTTTCTCCAATTTCATGACCCAGTTTACTAGTTCACTTCCTATTGTACATCCACGCTGTCAAATGCAGTTTCAGATGACTGGCATTTTGTCTTGATCAAAGCTAAGGAGAATTTTATGTTTGCTGTTTTCCTGGTTGCAAGTCAATGGGGTGATTTCTTAGGAGATAATAGACAAGTGGCCAGAAATACAAGTCTTTGCTTACTTGGAGATCAGGAACCGAACTCTGTGGACCTCAGGAGGTCCCAATGTGGAAATTATTAAAGGACTATGAATTTGAACATAAAACCCAAGACAAACCAACACAACTTATTCCAGAGTTAGCATAGCCTTTCTGAAAGCAGAGCATCACCTCCTAACTTACTTCAGTACAAATCAAATAAAACGTAGAGTACATTTTCCCAGCATTTCCCTACTTTAATTTTTTCCACAGTCAGCGACCGGCAAGTGCCTTTCTGATCCCTGAGTTGGAGGGACCCCGGGGGCTGCAGTCACGCTGCCTTCCTTCTCTCAAGAAAATCTCCCAGGTCAATAACCTTTTATTTCTGACCTTTTAACCAGCGCTAGTGGGCCATGAAAACCTAAATGCCATTTCTTTCAGGTTCCTGGGAAGCTTCAAGTCTCTTGAACCCAATTCTCTAGGGGAGTTTACCCCGTCTGCTCAGGTCATTGATCCTGGAATAACAGCCTCAAGTCATTTGTGCCAATCCTTCCTCGAGGGGAGGGCAGCGCCCGCTCGACAGGGGGAGGATGATGTCATTAGACAGCTGTAGTCCTCCCCAAAGCCAGGAAGCTGTCATTTCTAAGGTCAGGGAGACTCGGATAAGCATTAGGAACAGGGATGTGGACTGTTCTCATGGCGGAGAAGTTTGAAAGGCTAATCGATATGGGGCGTTGCTGCTTACTCTGACGCTTGATGAAGAACCCGTGGGCAAAATGGGTCTTGAAATAAAGCAGGCGGTACCCATGTTCACATGTGCTTCTGATGCCCCCGTGTTGGGACCTTGAAAGTATTTGGATGGAAACCTCAGGGGCTAGGACGGTTGTTTGAGATTGTATGACATATTCGCAACATCTGGAAGCTTCCGCACAGGTCTGGCCTGTAAAGCAACAATAAGGCCCAGAGCGGGGGGGGGGGGGGGGGCGCCAGCTGTAG
>NW_024412377.1:101031184-101273008 GCF_014898765.1 Herpailurus yagouaroundi
AGGCCTATCGTAAGTGGGAGGTCATTTCTAGGAGACTTGACTAAAATGACCGGGCATGTCATTTCTAGAGAGTTCGTATCTTTTTGCAATCAGGAAGTTGATATTCTACGTTAGCAATTTCCAAGACCTTGATTGGGAGTCAACATTCCTGAATTCTAGCCCAGGCCCCATCGGTAGATCAGATCAGCTGTCTGATCTTGCACTCTGAAATTTCTGTCGCAATTTCTGTACCTGTGCAATGGGAACACTATCACCTGCTGGCATCTGCGTGTCTATTCCATAGGGTTGTTGTACCAACAACAATAGATGTGAAATGCCTTGGAAATAACAAAAGCAATTGTGCCCATCACGGCCTTAGAATTTATTCAAATTTTTCTGGACGACATCCTGGGGAAATGAGTCTCAAAGGAAGGCCACTCACCATAGAACTGGTGCCTCTTCACCAGTTTGCTTTTTTTTGGAGGAGACGTGGCAGGGTTTAAGCTTGTGTCTTTCAAACTTAAGGATGCACTCGATACAGAACGTCTCTTTAACATTTTATTTACTGAGAACCGTTACCTTTGAAAATGTAGGAGAGTGTGCAGCTGAATGACTGAAAAATAAGCGCATGAGTGTAAACGTTATAATCTAACAGCAGTTAGCTCTGTGTTTACGGCTTCGATCACCCTTTATTGTATTCCACGACAGGATATGGAATGAACGGTTGAGATTTTATGAAAACCTGAGGTGAATTGTTCATCTTCCCTACCACATCCTGGCTGTCCTGCTGTGCGAGATGTGACTTATGCTCCTCGCTTCCATTTTATAAACATAACAGCACTGGAAAATTATTCAGCAAGGACACTGTGAGTGGCAGAGCGGTGATTTGACTCGAATCACTGCTGGGCTTGGCAAATGAATCCTGGCCTGCGTGGTAGGTAGATTCAAATTTAGTCAATGATTTGTGGCTCTCGGGGCGCCTGGGTGGCGCAGTCGGTTAAGCGTCCGACTTCAGCCAGGTCACGATCTCGCGGTCCGTGAGTTCGAGCCCCGCGTCGGGCTCTGGGCTGATGGCTCAGAGCCTGGAGCCTGTTTCCGATTCTGTGTCTCCCTCTCTCTCTGGCCCTCCCCCGCTCATGCTCTGTCTCTCTCTGTCCCAAAAATAAATAAACGTTGAAAAAAAAAATTAAAAAAAAAAATGATTTGTGGCTCTCAACAGGTGATGGGTTATCTTTAATTTGACCAGATGGTCAAACCTGATTTCATTACAGAACGGGATCCTTGGATTCCCTTAACTCTTTGCCTCGGGCTTCCCTCCTATGCCAAACAAAATGGTCCCTTTGTTGTTGAAAGGGCTGGTAAGTGATGTAAATGACATTGCGGCCATATATATATATACATATATATATATATATATATTCCAATTGAGGTTATATATTTCATTAAATTTCCTAATAACCCCTTAAAATAAATTCATATTTAAATATACCAATGATGCACGAATACACTCTAGTTGTAAATACACTCTTGCAAAACCCCCAAATAATACAGGAAAATCAAACCCTCCGGCCAATTTGTGCCATTGCCCTCTCTCCAATGAACCAGACTGCTTTTCTCCTTTTTCTCTACACAGTTACATTTATATGTTCCCATAGAAAAATCATTTTGTTTCTGTTTGGTATATGTGTGTACATACACAAATGGGGTTGCATTTGTTCGGTAACTTGCTCCCCCCCCCCCCCCAATATGTTTTAGACATCGTCCCAAGTCACTACATGAAAATCTACATTGTTCTTTTAAACTACTGGATAGTATTCTAAAATATGGGTGTATAACAGTTTATTGTAGTTAGACTACTTGAGATTTTTCAAACATTAGAAACAATACTACATCTTGCCGTTTGCGACCACACGGATGGAGCTAGAAGGTATTATGCTAAGGGAAATAAGTCAGAGAAGACAAACACCATACGATTTCACTCATACGTGGAATTTAAGAAACAAAACAAACGTAGGGGGAAGATAAAAAAAAAAAGGGAGGCAAACCAAGAAACAGACTCTTAACTACCGAAAACAAACTGATGGTGAGTGGAGGGAAGGTGGGTAGGGGAATGGGTTACAGAGATGATGGGAATTAAGGAGGGCACTTTTGAGAAGGACCTGGTGTGGTATTGGAAGTATTGAATCACTAAATTCTACGCCTGAAACTAAGAGTACGTCGTACCCTAGCTAACGCGCACTTATTTATTTATTTATTTAAAAAAATTTTTTTTTCAACGTTTATTTATTTTTGGGACCGAGAGAGACAGAGCATGAACGGGGGAGGGGCAGAGAGAGAGGGAGACACAGAATCGGAAACAGGCTCCAGGCTCCGAGCTGTCAGCACAGAGCCCGACGCGGGGCTCGAACTCACCGACCGCGAGATCATGACCTGGCTGAAGTCGGACGCCTAACCGACTGCACCACCCAGGCGCCCCGCTAACGCGCATTTAAATAAAAACTTGGGAAAAAACCCACAATGCTACAGTGAATATTCTAATACATGCCAAATTTAGAAGTAGAATCTTTGGACAGAAGGATATAAAGAGACCAAGGGAAAGGTAGTAGTAAGTTACATGTTTGCTGGGCTGGTGACTGTCTATTTATTTTGTTTCTGATGCCAGAGATTCTGGCTTTCGTTTCTGTTTTCATAATCCTCTCCTTCTGCACCCCCTTTGGGGCTATACTTGTGTTCATCCGCCCCTGAAGGATAAGTCACTACTCAAAGTCAATTCCAGGAGCATATGGGTTACAGGAGCTTGGACACCCTTAACAGTAAAGACACCCAACAACAGAGCTACCAAACGAACAGCTGGGAGAGGGCTTTGCTCTCTCTGTTCTGAGTTGGCAGAGGTGGCTGGGGCCAAGGCAGGGGTGGGACCAGGTCAGGGGTTATTCCTCCCAGGAGCCAATGAGGCCTAAGTGATGGCAGGCAGGGCTGTGCTTCCTGGCTCCTGGGAGGCATGGAGACTCTACTCAGAGCACAGGTCCTTGTTTTGTTTTGTTTTTGTTTTTTTCTTTTTAAATTAAGTTATAATCGACATGTAACATTATGTTAGTTTCAGGTGTGCACCATAAGGATTCGATGTTTGTACATATTGTGAAATGATCACGGTAAGTGTAGTTTAGTCCACATCCAACACCACACATAGTTACAAACTTCCTTTATTCTCTCGACAGGAATTTTTAAGATCTACTGTCGTAGCAACTTTCAAAATTGCAATAGAGATTTATTCACTAGGGCCACCGTGCTGTGATTACATCCCTAAGGCTTGTTTATTTTAATAACTGGAAGCTTGTACCTTTTGACCCTCTTCACCCCTTTTGTCCTCTCCCCATCCCCAGATGGGCGACTGCCGATCCATTCTCTACGTCCATGAGTGCAGTTTATGGTTTGTTTGTTTGTTTTTTAAGATTCCACATGTGAGAGGGGGCCTTTTCAATGGCCTGTGTGCCAGTGGGAATGACACCAAAGTCTCCTGAGCAACAGCCAAGCGGTGGGCAACACGGTCACAGGCATCCTCTCTACGAAGAAAGGAATCCTATGCTAAGGAATGTCCCTCCTCCTCCCCTTTCCAATTGACTCCTGAACTTATTTGTACTTCTGATAAGAACATTTTGGATAATATCGTAGGTCAGGGCATTTTGTTTTTTTTTGTTTTCAGAGAGAAAGAGAGCGTGGGTGAGTGGCAGAAAGGGGCACAGGAAGAGGGAGAGAGACAGTGACAGAGACAGAGAAAGAGGGAGAATTCTTAACAGGCTCCAGACTCAGCACAGAGCCTGATGCAGGGCTCTATCCCACAACCCTGGGATCATGACCTGAGCCAAAATCAAGAGTTGGGTTCTCAACTGACTGAGCCACTCAGGCTAAGCCCCATCCATCTTTTTAAATAGAGGGATCATTACATAACAGAGAGAAATCTGGATTTACACTCAGAGTGTGAACTGGTTTTTGTTTGTTTGTCTGTTTGTTTTAAATTCAAGTTAGTTAACATACAGTGTAACATTCGTTTCAGGAGTGGAATTCAGTGATTCATCACTTACATGCAACAGCCAGTGCTCATCCCAGCAAGTGCCCTCCTTAACGCTCATGAACTCTTAACGATGATCATAATTATACTCCTGTACACTCTTGCCTCACTTGGTCTTCTGAGAGAGAATTTTTTTTTTTTTGCCCGCATAGAATATCTGCCCCAAATCCCCGACTCTTTCTTTAGCATGATGATCTGGGGTGTATTAACCCTAGGAAAACCTGAAGGTCTCCATGCTATAAACTCAAGGGAAGGAGAGACTAATTCTGGTCCAAGTAGCAGATGAATTCCTTTGGAGAAAAAAGGTGATTTTTTTTGAGCTATAATATCTCTTTTTTTTTTTTAAGTTTATTTATTTTGAGAGAGAGAGAGAAAGACGGAGACAGAGAGAGCACGTAAGTGGGGTAAGGGCAGAAACAGAGGATCCCAAGCAGACTCCACACGGTCAGCACAGAGCCTGACATGGGGCTTGAACTCACCAACCGTGAGATCATGACCTGAGCTGAAATTAAGAGTCGGATGCTCAACCAACTGAGCCACCCCCTGCCTCATGCGCTATAATATCTTGATAAAATATTCCTCCAGTCCAACTCTCTTGGCAATGATTATGCTTACCAAGTAAGCATCTGCTATTATTTTGTTTTCCCTGATGAGGGCAAAAGGTTCTAAGAGGTTGACATGCGAAGTCTGGTCATCTTGACCGTTCTATTTATCCCTAAATGAAGAGACCAGAATTTTGGATTTCCGGCTAATCTCTTGGGATCTTGCTAAATAGGACATGGAGAGCATCCAGAACAAAGGAGGGAAGGAAGAATAAGTTTTAGATGACTGTGCTTTTCTCCTTGACCTCAAGCATAGAAGACTCCATGACTGGAGTCTTCCTGGTCTTGAGGAGAAGACTAGGCCATCAGTGGGGCTGCTGGCTGCTCTGCTCCCGGGAGGGCCGCTGGCCACTGTGATTCTACGCCCTGGACTCGGAGGGCGACCCAGCATTCATCGACCAGCTCGTGCTCTGGTTTCATCTGTTTTTTGAATTTATTTCCATTCCTTTCCACCCACCATTTTGACTCCCTTTGACCTCTTGCCATTCTCAGAGAACCTGAATAATCACATGTAAAAACGAAATCTCTGCAAGGTTCCTGCCCCTGGGGATGCCACATTTAGACGCAGAGGCTGTGAATGACGGATGGCTATAGGCCATTTTAAGGGCCACAGCATCCACTGTTCATTTGTAAAAACTTACTCTCCTGCCAGTTTCCTGCCAGAACTGATGTAAATCAATGTGTCAGTGTCTGGACTAAAATAACTTCTTCCCCCTCTGCGAAAACAGGTTTTCAGATAGAGTTAGCCTGACCCTCACTGTGCCCCTGGGGAGGTGTAATAGCTCTGTGCCCTCTGACACTGCAGAAAGAGTGTGCTCCTGCACCCAGCCACAGCTCCTCCTGGATTCCAAGCTTCACCGGGTCCAGGACTGAGTGCAGCAGGGACCCAGGTAGCCAGAGCTGACAGCCTCTGGGAGCACACTTTCCAGAACTGCGTGGAAACTTTGCATCCAGGTAGAAGGGCTCCGGCTACACACAGTGGAAAAGGCCAGGGCCTGGCCAGGGTGATCCAACTTCCTTTTTTCTTTTATTTTATTCATTTATTTTTGAGATACAGAATGAGTGTGAGAGGGGCAGAGAGAGAGGGAGAGAGAATCCCAAGCAGATTCCATGCTCTATGTAGAGCCTGAGCCTGAGAGGTCACAACCTGAGTCGATGCCAAGAGTTGGGTGCTTAACTAACTGAGCCACCCAGGTGCCCCAAGAGTGATCCAACTTCTTTTTAAAACATTTTTTAACGTTTATTTTATTTTTGAGAGAGAGAGAGAGAGAGAGCGTGCACGAATGGGGGAGGTGCAGAGAGAGAGGGAGACACAGAATCCAAAGCAGGCTCCAGGCTCTGAGCTGTCAGCACAGAGCCTGATGCAGGGCTTGAACTCACAGACCATGCGATCATGACTTGAGCTGAAGTCAGACACTTCACTCACTGAGCCACCCCAGGCGCCCCGGGTGATCCAACTCCTTATACCACACTCCATACATTCCCCTAACATGCAAACACACACACACACACACACACACACACACACACACACACACTCTTCTCTAAATAGGACTCAAGCCCACATTTAGGTTGGTGTCTTACAAAATAAAGCAACTTTGCAATTTCCCTTCTATAACCTAGCTAAGCTTTTATAATCCTGACTTCTTCTAGGTTCAGGGAATAGACATAGGCTGGAGTTCATCTTCTTAGCTGAGCTATTGAGTTATTAAAGATCTCCCTAACAGACGCCTATGTCAAGTCACGTTCACAGAAATTATGTATTTTTTTTTCCGTATGAGACCAAAAATGTGCTGGTCTGATTTAATTCCTTTCCTTCTCTCTCATTTATGACTTAGTTTTATCACGAAACCATAAAGGTGGGGGAGGGGGCAGGGCCACATTTGATCTTTCAGTTGACCATTTCTTTGCAATTCTTTTAAGCCGTAACAATTTTCCATTAACTCATCTTTACCAAGATAAATGAAGGTGAAAACAAGCCTATGGGGTGAGTGGTCTGGGAGGAGAGAGAGCTGGAAATGAACAATGCCGAACACGTGAGCGACCTATGCACCTCGTCTCAGATTTAACAGCCATTTGCCACGATTTACAATCCAAGGTACCATTCCTTGCCTCTTCTATCCCCAAGACATGAAGAACGGAAAGAACAAAAATGTCATGTATTTCTTACATTGATGACTTATGGGTTTTTAAGGAGGTTCTCTTGGACATCAGAGCAAGTTGCCCTTGACAGACGTCTCTGCTACTGTATTTGATTTCAAGTTCCCACCAAGGAGTGCCAAACAAAATCGGTTATGTTTTAAATTGTCCTATAATTTTTGCCCCTTCCCTCTACTCTGCCATGCCCCCAACCAACAAATAAATCACGCCAAGTTCTTTTAACCACACGCTTTAAAATGAAACAAGCACAAGGGACATTTTTCAACCTGACATCTGGACCCATTGTTCAGGAAGAACTTTACCAGGTGACGTTCAATTTCTCATGACAAATCACAGCATCCAGTCCATCTGGGAGAGCATTCTAGGGTGATTCGGGGAGGCTGAAGGGCTTCCTTCCGCATCTGATATAGACAAACGACCTGTGCTGACACAGAGGGCTTTTAAGACTATCTAGTCACCCACTGAGCAAATTGAATCATCAAGCATGGATGCTGCCTCCACCAGATGGTCCAGGTCCAGATGATGCAGCTTATAGAAATAGCCTTCTGAACCCAAGGCGATTGAAGATGAAAAGAGCAAAAGAAAAGACAAACTTTGAAACTCAGTCTCCGTTCTTTCTCTCTTGAAGTTCTCCATTAGTCAATCCAAGGAGAGTATGTTCTGGAGAGACATATTCTCATGTCTGAAAGTCATGGAAGATAGTTAACCAGGAAGTCATTGCTTTTCTTTCTTTCGCTCTTTCCTTCCTTTTCTCCCTCCTCCCCTTCCCTTTGTTCTCTCTTTTCCCCTTTCCCTCCCTTTCTTCTCCCTCCCTCCTCTCCTCCCCTCCCTTCTCTCCTTCCTTCCTTCCTCCCTCCTTCCCTTCTACCCCCCCTTCTCTCCTTCCTTCCTTCCTTCCTCCCTCCTTCCCTTCTACCCCCCCTTCTCCCCTTCCTTCCTTCCTTCCTTCCTTCCTCCCTCCCTCCCTCCCTCCCTCCCCCCTTCTTTCCTCTCTCCCTCCCCCCTCTCTTTGTCTCTGTCTCTCTCATTCTTCTATTTCAGGACTTAAGAGGGTTCTGGGCTCACAGAAGTTATGACGTGGATACCTTGTGATCTTGCTTGGTTTGATTGGTGAGAACACCAGAGTCAACAGGGGACGAGTGCCCTACTTGAATGGGAGCTATAGCAGGAGGCTCTAAAGGATGTCACCCCGTGTTCTCTGCACAAGAAGAAGAAACCAGAGGGTGGGAAGAAAATTCCCAAAGAACAGTCTTAGCTTCTTGCCATGAATGGAGGGAGACAAAAGCAGCTGAGAGATGAGCTAGCAAAGGGGAACCTCAAAAGCCAGATTCCTGGGCAGAGAAGTCCTTACGCCCCAAATGGGACGTTTTGAAGGGGCCTTATGGACATGGCCTCTGAGGAGAAGCTATTTTTGAACACAGAATTCATTAAAAAAATTTCTTATTGTTTACTTATTTTTGAGAGAGAGGCAGAGCATGAGCAGGGGAGGGACAGAGAGAGAGGGAGACGTTGAGTCCAAAGCAGGCTCTGTGCTGACAGAATAGCACAGAGCCTCAGGCGGGGCTCGACGCTTCAACCATGCGATCAGGACCTGGGCCAAAGTTGGCCGCTTAACCGACTGAGCCATCCAGGCACCCCTGAACACAGAATTTATAACCAGATCTCAGTTTTGTTCCTGTTTAGAGCATATTACCCACAGGGCCTTGTGCCTGATGATGACAATAGTAGAATTTTAAAAATTCTTCTGAAACTAATCAGTTGGCTAACATCTGGCAGGCCATGGGCACATGTGACTAGAAGTGAGGAAAATGTGTTGATGTGACTCATGGTTTTATGGAGTGAAGAGAGGGTCTCAACCTCATTCCTAGCTTTCCCTTCCTCTGTAGGCAAAGAGTTCAATGTTTCATGTGTTAGAAGCACAAAGAACATGTGATAACACTCGCATGTTTATATTGATTTCTTGGCTTCGAGAAAAGGGTTTCTTGCTATCAAGAGCTTGGCTCTCTTAGGGGTCTCTGAAAAAAAAACAACCAACAAAGAGAAAATGCTTGTGGTGTTTTGAAACTTTTATCATGGAAAGTTCCAAAAACATACACGCATAAAGAGAGCATTGTCTACTGGCCCCATCCTCCCATCACGAGGCATCAGCAATTATCAATTCAAGCCTGAGTGTGCTTCCTTAATTCTCCACCCTTTCCCCTGCCCCCAACAGGACTTTCTTGACCAAGATCCCAGGCGTCATATTTTTTCACTGGTAACTACTTCGAACCTTATCTCTGAGAGCTATGGACTCTTCCTCTCTTTCTTAAACGTAACCGCAATATCATTATCACACCTAAAAAATCCTAACAATAATTCTTGAATGTCATCCAAATTTCATGACCTTTTGCATTTGATTGGTTTGAGAACCTTCTGGCTGGTGGGAAGGGGCTCTCAGGCAGGTCACTGGGCACCATGTTAATGCTTCTATTATGTGGTGTGATGTCCACAGGTATAATTAGGCCTGTGGCCTTCTCAGCCCCAGGCAGCCACTAACGAAAATTCAGGGCAACAGCTAAAGGAAAAAAAAAAAAAAAAAAAAAAAGCTCTGATTTAGCAATTCCCCTCAGGCGCTCTCTTTTCCTCCTGGTTGTTATCCCACAACCAGTTACCATTTTGTAATTTCCCCAAACCACCCCCATTCTTGTATTATCTAATCACTTACAGAGCACCATAGATGTTGGTAACATTGTTGTGTTTCCGAGAAAATACTTCTCTATTTCTAAGTCTGTCACTGAGGCGAGAGCCGTTGAACTCTGGAAAACTGTCAGGTTAGCTGTAATTATGGTGTGGGGTCAGGGACAAAGATTTGGGGAAAACACCAGGGCTCCTTAGAGCGAAGAAGGGGACCACTGAGGACAAGGCGCCCTCTGTTTCTGGCATATAATTGCTTTAGCATTGAAAAAAATGGCAATCCTTGACCTCTGAGTCTGGAACTTTCTTCAGCATCTCTGAAAGAATGTCACTCTGTTTACGACTGTGGTGAGATGATCCTTTACTCCCAGTCTTCTCAAGAGTTGTGGATCACGACGAATATTGTCTGGCGGTCTCACGTTGAGCGTTTTGAACTACAACGAATCTAAAAGCTCTTTGGGTCACTGTGTTTTGGGTTTGGTAATTTTTTCCAATTTGCAGGCACAGCCACTCACATCTAAGAGCACCAATTCATCGAGTTAATTGAGGTGGCCCAGCAAGGGCTTTTCGTTGCAAAATGTTAATTTGGAATAGGCCTTCAAACCTTTCTCTTCCTGGTAGAGCCACATGGCTCGACAGAGGCCCGTCCAGCTCTCCAGTGCATGAGGACAGTGTTGATTATACAGTTCCATTTCGGCCACGGAAAGGTTCTGTGCCTGTGCCCTCAGATAGTTACAGTTGCCTTTTGAGTTCCCACGCTGAGCCCAGGCATGTTCCTCCCTGCAATCCTATTCACTCACTCTGGGAAGGTAAAGGAGGGTGGGATTTGTCCCTTCCTTTTTGCATCACAACTGCACCTGTTAGACTGGCTTTCCTCAAACCTTTGCTCTATTATGCAAATATCCAAAGGCAATCAGTTCAGCAAACCTGCTGGCCCTCTCCTACTAAACGCAGGGTCTGTAGTTAGGCTCAGGGAAGCAAGAAATACTGGAGACACAGATTTTTGTCCTCAGGGAAGAAAGATCTACCCCCAGGTAGCCTCATCCAATACAAACCAATGTCCTGTTGACCCACCCTCTGAAATACCATCGAATCTGTCAACATTTCTCCATGGCCATCTGGCCCAAGCCACCGCCACCACCACCACCATCATCTGCGTGGCTGCTTGCAGGGACTTCTGTCTGGTCTTTGTGCATCCACCTTTGCCTCTCTACAGTCCCATGTCAACCCACACAGCACATGAAACCAGCTTTTCAAAACAGACACAACAATAAATCACCCCTCGGCTTGAAGGCTAAAGGTACAAATTCTTAACAAGGCCTTCAAGGCCCCCCTGTCCCCCACCCCCCAACCGTCTCTTTTGCCCCCTTTGTCTCATCTCCCTCACTGCCGTTCACTGTGACCTGCAGGTCCTGTCCTCAGGAGACTTCCTCCTGCCCCAGCTCTCCCTGATAAACTCTTCCTTCCATTTGCCTAATGAGTTCCCAAGCAGCCAGGAGCTCTAGCCTCAAACATCTCTCCTTAGGGACTTTCCCAGAGAGCCACATAGCATCATGTTCTTCTCTGCAGTGCCCCTCACAGTTGTCATCTTCCTCTTGTTGTGTGATTACTTGATGTAGGCCTGTCTCTCCATGCCTTTTGGACCATAAGCAACATGATCCGCGAAGAAGACAGGGACCACGGCTCCTTTATTCACAGTTGTGTCCCTAGTGCCCAGCACAACCGCTGGTGTGGAACGAACGAACAAGGCAAATGCCCTAGGTCAGGGAGACAAGTCACATTGGGAAAGGTGGTCTGGTAGCCTTAGAAATGAAAGGCAGTGCTAAAAGATAAACTGAGGTACATTAAAACTTTTAAGAGCTTGTTTGAACAGAAATTGATCTGGGGGTGCCTCGGCAGCTCAGGCGGTTGAGTGTCTGACTTCGGCTCAGGTCATGATCTCGCGGTCCGTGAGTTCGAGCCCCGCATTGGGCTCTGTGCTGACAGCTCGGAGCCTGGAGCCTGCTTCGGATTCTGTGTCTCCCACACTCTTTGCCCCTCCCCCACTCATGCTTGGTCTCTCTCTCTCTCTCTCTCTCTCTCTCTCTCTCTCTCTCTCTGTCAAAAAGAAATAAACATTAAAAAAAACTTTTAAAGATTGGTTTGAAGAGGGCAGCAGGAAACAGAAGGGGTTAAGGGCGCTCTTCTGACCGGAGCACAAAGAGACTCTCATAGACCTAAGGTGAATGCAAAGCAACGAAGTTATTGATTAGCCATAGCTCAAACGTTTGCCTTACTTGGAAAAGCCTAGGTGGCCATTTGTGATTGATTGTCCTTAGGTTCCCACTGAGTAACGTTGAGGCCTTACAGGCTTCAGTTTTGGTTTGTTGATGTTAGTGGCTGCTAAGCTATTAGGACCACTTCAGTCTAATGACCACCTTGATTAACTAATTTAGCAGGAGAGAAGGGAAGGAAAGCAGAGATGAGAGACAGAGTCGAGGTGACTCGAAAAGCACCAAGGGTAAGAGAGCCTTGACGTTTATGGATTCCCACACTTGATGGCTATTTCCCAGAATACATTGCTCAGCGCACTTATCCCAAGAAGCGTCCCCTAAAAGAAAAAAAGGGGTCCACGGACAAATACTTTTGAAAAGTATCCTCACCCATATCTCTTTTTTGGAGCTTCACAATACGAATGATCATATTTGTACCTGATACTGTAAGGTTACTTAAAGAAAGCCTATTTGACTTGAAATGAGGAAGAGCTATTTGGTGGGTGGGGAGGAGTTAGAGGGTAATTACCTTTTCTGATCTGTTGAGTTAAAATGCCAGCGACTTTCCGAGCGGGGATGTTAAACAGGTCATTGCAAATGTAGCTCTGGAGATGAGAGGGTAGATACGTGAAAATGCTCAGAAAAATATAAGTTCAGGCCTGAACACGTCCATCTTCTACAGGAATGGGCTTTCTGGGGATACAGTCCTTTAGCCTCCAGATAAATACTCTTGGAGGAAAGTTCAGACAAAATGTGCTCACCAATCTCCCTTGCAGTTAAGGGTGGCCAGTAAAAATAAGTGGGAGTTGGTTGGGACTTCCTGCCCAGCTCTTCAGAAGGGACCTACCTGATATACCTGAGCTCCTAAGGAGTGCTATTCACCACAGCCCAAAAGGGGAAACAACCCAAATGTCTACTGACATGCATGGATAAACAAAATGTGGTGTTGCTTTCTAAAGGGAAGAGCCGACAAACAAAGAACCACGGGCAGGCCAGTGAGGTCTGGGTGCTTCTTGAGCGATAAGCAGGAGAATTACATTTTTTGCATGTTTCTTTAAAGGCAAAACCTCTTGGTAAAGAATTCAACACTATCATAATTTTAGGGGTGAGACTGCCAGGTTCTTGGCTACAACTCACGGTTGAGTATTAGTTGCACTATCTATGATTGAGCTAATTGTAGGTTACCGATGCCCTATGTATATTTATTCAATATCAACCCACATTTGTTTGAGTCCCACTTTGTACATGTAGTGAGCAGCAAGGAACAATAGACCTGACTGAAGCCACAGTGATGGATCTTATTGCAAACCACAAGCTTTTAAAATTCCCCATTAAATGCAGAGAGTCCTCATGGAAGGAAGGAACTAAGATCCCTATTGATAAATACAGACACCGGATGACCTCATTGCCTCTGCCCCCTTCCACCCGCCAGACTGTCTCTCAAGGTCCCTGGGTAATTGTGACACTAACAGGCTCCTTTGTAGATCAGCCATTAGTTTTAATTTAAAAAAAAAAAAAAAAAGGTCTTGGGATTGCATTTGAGCTCAAAAGAAGAATGAAGCCCCTGCGACCAAGAGTGACTGTGGGGCAGGTGGAGAGTAATGAAGACATGACCTTGGGCAAGTCTTCTCTGCAAAACCCCGCTCCTCATCTATAAAATACAAGTGTTGGAAGAGGTTATTTCAGGAACCTTCCAGAGCCGATATTCTGTGATGCTGGTTATTGAGCTACTTAAATGAAACGGCTTGTGAGGAATTTGAAATTATGTCTCTCCTGGACTGCTAGAGCCCTAAATTACGGGATATCCAGTCACACATTTACTCATCCATACTTTCATCCACCGAGCATTTATCAAGGTCATACTGTGTGCCTGTTCTTAGCCGCTAGAATTGTCTTGATGGATATGACGTGGTTCTTACCTGGAGAAACTCAGGGTTCACCTGCCGAGGCACAAACACCTTAAGAGCTTTAACAAAGGTGAGATTGCAAAGGAGGATTGCAATATGTTTATGCAGGTATTATGCAGGACAAAAAAAAGTTTCTAAAGCAATTAAATGAGAAGACAGGATCTTAAAAAGAGTGGAATGCTCCAGCTTGGGAGCTAGAGAGGGAATGAAAGGGGTGAGGTCATAGGGACCTATCATGCTAACAATTTTGGTCATTTTCTGGTTGAGAATAATCAAGGACAATTATTAAATAATCAAATAAACTAGGATAACAAGCACATAATGAACAAACAAGGAAATAATCAAAAGTAGGTTCTAAAAGCATCCCACTCCCCTTTTTAAGAAAAGATTTTATTTTTAAGTAATCTCTACACTGAATGTGGGGCTCAAACCGATAACCCCAAGATCAAGAGTTGCATGCTCTGCTGACTGAGCCAGTCAGGTGCTAACATCATCTCTGAGAGCTCAGGATAAGAAAAATCCAAGGAGTTGTTCATATCCATAATCTCGTGGAATGTGACAGCCAAAACTGTAAGGATGTCCCCAGGAAGGTTCCACAAAACTCAAGAAGTAATCATCCCCCCTGCCTCATATTATCACTTAACAGAGTAACATGACCCGCAAATGGCAAGATTTCATTCTTTTTCATGGCTGAGTAATATTCTACCGTATATATGTACCACATTTTCTTTAAAAAAATTTTTTTTTAAATGTTTTTACTTATTTTTGAAGGAGAGAGAGAGAGCGCGCAAGCATGAGCAGGGGAGGAGCAGAGAGAGAGGGAGACACAGAATTCAAAGCAGGTTCAGTTTCTGAGCTGTCAGCACAGAGCCCAACGCTGGGCTCGAATTCACAGACCATGAGATCATGACCTGAGCCCAAGTCAGATGCTTAACCGACTGAGCCACCCAGGCGTCCCTGTACCACATTTTCTTCATGGAGCTAGAGAGTATACTGCTCACATGTGGAATTTAAGAAACAAAACAGGGGTGGCTATCTGGATCAGTCATTGGAACATGCAACTCTTGATCTTGGGGTTATGAGTTCAAGACCCATGTTGGGTGTAGAAATTACTGAACAGAGAGAGGGAGAGAGGGAGAGAGGGAGAGAGGGAGAGAGGGAGAGAGGGAGAGAGAGAGAGAGAAAGAGAAAGAGAGAGAGAGAGAGAGAGAGAGAGAGGAATCAAGAAATAGACTCTTAATTATAGAGAACTGATCATTACTGGGGGGAGGGGGTTGGGTTAAACAGGCAATGGGGACTAAGGAGGGCACTTGTGATGATCACTGGGTGATGTATGGAAGTGCTGAATCACTATATTGTGCACGTGAAACTAATATAACACTGTATGTTAGCTAACGGAAATTAAAATAAAAACTTAAAAAAACCCCAGAGTAACATGACCTAATGTGTCATGATTCAATGTCAAAACGCTCAAGTGAGGTCCTTCTCTTTTTAGTGTTTCAAGAAGGCAGAGGGATAGCTTTGAACTTGGACTGATGTAGATCAAATAGCAATTCCATGTAACCTTACACTGATCACTTAATGTCTCTGAACCCCAATTTACTCTTCCATAAAATGAAGGTAATACTTCCTACTTTTTAGGGTTATGAGAATCAAATAAAGCAATGAAAGTATTTAGAATTTGCTAGTGCAATTATACATTTATTTCTGTGATTTTTTTTTTAAATTTTTTTTTCAATGTTTATTTATTTTTGGGACAGAGAGAGACAGAGCATGAACGGGGGAGGGGCAGAGAGAGAGGGAGACACAGAATCGGAAACAGGCTCCAGGCTCTGAGCCATCAGCCCAGAGCCTGACGCGGGGCTCGAACTCCCGGACCGCGAGATCGTGACCTGGCTGAAGTCGGACGCTTAACCGACTGCGCCACCCAGGCGCCCCTATTTCTGTGATTTTTAAAAACAAAATCTTTCCCACTACATTAGAAGTTCTGTGAAGGTAACAGCCCTGCTTTTCCTCGTCCTTAGGTGGATGGATAGTGCCCAGCCCACGCACGGACTCTGTTAAACAGTGGTGATGATGATAGATCTTTTGTAAAGCGTACGGGGTGATGAGAAGGGGGAATCCCCTTAGGATGTGTTTCTACAATTTTTGTTAAACCAAGAAGTCAGATGCAATAGCTCACCCTATTTGTATAGACCTAATTTCGGGGCTCTATTCTGCCAGGCAACGTATTGCAAACACATCAGTTAGGTGAGGCCGATGCTCATAAACAATTAGGTCCACGGCATCAGTAGGAAGAGAGTCCTGAGGCAAGGTAATTCATTCCCCATGTTAAATCCAGGATGGTCAGCCTCTGGATCTTTTAAATGATGCTTTCTCAGTCATGACTTCATTTTTCTTGGGGTTAGTCTCCGCGGTAATTTTCTTTCCTTTTTTCTATAATTGAAATATATTTGACGTATCACTTCCATTGTGTAAACTCAAAGTGCACAACATGCTGATCGGATACATTTGTAGATTACAGCATGGTTGCCACTGAAGCAATTATAAGCAACTCTCAGGTCACATAATTATCATCTCTTGTTAGTGGTTCGAATAATTAAGACAGTTTCTTAAGCAAGTTTGATGATTACAATACATCGTTGTTGTCTGCATTCACTATATTGTACATTAGATCTCTAGCACATTGCAAATTGGTACCCTTGATCAGCATCTGTCCCGTCCCGCCACCCTCCATCCCCTGGTAACCATAATTTTACTTTGTTATTACAAGTTGGTTTTTTTTTTTTTTTTTAAGATTCCACATATAAGTGATATGCGATATTTGTCATTCTCCATCTGACATCTCGCTTAGCATAATGCCCTCAAGGTCCATCCATGTTGTCACACTGCAATTTTCTAAAGTGGATAATGTTAAGGTCTAAGTACTTTGGGTGCTTGGGATAACCATCACATCAAGATAAACTCCTCTGTCAGATTTTAAAGTTACAGACGGATCTGTAGCAGACTCAAATAATAATTTGGGTGTTCTAGGCATTATTCTCACTGGAGTATGCGCAGGGAAATTCTTCTGCAGGCATGATTTCCTGCTTGACACTTTCTTCCTGAATATGGAAGAAAATGGCCTTTCCCCATTTCCCTTTCTTCAAGATTTGGTCCTTCATCCAGACCCTCCTGAGATAACCTCCAGATCACAGTGTCTTGCAAAACACATGGACTTCAAAGTCGGACAGATCTCAGTTGCGATCTGGACGTACTACTTACCGACTACGAAAATGTGGGCAGAGGCTTTGGATTTATCGTACATCAGGTTCTTCTTCTACAAAATGAAAATAGTAATAACGTGTGTTTCAGAGGGTTATTACAGATGTCACCAGATGTAGACATTTTATTTGCCTTAGCTTCTCTTGTAGAGAACGCTGTATTTGTCTGGAAGGAATACCGGGGCGAGGGTAAGACCCCTAAAGGCAAGCTCAAGACACCCGATGTGATTAATACACTCAATTGCAGGCAATACGAGGAGGATTTGACTTAGCTTATAAGGAAAAAAGGGAAAGGGAAAGGAGGAGACAGCGGAGATAGGGAGATGGTGGAGGGCTCTATATTGTTCAGTTAGACATTTCCTCAAGCCCTTTTCTTGCCCCCTAGCAAATCTATAAATTTGATTAAACTCACCAGATTGGTTCTAGAAACACGTGAATGGGGCTGGATTTCAGTTTGGGATCAGAGAGGAGATAGCACATGTGGATGGATTAGGCTAATGCTCTGGGAATTCATGGAAATTGAGGGAAGGGCTTGGAACTTCCATGGTTTTTGGAATTGAGGTTCAAGCCAAGTTCACTAGAGGTCAAGGAATAAGGAAATCCTAGGGGATGGCTGGATTCTTGCGGATTTGAGTTAATGTACCTAAAATTGTCTACTATGCATTGTTCATCTAAAAACTGATGGCTACTGGAGTGCCTGAGTGGCTCCGTCCATTGAGCATCTGACTCTTGATTTTGACTCAGGTCATGTTTTCCCAGTCTGTGAGTTCAAGTCCTGCCTCAGGCTCTGCACTGACAGTGTGGATCCTGTTCGAGATTCTCTCTCTCCCTCTCTTTCTGCCCCTCCTCCAATTTCTTTCTCTCTCTCTCTCAAAAGAAATAAGTAAACTTTAATAAAAAAATAAAAACAATGGCTGCTATCTTTGGCCACATGCAAATCCAATGTTGAGTATTAGACTTGAATTGCATTTCAAAGCCGGAGCTAAGCCCAGATGGAGAAATTAGATATAAGAAGACTTCATCTGACTTAAAGAGGGGAGGGAGGAGAGAGTGCAGAAAAGAGATGCCCAAAATAGGTATTTCTGTCCATCTAGTCCTCTGTTTGTCGTTTCTAAGTCCAGAAACAAGAGCTGTCATTTTTACATTCCTAGTAACTAGCTCTGGAGCCTTTAACATGCCTTCTAATGTCTCAGCCTTAGTTTGACTTTTTTTGCAAAGTGAATTTCCCTACATTGACCTCAAAGGAAGCATGTCTGGTTTGAATGAAATAAGGGAACGTGAAAGTACTTTTCCAAATATGAAGTCTTACACAAGAGCAATCGTGAGCATGATCATGGCTGCCCTGACCACCCACCACCGCAAGCTACTTAAGGGCATGGGCTACTGTCTTATTCATGGCCTTATCTCTTTGCCTAAGACAACGCCCAGAAAGTATTTACTGAGTGAACAAATGACTGCATTCAGCATTTTTCACTTTTTGAATAACCACCACACCTGAAAGTTTATCGTCTACACTGTCTTCATAGCACCTATGCCAACGTTTCTCTGTTCCTCTGACCCCCCACCTCCATTTCTTCTCTTTGAGCTCATGACTTCATCCACTAAAGAAGAGTATTAAAAAAAAAAAAAAAGTTATTGCAATTCTTCCTCTTGAGCCAATTCTGTGCATCTGGGATTTCTATTTCCTACCCATAAACCCAAGTGATCTGGTTTCTGTCCCGACACTCGACTGAAATTGTTCCCAAATAGTCAATGTAAATTCACCGATTGGAAAGCCTGATTACCTTTTCTTAGCCTTTATTCTTGACCTCCTTGAAACACAGGACACTCTGGTCACATTTGGCCACTTTATCCTTTGGCCACTGGACTCTACTCCCCCGGGGTCTTTTACCATAAATAATGTATATCCCCCTTGGCTTCCCTCCCTTCTTCTATCTGTCCCCATTTCTGGACCAAATTCTCATTCCCTCCTCAATGAGTCTCCAATGGTTTCTACCTTTTCAACTTCCTGATACATGTGCCCTGCCTGCTTTGGGCACCAGCACCTGGATCATATTTTCCCACGTCATAGACTCTCCAATTCCCTAGTGCTCTAACATGCTGCTCTGTGCTTCTGGGAGGATGCTTGGGATCCACCTCCACCTCTACCTTGGGGCAGGTCTCCCCTTCCTGAAACTGGAAGGCAGCAGCTGAACAGAGGGACATAGGGACAGTCTCTTCAGACTTCCCCTCTCTTGGAATATATCACAACATCGTCTGTGATTCCTGTCTAGATGACTCAGGGACACATTTCTCTGGCTGTCATGTCACCAGACATCAGTCCACATTTCCCATGGCTTCCTAGATACTTCTATTAGAAGCCCCTGCCACCTTCCCAGCCTCAACTCTATTAAAATCTGACCCACCTTCCCACATAATCTGGATCTCCCTCTTTACAATCAATAGCACTACCATTTTCTCCAGTTTTTAAAGTTTATTTTTCATTTTCAAATTCATCTCTGATTCTTTCTGCTACTTCTAACTTACTTCTGCTCTGTTTAATTATAGAAAAATAACTTGCTGCCTCTTCCCCTCTTCTCTATAACATCCCTCTCATTTTCCCTCCTTTTCATTTCCACTCAATTTCCATTCCAGCCTCACTTTTGTGTAGGTCATCATCTCAGGTCTGAATGAATACAGAATTCCTCAGCTTACCAGGAGTTGGAGCTTGGAGTATTTGGAGTTGGGCTGCCTAGGTTTGTGTCCAGACCTTACTGCTTCTTACTGTGTATTGAGGGCATTGTCCTTGTGCCATATCCCTGGCCAGATATGCATGACCTCTTCCCTCTCACTGCTCAGCTTCTACTCCCGCTGCATGGCTCAGCTTGTCTCACCTCCATGTGGCCCCCGTGACACAGCCACTGCACACTGCTTTCTTTCTCCTCTGAAACACACTAGCCTTTATGTATTAGTAGCACCACTTCCTAGTTAGGAAAACTTACATCGTACTACATGAATGTATCCAGTAAATATTTACAGAGCGCTTTCCTAGGCACTGGGGAAATAGTGTGGCATAGGGTATATAATGAAGCCTACATCCTAATTATGCAGGTATGGAAGATGTGGTTGGCAATTATGTAAACAAGTCAGCAATCAAGAACAACCTAGTAATAAGTACTATGACAGAAATTAAATGGCGATGGATCTGAAAGTGTTTGATCAACTATTTTGGATTGGTGGTATAGACAAAGAGAATGTGTTGATTTTCTGAGGAGGGAACAGCGAAACTGAGATCTGAATCACAGAAGAGTTAACCCTGGGACGATCTGGGACCAGAAGTGTCCCAGTGAAGAGACTAGCAAGGTCAGTGCCCCAAGGATGGAACAAGCCTAGTGACTGGAGAAACACAAAGAAGGTCCATTTACCTGCAGGGTATATATAGGAGGAGGCAGATAAGTCAGAGAGGTTGCCATGGGCGTATGGGAGCCCCAGATCAGATACAGCCTTGTAGCCTCAGGTAGGAAGTTTTAGATTTAAGTTTAGATGTGGTGAAGCAGAAGAATGATACGGCCCGATTTATTTTGAGAATCTCACTCTGGCTGCTGTGTGGAGAAATAGCAGAGGAACATCCAAGTGGAGGCAGGGAGGCTGGCTGTGAGGCCACTGCAGGAGTCCCAGAGAGTGTTGGTGGTGGGAACGGCACGGGATGGGGGAAGGGTGCACACTGGGATATGTTTTGAAGGTGTGGTTGGCACGGCTTGCTGACAGATTGATGTGACCGTGGATGGGAAATGACAAACCAAGGATGTTGGGGGTCTCAGCTTGAGCAGTTCACGGTAAGAGTTGCTTTTTACTGAGGTGAGGATGACAGGGCTCCCCTCTGTGAGGCGGGCAGAGGGTAAGTGTTTTAGAGGAGAGAGAAGTCCCTATGGGCGAGAGGGCAGGTTGGCTCCTCGGAAGGGGACAAGCTGAGCCTTGAACGATCATCATGGAACTTAATCTAAGAGAGGTTCAACTTATTTTTTTACATTTCGATATCGGGTTTTAATAAGAGAGATATTCAAAATCATTATGGTCGAAATCATTACATCAAAAACTTTTATAATAAATGCTTGTTGTTAGTCTACATACAATTTCGTTTTTGGTGCAAAGTTCTTTGACTGCAAGAAAGAATTTTTGGCTTACTTCACTAATAGGAATATCTCTTAATGTTGGGATGGCCTCTTCTTCGTATTTCTTCTGCTGTTGATTTTTAGCCTAGGTATCTGTGATGGCATGAGTGGAGTTGAGCTGAGAGGTACTCATCATGTTTATTCCCAACAAGAGTACGGAACCGATTACTATAGTAATGAGGAGGTAGACGGACAACGCAAACGCCCAATACTTTTGAGGCCAGTAGGTTAAGCCTAAGGAGTTTAGCCAAGATTCAGAAATAAAAGCTCATACAAGATATAGTATGAAGCCACATTGGGAGCTTAAGCAAAGAGCAAAGCCATACATCGCTCTTTCTGGCAATGGTGATGGTGAATGTTCCACCATCTCCCCTGTGGCTTTAGACAATCTTGGGTCCTCGAAGCACCCACTCAGGCCCCTCCTGACAGCTCGGCCACCTCAGCTTCGAGTCCCCTGCGCAAGTGCTGCCCTGGGCTTTCGATACGTTAGGGTGAATGGATATATTTGATGAGAAAACTAAAGACAGAGAGACTACATATGTTAAAACCAAGTCCTCATTCACACCAACGATTTTGCTAAACTCAAACCTCATTGGGTTTCGGCACTTTACTGGCCCATGTCGCTGAAGCGTTAGCAGTGAGGTGGAGGGAAATGTAGAGATTTGAAGAAGAGGATTCGACAGCAGAGGGACTTCAGGTACGTTCTCTGACCTTCTCCCATGGCTCTGACTTCTAAAGCCTCACCTTTTCTATTCATACTTGCGCTGGTTTTATGTTTGTCTGACTTGTCTCTTTGTCTTTGATGGCACCCCTGTTTTTGTTCCCTGGGGGCCTTCATTTAATACTCTTCACTGATCTCCTGTCTCCCTTGCCTGAGGAATTCTCTTTCATCATCAAAAGCATTTCATCAGGCACCTATTTAGCACCCTGCTCTGTGTTAGGAGCTAGACATGTTTCTGGCCTCCAGGTTTCTGACAGTTCTTAAATTCCTCTTATATTGTGCCTTTTTGCAGAAATTGTTGCGGCCGCCCGGGTCTACACCACCAGACTTCAGAGAGTTGGTGACAGTGGACCTTGCTCCAGCTCTATGGCAGGTGCTCGGATGTGGCTGGTAATTAGAGAAACTCTACGTTTCCTGGGCTCTCTGTGTTTTAGGGCAATGGCTATGGCCAGAGTGCTCATGAGCCAGACAGATCAAGGTTCGAATGCTGACGGCCACTTTCTAACTGTGTGATGTGACTGACAGTGCTCGTTTTCCTAAACCTCGGTTTCCTCCATTGTAAATAGGCTATTACACACCTACTTAGCAGTGCTGTGGAGACCTACGTGAACTAATGTATGTAAGCCCCCAGCACAGTGCCCGACACAGGTAAGGGTTCAATAAATGGTGGAATTTCTTATTGATTTATCAATCTGTCATTATTGATAAAATGGCATGCCCAGTAGAGCATTAACAAGGGATAGAAAAACAGACACAAATACGATGAGAAAGTGATGATAGAATCTTAGACGTGGAAGAGGCCAAAGTAGAAGAGATAAAAGTTATTCAGAAAATAAATGGTGAGTGCATACATGGAAATTTAAAGGCTTGTGTTGTCAGCCTGATTGAGTTCATGGGGGTTTTGAAAGGGCAGGGTATTAATATTTCCCAGGACCCACCCCATCAGGAATAGTAAGCTATAGGACTTCTTTCTTCCCAGATACACAGAAAGGCAGCAGCACAGTGGATAACCTCCAGCCTTCTTTAGGAAGGTTTGCAGGCAGGGACTGAATCTCTGAAAAAATCCACTCCAGGGGGGCACTGATGCTCTGAGGGCCAGGAAATGGTTCTCTGAAGGGCCTTCTCTTGGCTTTGCCTCGGACAGGATTGCACTAACTTCTTCGAGTTAGCCTATAGTTTGGCAAAAAGCCTTCCCTCCTGGGTAGCTGAATGATTTTCAGATGATCCAGCTGGCACATTGTAGAAATGGGCTAATGAGTCAGGAATGATCTTCTAAGGCTCTTCCACACCAAACTCGCTCAAGGGTAGAGAATTTCCAGGAAAGTCAGTGGAAGATTTATGAGACGAATCCCGGAACTATTTTCTCCTCCATCTATTGTTTCAGAAACAGTGGGCTTGGGGCGCGAGGGGGTGGAGAGGGCAAATTAGCGTGGGACAAAGACACGACTCCTGCTTTCCGGAGAGAGCTGGAGAAAAGAGTGACTCCAGAAGCCAGCTAATGAGGATTCCGTGACAAGGTAATATTCAAGATTGGAATGTGCCTGCCTGCAGGCCCCACAGAGCCTCAGAGATGAATTTGAGGAGGAAAAAAGGTGCAAAACTCAGAGGCACTGAGGGGAGAAAGCTTACTCCAACTCTGTGCTGGAAGGGGTCTGATGAGCTGGCTCCTCTGTCTTCACACAGATGGGGAAGAGGTGGAGGGAGAGAAGAGGAGGGGGCGTGGGAAGGTGGAGGAGGAGGAGGAGGGGGAGGAGGAGGGGGAGGAGGAGGGGGAGGAGAAAGTGGTAGCTGTGGTGCTGGAGCCCGGTGGTGTTTCTCATCACCAGGTGAAATTCCTTATTCACTCCCCGCATGTTGCTGCCTTTTCTTGGAGTGAGATGGTCTTTCCGTCACATCGTTACATGGTAGGCTGGAGAACTACCGAGGCTTTCATAGAACCCGAGAGTCCTTTACAGAAAACTTAGGGGATATGACTTGAATCGCTATTGGATCATTGGGAGAATATCTACGAGACGGTGCTGCTCTTTGGTAAAAAGGGCTCCTACAGGCACTCAAAATATGGGGACTTCTGGGATGCCGGCCTGGCTCATTTGGTGGAGCGTGAGACTCGATCTTGGGGTGGTGAGTTAGAGTCCCACATTGGGTGCAGAGATAGCTTAAAAATAAAATCTTAAAAACCCCCACATTTCTATTTTTAAGAAATACAAAACGGCAAAACGGAATAACAAGATTTGATTAATTTGGTTCCATTTCGGTCATGCAGGGACAAAGGGGATAGATCCATCAGGCATGATTTACGTGGATAGATTGTCCAAAGAAGCTTGGTTGTGCCACAGCTTTAAGGTTTCTTCTTCAACAAATCTTGTAGTTGTAAAGAGTGGAACAATTGAATTATTAGAATTGCACCTCCTGGATGTCCCCCAGCCAGAAATAGTCAAAAAGTATGCCAACACTGGGGGAGACATCAGGCACATGTGGAACCCACCAGTTGAATAACCAAGATATAATAAGCCATAGGCAAGGCCTTATCTTGGTTAACAAGGTGGTCACAAGAAGAGGTCTTCTGGAGGCCAGGGACAGTGGTTGGGACTTTCAGTTCAGATTCCTCCTAGGCCCTCAATGGCTGCTGTCACATGGGCACAGCGTTTGGCTTCCCACCTACTTCCAGCTCCACCCAAAGCTTTCCAAACACGGATGAACATTTAATAAGTAAAACGGAGGGGCGCCTGGGTGGCTCAGTCGGTTGAGCGTCCGACTTCAGCTCAGGTCATGATCTCGCGGTCTGTGGGTTCGAGCCCCCTGTCGGGCTCTGTGCTGACAGCTCGGAGCCTGAAGCCTGCTTCAGATTCTGTCTCCCTCTCTCTCTGCCCTCCCCTCGCTCATGCTCTGTCTCTGTCTGTCAAAAATAAATAAACGTTAAAAAAATTAATAAGTAAAACTGAGCTTTTCATAATATAGTAGGCTTTAACTACTGACAGTCTTGGTAGCAGAAAGGATGTTCACATCATTTCCCTTCCAGACATTTCTAAGAGGTCTCCAACGCTCTCAGAAATGACTCTTCTTTTCTTTTCTTTTTGTTAATTATTATTATTTTTTTAACATGTATTTGGTTTCGAGAGACAGAGACAGAGTGTGAGTGATGGAGGGGCAGAGAGAGAGGGAGACAGAACCGGAAGCAGGCTCCAGGTTCTAAGCTGTCAGCACAGAACCCAACATGGGGCTCCAACCCAGGAACCGTGAGATCATGACCTGAGCCGAAGTCGGCCGCCTAACTGACTGAGCCATCCAGGTGCCCCAAGACTCTTATTTTCAAATAAGAGGAGTTTTCTTGGATGAATCCAACATTTTTACAGTTGATTTTTTCAATACTTATGGTCTCTAAAATGTGTTTGTCCTTCCCACTAATATGAAATTTTGTGATGGCATGCATACGTGTGTGCATGGGAGAAGTGAAGAAAGGGCTCAAGTATAGCAAAGAAAACTTCAGTTTGACTACAGGCCTCGGGCCCTAACCATGGGCTCCAGATTGGGGAGCCTTCAAAACTATTCCCTTCAAAACCAGAAGTAATAATAAGTAATAATCTTCTGTTAATGGTTCATCCCGTATACCGTTGACTTATCCTTCGGAGGAAGGTTGAAATGAGTCACCATGTCAGAACTGGCAGCCACAGGGCACATGTTCAAGATTCGATTATGAGAACAAAACTTTTAATTAAGACTTTTAATTTTGACTTCTGTTTGTAAGATGTGCAGGATTCCAAGCCTTGCAACACTTGGGAATGCCCAGTGGATTTTTTTTTTTTCATAACTCTAAGTCTTTGCTAACAGGAAACAGAAAAGACTGATTAAAAATTTTTTTGGAGCTGGGTCTGGTGGGAATTAGAATGACACCCATGATGCATTTCACAGGGGCTGCTAAACAGCTTCAGATAGAAATTACTTTCGGTGCTTTTTTTCCCTTCTCGTCCTGAACAGGAGCTTGTGTTTCCTGCTGATTACAGAAAAAAAAGCCACTGTGTTTACCAACATTGCTGATCCAGTCAATCCCTCTGGCCTCTGTGTTTTGAACTAACGTGTGGTTTCTTTGAGTCTGAAGTAGGCTTAGAAGCAGAGGTTCAGACCACCCACTTTTAGGATCGCTAAGGCAGTGCTAGAACTAAGTTGAAACTGAGGTACTTCATGCAAGCTCGTGGGTTTGAGCAGAGGCAATTTTAATGGTCAGAAAGCACTTTGAAGCCATTTTCATATTAATGTCCCCAGTGGATGGGGCCAAGCCTGGGCCTCCTGCCTACCCATGCTGTGTGAATCAGTCTACCTGCATATGAAGTATAATTTCAGTTTCCTGACCTGTCAGCAAATGCAAACATTATTTAGGCATTTTCATTAAAAAAAAAAGAAAATGAAATCAGGGGACCTGGGTGGCTCAGTCAGTTAAGCATCTGGCTCTTGATTTCGGCTCAGGTCATAAACACACGGTTCCTGAGATGGAGCCCCGCCCCGGGCGCCACCCTGACGTTGTGGACCCTGCTTGGGATTCTTTCTCTCCCTCTCTCTCTCTCTGCTCCTCTCCCACTTGCTCTCTCTCTCTCTCTCTCTCTCAAAATAAATAAACTTAAAAAAATGACATCAGAATGCCCAACATTCTCCCATTGATTGCCTATTTTCTCTCTCTAGTAGGAAAACTCTATTTGTTTTTTAAAGTTTATTTATTTATTTTGAGAGAGTGAGCAGGAGAGAGAGAATCCCAAGTAGGTTCTGTGCTGACAGCACAGATGGCAGGGGTCATTCTCAAGAACAGTGAGATCGTGACCTGAGCCAAAATCAGGAGTCGGATGCTTACCAGAATGAGCCACCCAGGTGGCCCTTGGAAAGCTCTGTGTAAATCAGGCATACTCAACCCTTTCCGGTGAGCTTTGAGTTTGCCAAGTTTTCCAACAATCATAGATTATTCAACCTAGATCCTTGGCTCGAATTCTTTCATCTTATTGGTGTGGCAGCCACGGTCTTGGCTACTGCATTTATGCGTTTAGTAATTTCTTTATGCATCTAAGTTTTACACATCTACTATGTGTCGGGCCCTGTGTTAAGCACTGGGTATACCATCATGAGCAAGACAGAAAGGATCCCTTAAGGAGTTTCAAGTCCGGTCAGAGAGGTAGATGCTAAGAAAATAAACGTTATACATGTTAATGCATTTCATGAATTGAACAGGCAGGTGGGGTGGGGGGGAGGAAGGGAGAACCTCTCTTGGGTAGAGTCTTCAGGTAGGAAGATCCTGGAAAGTGATGTTTTAGGCACTGGGAGAGGAAGGGGTGTGTTGTGAGTGCATTGCTGATAGAAGGGAGAATGGGAGTTATAGTGAAGAAGTGAAGACATCCACGGGCCATTCTCGATTCTCCAACAGGAATCCTCGTCAATTTTCCTGTGGGTCCTGGGGGACTATCAGTGTTGGGCTGGTGGATCTTGAATGGGCAGTGGGGTTTATTATCAGGTGTCCTTCTAAGTTACTGAGAGGTCCCCCACCCTCTCTTTTTTCATCTATTGTAGAAGAAGTGGTATAAAGATTAGACCAGGAGAGATTTGATGTAAAATACAGATTCTACCACATCCTGGGATGGAGAGAGGAAAAGCTCACCCATGCCCACACGCTCGCTGAGTTACAACGGTAGAGGTAAATCACTCACCCTCGAGTCTAACATACATACGAGGACAACTCAACACAGCCCAGTCCCTGATTGTTCTTCCTCAGGTAGAAATAGCCTTTCTTTCTGTCTAGCTCCAGGTCTCTGGAATGCTACTTTGGATCACCTAGTTTTTATGGGCACTTCCAACCTCTGTCACGTCTCACAAGTTCCTTGAGGGTAGGGTGCTATTGGACCCAGCATCCTCTAGCAAAGCCAGCACCCAGCATATTGCCATGGGCACAAAAACCACTCAGTGAATATTTGTTGAACGGATCATATAGAAAGATTTAGTCTTCAGGAAGAGGAGTTAGAAAGGCAGTACCACTTTTCTTCTTTCTGGCTTTTGCACCATGACCGGAAGTGGGAGCCCAGTATGATTACTCTCATTACCAACAACAAAAAATGGCTATCACAGGATCCTGGCTTCATTCCTGTGATGAAGCCATTGGCCTGGTGACAAGAATATCACTGAGGACAGAGAAGCAAACGTTGAGCTGTTTAACAGAACCCTCAGCAGGGACGTTGTTGCATCATTCCGCTGAGATGTGAAGTAATGTCTGAGCGCTCGGTTCCCAGCGCTGGGCCGCCTCGGTCCCTGCTCCCACTTCAGACAGTGGCTAGACCCTGCATCCTGTCTCCTGACCCGGGCTCTGCCGGCTCCAGGCCAGTCCTACCAGAGGCAACTGGGCAGCAAGGCCCATGAGGAAGTGCACGCAGCCCCACGAGGCCCTCATAAGCACAGGTCAACCCTGTGTCTGCCACGGAAACTTTGGGGGAAGGATCACCACCCTCCGGGCAGTCCTTTCCCCTGACACTGCTCAGGCCCCACTCCCAAGCAAAGGAAGAGTATTGCACCCGGAAATTTGAAACTCTGTTGTTCTAGGGCTATCCCCTGAGAAAACCACTAAAGATCCCAGGTCAGTTTCCCGTTCGCGCCAAAGCCAAGAACTCGCTCTGAAATAACAGTGGTGGGTGGTGTTTCCAAAGATAAAGGAGTTTGGGGGTGGGGCCCAGAGGCAGGCAGTCTGTCCCTGCCTGGTGGGTGCCGGGGTAGGTCCCTCCTGCTGTATCACCACTCCAATTAGGGTGCTTCACTTCGGTCCTACGAGAAAGATCCATTTTTACTGGCAAGGGAAGGGGCCGTTCTGAGCTGACATTGTGGAGTTGTCGGAGGTCAGAGGTGGGAGATGAGATGAAAGATGGTAAAAAGGATTAATGTCAGCAATGTGCAGATTGGCACCCTGCCTCTGGAAACCGCTCAGCCAACAGCAGGGAAACTGGGCCACAGTTAACTGGACATCTGTGCCAGAGGCACGAAGAGGTGTTTATCATTTAGAGGATTCCTGTGCTCTTGGTGAATGAAGACTTCAGGAATGACAAACTTCCCTCCTCTTTTGGTTCTTCTCGAAGATACTGTACGGTCTGATTGACTTTGGTTTTAATGGGCTATAATTAGCATTAGATGAGGAGAGAAAGGTCCGTTTGTTGTATTTCGTACTACTTTCTTTTGCCTTTACCCTTCCCTGAAACATAAGCTGAAAAGAAGAAGAAAAAAAACAAGCCCAGGTAAGAAGGCTCAGCACCCTGGACTAACACTGAGGGCAGAACCTCTTCAGTTGAAAAGAAACCACTACCGGTTATTGTGTGGGGGGCTGGAATCACCCAGAGACCAATTAACACCTTGTTTTGGGGATTACCCCCTGCAGTATTTGCAGATAGCTTCTTAAACAGCCGTGTTTAGAGTCCACACTGTAGGAGTGACTCAAGTGCTGATGAAAGAGCTTGCAGAACAAATAAGGAACCCTACGGGAAACTCTGGTGGAGGTGTGGAGGGCTTCAGTCTTTGGGTTAACAGCTTGGCACTACATTCATTGCTGGAGGAATCTGAGCCTCACAAAAGACAGCTTTTCAAGGAAAAAACTCTTTTTCTTAGAACTGGTTAACAGTCTATTTGTTCTCCAAAGGCTGTTTGGTTAGGGCCCCCTAACATGCGGTTCCTCCAGGGGCCTGCACCCCCCCCCCCGGGGGACTTGGAGCTTGTGTGTGCCAATTGGCTTTGGGCTGAATCTATGAGATTCTAGCTTGGGAATTGAGTCCTTGTTGTTCTCAGAGGCCACCGTTTTTATTTTAAACTGCTCTGCACAATTGCCAACGTACTTTCCAATTAGAGGAACTTGCCCGCATTTTCTTCACTCCCTGTTTGCTGTATTAGTTTGGTAAACTGCTAACCGGGGGTAACTGGGACTGGGAGGATGGAGATAGGAGTCTGAGGGGCAGTTTGGTGACATCCGGAGCCTGCTTCTTTGCAGTCCTAATGCTAGTGAAACTGTCCCCAAACAGAAGCCGTCCTGGGCATTAACTGACGTGACACATTCCCACCGCTATCTCCCAGGGAAATGGGCTAACTCTTCTTTCAAAGAATGCATAATGATGAAATTAATTACAGCTCCACACTCCAGGTACATAAAACTCATAGAGCCCCCCTTTCGCACAGGAGGAATCTCAGTGTGTGCCCGTTTTCTTTGTATGGGCATCTTGTTGCTGTGCCCAGTTTGGTGCCTCAATGGACATTAAATCAATAAACATAAATAGAGGTTTTGATCTATAATGCTTTTACACAAAGTTTTTTACTTTAATAAAACATTTTATTCTAAAAAAAAAAATTTTTTTTTTTTGAAACTCAGTGCCAAAGATCATTAGAGCTGGCGGGGATTAATACAATCTTATTTTATAGATGAGGAAACTGAGTCCCAGAGAGGGAAAAATAATCCTTCCTCACCCCTTGCTCAAAGTCTTAAAGCTAGTTACTAGCAGAACTGGGATAGGACCAGGTCTTTTGACTTCTAGAGTAGGATTTAGCTCATTAATTAGAATTGTCAGAGTTCCAACCTAGATTTCTCCCAGAATGCATGACACATTTTCATGTTTGGTGTTGATTCCCTTAGGGCTGCCTGACTAGTTTAAACTTTGAGCCAACATTTCAGAAATTATAGTCTTTCTACCACCCATGTAAGAATTACCTGTTAAAAATGCAGAGCCCTAGACTTTCCCAACTTTCAGAATCAGAATCTGAGAACGGTATCTGCAATCTGGATTTTAATGAGCTTCCCTATGAAGACTCTTATGCATTTGAGAACCATTTTACCTGGCTCCAAATCAAGTTAATAAACTTTATTGATTTAAAATGCTAATTTAAAATAAAAAGTCAACAAGTGGGACTACATGAAACTTAACAGCTTCTGCACAGTAAAAGAAACAAAACGAAAAGGGAACCGACAGGATGGGAGAACGTTTTTTGCAAACCATGTGTTGGATAAGGGGTTATTACCCAACAATTACAAACAATTCATATAACTCAAAAACAATGACAAAAGAGCTCAAATAAGCTGATTAAAAAATGGGTTGAGGGACTAAATCGACATTTTTTTCCAAAGAAGACCTTCAAATGGCCAACAGGTCCATGCAAAGGTGCTCAACATCATTAACCATCAGGGAAGTGAAATCAAAACCATGATGAGAAATCACATCACATCTGTAAGAATGCTCCCCATCACGAAGACGAGACATAAGTGTTGGCAGGGATGTGGAGAAAAGGGAACCCTTGTGCATGTTGATGGGAGTGTGAACTTGTTCAGCTGTTGTGGAGAACGATATGAAGATTCTTCAAAAAATCAAAAATGAAACTTCCATAGAATCTGGCAATCTCACTTTTGGGTATCCAAAGGAAATGAAAATGGTTTATTGAAGGGATAGATATATACACGCCTGTGTTTATTGCAGGAGTATTCACAATAGCCAAGATAAGGAAACAAGCTAAGTGTCAATGGACGAATAGATAAAGGACATGGATGGATAAAGATGAATGAGAAAAAAGGAAATTCTGTTTCAGGACATTATGCTAAGTGAGGTAAGTCAGAGAAAGCCAAATACTATAGGATATCTCTTGTAATACGGGGAATCTAAAAAAAATTTCACAGTACAGTGATTTTAGGCCATAATCCTGTAGTTTAAACATTAAACTTACTAAGACACTATGTCTCCATTGTTCCCACCACTAGAAGATACTTATGTGACACAACAGAGGTTTTAGCTCATGCTACGATGGTGATCCTACTTCAGTATGAATGTATCAAATCAATGTGTTGTACGCTTTGAGCTTACACAATGTTGTATGTCAAATATAACTCAGCTGAAAAAAAAAATAAAATGCGTAATGTTTCTGAAATTAGGCGGCACCTTACAATCAATGATTAATGTAGACAAAAAAGTGTTTAAGTGAATGGAGTCATAATTAATAGCAACTTCGAACTGAGGACCAAGTTTTTCTCTTAAATCCTTTAGTTATTGAAGAAGCAAAAATTTTAATTTTTATCTGACTTCAATTTCACAGCATGTGATTCTTTCACTGCTTAAATTCCTTTTCAGTAGCAAACAAGAAATGTGGCAAAATTTTGTTTCCTCAGGCCCTGGGCAGTCGTTGGTGAACCGTTTCTCCACACCTTAAGTTCTGCCCCACAGAGGGTTCGAGTCCATTCAATAGAAGACTTTGACTCTTATATTTTAGATTTTACTTTCTGTGATTATATTCAAATCTATGACTTATATTTATGATCTATAATATATATTTGTTATATGTATTTTATGTGTTTACTGCAAAATTTCTTACAAAATCTTGAGTTACCCAATATCTGTACCTTCTTCCTGAAAGATTCAAGGAATTTAGCGTTTCCTACCCACCGAATATCAGCCCCCTCTTTCAGAGTATCTCTGCCTAGATTTTTAGACTTTTATTTATTTTACTTTGGGGAGTGAGTGAGAGAGAGCCCAAGCACAAGTGGAGGAGGTGCACAGGGGTGGGGAGAGAGAGAGAGAGAGAGAGAGAGAGAGAGAGAGAGAGAATCTTAAGAGGAGCCTGATTTGGTGTTTTGATCCCATGACCCTGGGATCATGACCTGAGCCAAAATCTAGAGCTGGACACTTAACCCCCTGAGTCACCCAGGCACCCCTAGATTTATTTATTTATTTTTTAGAACACAAATTAGTTATTTAAAGTCAGTGGCTAATTATATTTGTCCAAATATTTTATCCATTTTGGGGGGCTTAGCATGTGAGTGGTAACCCACTTAATCTTTTTGTCTGAAAAAGATTTATTTGACTCTGTTGCAAATAATATAGATATAGAATTCTTGGTTAAAAGTTGTTTTTTGTCAAGGCTGTGAAAAGATTGCTGTCTTGTGGCATCCGTTGTGCATGAGAATTAGTTTACCTGTCATTTCTTTGCAGCTCATCTGTCTTTTCTTGCCGGTAGGAATTTTTTTTTTTAAGAGGTTTTTTTTTTTTTTTTTTTTTTTTTTGAGGAACCTCTACACCCAACTTGGGGCTCAAACTCACAACCCCGAGACCAAGAGCTGCACATTCCTCCGACTGAGCCAGCCAGGTGTTCCCTCTCCGGGAGCTTTTAAGATTTTCTCTTATCTTCAATGTTTACCAACGTCACTATCAAATGTTTCTTGGTTAAATTCACTATTATGTATTGTTTGACATCTGGTGCTCCCTTTTACAGACGTAAAAGGTTTCATATATTATTTTCTTCTGAGAACACATGTCATTTCCTTTGTTATGAAAAGTTCTCAGCCGGTGTCTCTTGGGCTACTGATTCACAGATATTTTCCTCTATTCTATTCTTGAAATCCCCCGTTAGACATATATTAGAACCTCTCAGTATGTGTTCTCTGTCTCTTAGCTGCAGTTCAGCCCCCTGTTTAATTCTTTATGTTGCATTCTGGGTAAATTCCTCGATATCATTTTCCAGTTCACCAGTTGTCTCTATTACTATTTCCAAGATGGAATTAATCCTGCCTATGGCACTTTTAATTAAAGTACTATGCGTTTCATTACCAGGATTTCCAATCTGATCTTTTCCATACACACCTGTTTCGTTCCACAGTTTACTGACCATTTCAATGGATATTCTTTCTTTTTCTCTTTGAAGATTCTACAAACCCTTATTTTAAATGAACTTTCAGGGGCACCTGGGTGGCTTGGTCAGTTAAGCATCTGGCTCTGGATTTCAGCTTAGGTCATGATCTCACAGCTTGTGAGTTCAAGCCCCGCATCAGGCTCTGTCCTGACAGTGTGGGAGTCTCCTTGGGATTCTCTCTCTCTCTCTCTCTCTGCCCATCCCCCATTCCCTTGCACATACTCTAAGTAAATAAAAAATAAATAAATGAACTTTCAGATTCTGCTATTACTCTCACATAATGTGGCATGAAAGTCTCCCAATATTGATTTTATTGGCTGCCTTTCTTAGGGCTGGTTTTTTTTAAGTGTGTTAGCATTTGAATGTTCGAGACATACATCTGGAGGGGTATCACACAGACTTTCTCTTACTTTCTTTTTCTATCCCTTTCTCTTCTGCCTGTTTACTCTTTCCTGTCTCACAGTTTTGCAGTTGCTTCCAGTTAGGACTCAGGGTCCTTGTCCACAACCTGGTTTTGTGTTGGTGGCTATGGACTCCTTTCTTATGATGATGCTGGGACATTTCGGATTCAGTCACTGGCAGTTTGGCCCATGTCCTGGCCACAAGGTCTTGCTTGTTTATTCCTGCTTTTCTAGATTCACATTCATCTAAGCCCTCACCTCAACTGCTTATTTTTTTCGGGCAGGCACTCCCACTGCATTCAAATTCAAGCAATAAACTTGGAATCGGGCTTCATCCATGCAAGACAGTACTTTATCCCCAGTATTTTTTGTTTGTTTGTTTGCTTGAGAGAGAGGAAGAGAGGGCGTGAGTGAGGGGCAGAGAGAGAGAGAGAGAGAGAGAGAGAGAGAGAGAAGCAGCGCTCACCCAATGCACGGTTTGTGTTTTACCAAAAGTAGGGCTCGCCGGATGTGGGACTTGAACTCACAAACTGTGAAATCATGACCTGAGCGGAAGTCACATGTTAAAGGACTGAGCCACCCAGGTGCCCACTTTATCCGTAGTACTGTGGAGGAGATCTAGCATATCTTGGCTTACCTTGAGGGTCTACCAAGCTCACAGCTTTAGGAACTTGTTGTGTTAGATTTCTGTTCAATTGCTAGTGCACAAATACTGATTTCTTCTTTATGTACGCATGTGTGCATGCTTTACTCCCCCCGCAACTATCTTTTTTTTTTTTTAATTTTTATTTATTTATTTTGAAAGAGAGAGAGAGAGAGAGAGAGAACAGGGAAAGGGCAGAGAGAGACTGGAAGACAGACAGAATCCCAAACAGGCTCCATGCTGTCAGCACAGAGCCCGATGTGGGGCTCGATCTCACAAACGGAGATCCTGACTTGAGTCGAAATCAAGAGATGGATGCTTAAATGATTGAGCCACCTAGGTGCACCCCCCCAACTATCTTTTAAATTTACTTAAAAAATTTTTTTTAAATGTTTATTTTTGAGAGAGAGAGAGAGAGAGAGAGAGAGAGAGAGAGAGAGAGTGCGCGCATGAGTGGGGCAGAGGCAGAGAGAGAGAGAGGGAGACACAGACTCTGAAGCAGCCTCCAGGTTCTGAGCGGTCAGCACAGAGCCGATGCAGGGCTCGAACCCACAAACCGTGAGATCATGACCTGAACCAAAGTTGGATGCTTAACTGACTGAGTCACGCGGGTGCCCCTAAATTTGCTGTTTTAAAATAGGTTATCTGTAATGTCCTTTGTTTCCCATATAACATGCATTCCTCTCCGAATATGGCTCAGTGCCTGACAAAGCCCAGTTGATGTAGTTGAGTTTTCCTTTAAATGACTTTATTAAGCCCATCAATGATTCACTTAGCAAACCCTTTTGTAATACATTTGTAATATCCTCTAACGAAATGGATCTGGAGGACAGCCAGACTAATTTAGTAGGGAACATGGGTTAAAAATGAATGAATCATTCTCAAAAGCACACAAGATGGTTATAGAAATATATTAATATGTTTCTCTCTTTCCACACATTAAACTAAGATTCTTCACGGATATTAAAACAAACAGAAAATTCCCACAGATTAGGCATCCCAACCAAGCGTTCAATGAGCTTATTTGCTTTAGCCTGGAGAGAAAAATCATGATATGCTAGTGAATTACATCAGCGAGGAACCAAAGGTGAGACTGGATTTGGTTCTAGAATCCCCTTAGGTGTGCAGTATGCAAATCACTGCAGCAGTGTAGAGATGCATGAATTATTCAGGGATTTCTTAGGGCTTCCCAGAGAAACCTCCATTTCTTTCATTAAAAATGGTTTCGTAAGGCAGTCCAAAAAATCATTTTTGGCAGGTCACTATCTTTAAATCAGTTGTTTGAAACACATCTGCATTTTTTTCAGTGTTACCCTTGGTGGTTAAGGATTCCTTGGCAGTTCACAAGGGGCCATTTAACTCATAATCGTGGAAGAGGACAAAGAAATAATTTCAGCTTGGTATGATGAGAGCTATAATGAAGATATGCAGAAGAGGGGCCCCTCACATAGACTGTGGGGTTCAAAGAAGACATCCTAGATGAGGTAATGCAGAGCTAAGCTTCCCAGAAGAAGCAAGAATGCATCAGGCAGGATGAGGGTGGTAATGGTGGGTGGGTAGGGTGGGATGAAGTGTTTCAAGAAAAACAGCGTCGTGACATACACAATTGTTACTTTTCGGATGACCAGCAGCTGCACCCCACACTGATTTATTCTGGGGACTTAAACTCTCTCCTTACCCATTGCCCACTGTTGTACTATTGACAGGAGGGAATACACAGGTCCCTTTCTCCTAGAGACTTGAATTAAACACCCTTCCTTACGTGATCTCAATAGTACAATGACAGCAAGCTGAGCTACGCCATTCAGATTCTCTCTCCTTGAACTTCACTTTTGACCCAAGGCTGGAATGAAGACTTGGAGGTAATTCACTGCAATACTGGCATGCCTAGTGGATTGTTCCCATTGGAACACTCCTGCCGTCCTTTCTATTTCCTCCTTAGTATCCATGGTTCCTGCCTCTTCCCAAGCCTCAGCCCCCATATCCTTTCAGGAAATCTCCTTTTGTTTTAACTGGTTAAACTATTCCATTTTGGGGGAAGAGAGAGAGAGAGAGAAGTAGATCAGAAAGTGTCTTATATGACACACAGAGGCATTTCATCTTTATGCCTGAGGCATCAGGAAGGCTTGATTGTAAGCACGAGCAGCTTTATATCATTTTTGTGGCAGCTCCGTGGTACCCTATTGGGAAAAGGATGGGTGAAGGAACAGACTGGAAGCAGGGAGAGGGTAGTTACAGAAGATTTCAGTAATTGAGGTAAGAAGTGATGTGATGATGCTTTGCGTCTCTAAGGACTTGGCTGATTCAGATGTGGGAGGTGAGGGAGAGGTGCGTGTCTTACTGTCCGATGTGGGGACTTGAGGAGGGTACAAGTCAGGGTTTTCCAGGGAAACAGAATCGATGGAAGATTTATTATGAGGAATTGACTCATAGATTTTAGAGGCCGAGAGGCCCCATGATCTCCATCTGCAAGCTGGAGATCCAAGAAAGCTGGTGGTGTAATTTAGTTGGAGTCTGAAGCCCTGAGAACCAGGGGAGCCAGTAGTATAAATCCAAGCTCTAGGGCTGGAGAAAATGAAATGAGATGTCCCATCTCAATCATCAAGGCAGGAGGGAAAGGGCACAAATTCTTCCTTCTTCTGCCTTTTGTTCTATTTAGGCCCTCAAGAGATTGGATGGTGCCCACTGTTTGGTCTGTTTGGACTGTAATGATGCACCACAGATCTGGTGGCCTATAACAGAGGACATTTATCTCTCACAGTTCTGGAGGCCAGAAGTCTGAAATCAGGGTGCCAGCAATGGTCTACTTCCGGTGAGGGCTCTCTCCTTGGTTTCATACTATTGACTTCTTGCTTTGTCTTCATATGGAGCAAAGGGGCAAGGGAGTTCTGTGGGTCCTCTTCTATAAGGGTACTAATCACCTCCCAAGAGTCTCACCTTCTAATACCATCAGCTTGAGGATTAGGATCTCAACATAGGAATTTTGGTGGGGGGACACAAACATTCAGACCATAATACCAATCGACACTGGGAGGGCAGTTGACTTTCTTGAGTCCGTACATTCAAATACTAATCTTATCTGGAAATATCCTCACAGACACTCCCAGAAATAACATTTAACCTGGGTGGGCATCCTGTGATTATTTAAGCTGACACATAAAATTAACCATTATAATGGAGCTATCCCAGAGACAAGAATATAGGAGGAAGTAGGAGGGGTATATGTGTGGTAGTTAGAGAGCTCAGTTACACGGTTTTAAGTGCTCACTTTGGACGAGAAAATTCTCTCCTGCTGCAGCAGCAGGGAGGAAACATCCATTTGCTAACCACGGTGTTGACTAAGTTGGTCCACGTTTGAAATTCCAGCTGGGCAGGTCTGGTGGAGGTCTGGACCTCCTGCCAATGTAATACACTTTTCTAGGATTCCTCTTCTTTACCCCGCTGGTGGATCCCAGGGTTGAGCTACCTTTTTTTTAAAAAAAAATTTTTTATGTTTATTCATTTTTGAAACACAGAGAGAGACAGAGCACAAGCAGGGGTGGGGCAGAGAGAGAGGGGGACACAGAATCGGAAGCAGGCTCCAGGCTCTGAGCTGTCAGCACAGAGCCCGATGCGGGGCTCGAACTCACGAACTGTGAGATCATGACCTGAGCCAACGTCGGAAGCTCAACCGACTGAGCCACCCCGGCGCCCCCCAGGGTTGGCCTATCTTATTCTCTTTCCCTTGCCCACACCTGTTGGCACTCAAGGTTTCTATCTCCCAATGACTTGCTGTGAGAGGTTCCTGTGATGGTGAAGAGAATGGTTTTGGTTTAAGATTGGATGGGTCTACACAAAAAGGGTTTGGCTTCCTGGGGAACAAATGTAGGGCTAGGAAGTAGAACTTAGGAGTCATCCAGTTACTAATGGATCAGTTGGTGTCAAGTTGGTCTAAGGAACCAGACTGCATGCCCATATTTTGTCTACCTCAATGGAGCTCACACCCTGAAATTTCTTTACACTCTGGCAAAATAGTTTCTGTGTTGCAAATTGGTGACTTTTACAGAAAAAGGCATTCTGGAAGCAAGGGGGAAAGATTACAATTCCAAGGACTGTCTGTGGAAAAAAAAAGAACAACTCTTCTTTTTCATTGCCTTGGAAGTGGAAAGATATTACTGTCTCTATAGCCAAAATGCTCAGGAGGGACTATCCCTGGACTTTACCATGAAATGCTGTGATCCCAGGAAAATTTTCATGTCAACTTTGACTTTTGAGTCTAGGAAGAACAGGAGGTGGTTGTAGACAGGAAAGGGCAGATCCCAGAGATAATTTTAAAGCAGGACAATCTGATCTTCAGAGTGGGATGTGTTTTCTTGAAATTTATTTCTCTTCTGGGGCGCCTGGGTGGCTCAGTCGGTTAGGCGTCCGACTTCGGCTCGGGTCATGATCTCACAGCTCGTGAGTTCAACCCCCGTATCCGGCTCTGTGCTGACAGCTCAGAGCCTGGAGCCTGCTTCTCATCCTGCGTCTCCCTCTCTGTCTGCCCCTCCCCCGCTTGTGCTCTGTCTCTCTCTGTCTCTCAAAAGTGAATACATGTTAAAAAAAATTTTTTTTTAAAGAAACTTATTTCCCTTCCGGCTCCCTGTCACAGAATGAACATGCTTATCATTTTAAATCATATTTATCATTTATACCTTTCCTTAGATTAAGAGCTTCTTAAAAACATGAACTCGGTTTTATTCATTTTCCTCCTCTTTAGAGTCTCGTCCAGAGAGTGGCATTCAATAAAAGCTCAACCAGTGTTTGTGAATTAGATATGAATAATTTCCAGAAACTCCTCTATTCTTCATGATTTCTTTCCTGCCCTTTCCTTTCTGGAAGGCCCTCACCCATTCAGACTTAATAATAGAGGGGAGGGGCGCCTGGGTGGCGCAGTCGGTTAAGCGTCCGACTTCAGCCAGGTCACGATCTCACGGTCCGTGAGTTCGAGCCCCGCGTCGGGCTCTGGGCTGATGGCTCAGAGCCTGGAGCCTGTTTCCGATTCTGTGTCTCCCTCTCTCTCTGCCCCTCCCCCGTTCATGCTCTGTCTCTCTCTGTCCCAAAAATAAATAAACGTTGAAAAAAAAATTAAAAAAAAAATAATAGAGGGGAGAAGGAGAGCATATTCGAGGATTCTAATAGATCTAACATCATTGTATTCCTTACCTACCTCTGATCCCTCGTTCTGAAAAGGAATCTATTATTCAGGAAAGTCTCTGAAACTCACTGACATTAAGGACCTAATTACTGGTAGTGGGTACGTGCTAATAAGCAAATCCTTTTGTTGACAGTATAGGGCTCTAACAATTTTTTTTCTTTTCTGGTTCACCCCATATTCTCTTTCTCTCTAATCTCCTCTGCCTCTCTCCCGAGTCGCCCAGGCATCAAGAGATTGAATAATTTTCAGCCATTTTGGTTATTAGTAAACTCTCCTTTTTTTAAAAAAAATATTTTAATGTTTATTTTTGAAAGAGAGAGAAAGAGCACGCGCATAGGAGGGGCAGAGACAGAGGGAGACAGAGGATCCTAAGGAGTCTCTGTGCTGACAGCAGAGAGCCCGACGCAGGGCTCAAACCTAAGAACTGCGAGACTATGACCTGAGCTGAAGTCAGAGGCCACCCAGGGGCCCCTTCTTTTTTTTTTTTTTTTTAATATTTATTATTTTGAGAGAGAGAGAGCGCGTGAGCTAGTTGGGGAGGGGCAGAGAGAGAGGAGAGAGAGAATCCCAAGCAGCCCGTGCACTGAGCCCGATGAGGGGCTTGAGCTCACACAACTGTGATATCATGACCTGAGCTGATATCAAGAGTTGGACGTTTAATCGACTGAGCCACCCAGGAGCCCCAGTAAACTCTCCTTTACGTTATTTTAAGAGAGAAGCGATGGTCTGTATCCATACGAAGAAATCCAAGCAGATGGCAAATTGTCTAAAAGAATTCCACTTTTAAATGAAAGAAAGCAGTTAACCTAAGGGACAAAAGAGAGGAGCCACGAAGGAAGGCATGTGGGTCCACACACCTGCGTGCGGGCCCAGCCCGTGTGTGGCTGTCCTGGGGTCTCAGAATTGGGACCTGTGCTATGTGCTTTGATGCTCACCTTTCCAAACATTTTTGGTCTTTTTGTATGGCTTTTATTTCCGTTTCTAATTTCTCCTTAGATTCGTCGTAAAATTCTTTTGAAAAGTGTACCATGGATTGGCTGAACCAAAAGAGGAAGAAGAGAGTTTTGTGTCCATTTAGACTGGAAAACAAGACTCGACGTAAGAGTTTGCTATAATTCTATGGCAGCGACTCTGAATTTGGGGGAGGTGCCAGACGGCTTTGAGAATCTTAGTGAATTCTTTGGACTCTTTGTAGAAGAATGCACATACGCACAACATCCCGCATTCAATTTCAGAGAGTTTGAAGGGTCTTTAGGTCCGAGGTTAAAAATCTCTGCCTTGGCGGTGGGGCGGGGGAAGGCGCGGTGGCAAGCTGAGGAAGAAAGCCTCTGATGTTTGGTGCCTTCATCACGTCCAATCTGAATCAATTCCTTGGTGAGCTCACTTGTTTCTTGGATTATCTCACTTCACCAAGTCATTATGGTTAATAGCTTACATTTATTGAATATATGTTAGCACAGGATCTCACATAATTGTGCCAACAACCTCAGGAGGCAGCTGTGTTATTTTCATTTTATAGGTAAGGAACCTGAGATTTAGTGAGGTTTAGGTACTCGCCCTCAGCGATTTGCTCAAAGCAAATAGTCCCAATTACCTTCACTTTTTTGGTGTGTGTTCTGTTATATTCGAATCTGAGATTTCTTGACACATCTCAGTTATCCAGAATGCTACGGTGCCTCCTGGCTTACCAGGGGTCATTAAGACCCCGTAGAGCTGCATGCGTTTTTGTGAGCCTCATCTTCTTTCAGGGCAGGTTATTTTCTGAATTTCCAGCTGTGATTTTCCTCCTACATTCTTGGCAGACCCGTAGGGAATACAGGGAACATTTGCCTGAGGTGAAACGCGAAGAGTTAAGTGATCTCATCAGATGCAAAGAACATAATATTGTTTTCTTGGGAGGACAGCCAATCTCCTCCTTCGTGTCAACCGTCATTAATTGAGCACTTACAGCATGCCATGCACCTTGCTGGGGCCACAGCAGAACTGTCTGCTCTTTGCTCGCATCTTAGTGGGCAAACAAGTGCTCTTCTCAAGCAGGTGTTGGTCAAAACTGCCAGAGTTTTGAAGTTTTAGGAGACTTGGAGTTTACCTCCTAAATAATACAAGTGGAGTGATCAGAACTTGGGGGAGGTTTACGTCTGTATTGGGGTGTTATTCTCATTAAGGAACAGAGAAAAGTGAATCAGAGAGGGATTTGCACTTGGACTCGTAGTCATAGCCCTGACATTAACTCACCATTCTGGCTAGGGACACCATCAGCAGTTATAATGGGCTGTGCAGGACAGGTCGGTGCACATTCACTTTATGCTGAGGGCCATTCATAAATGGGAGTCATATTTTATTGATAATTGCAGTGCATACTATAGAGTTTTTAAAAGTTAAGGGACAAAAGGATGACATTAAGAGTGAGTTGTTAGGGGCACTTGGCTGGCTCAGTCAGAAGAGGATGCGACTCTTTCTTCTCGGGGTCCTAAGTTCGAACCCACGGTGGGTGTAGAGATGATTTAAATACATAAATAAACTTAAAAAAAAGGAGCTGTTACACAGAAGATTTCATCACTTTCATTTCCTACAAAGCATCACCATTTAGGGGCGCCTGGGCGGCTCAGTCGGTTAAGCACCTGACTTCAGCTCAGGTCATGATCTCACAGTTTGTGGGTTCGAGCCCCACATCAGGCTCTGTGCTGACAGCTCAGGGCCTTGGATTCTGTGTCTCCCTCTCTCTCTGCTCCTCCCCTGCTTACACTCTGTCTCTCTCCCTCTCTCAAAGAAAATAAATAAACATTAAAAAAACTTAAAAAAAAAAAACCCAAAAACAAAGCATCACTAGTTGCTTTATGAGTTTGTAGTCATTTTAAGAAGATGGCTTAACCCATGCTATTGCAGTCGGTTCAATTACGTATCGCTCTGGGAAGCATTACTTTTCCTTTAGGTGAAAGGGCTAGTCTTCTAAATCAATTTCACTTCTTTTTGACTCTGTGTTTTCTTGCTTGTGTAGAAAAACTGCAAATGTTTTGGCTCATTAGCTGAGAACCTCAGATGTAATTGAATGATGCATTAGACATTTTGGAAAGGAAATTGCTTCTTTGAAGAATTAGTTTTTTCCTCCTGTGGTATAGGCTAGAGGACAGAAAAATCCCTGGGGTACAAGTGGGAGAAAAAAAAAGAGGTCAGGAAAACACAAGGATAAGCTGGCTTAGTATTCCCAGATACACCTGTCCTCACTGAGAAGGATCATCAGTTTCTCCATCTGTCCCATTATCCTGCCATCTTATCAAATGCTACATCTCTTTGTATCCTGTCCATTTCAACAGTCAGCACTGTGGCTTTTACTGTCTTTTGTGTGTGCTATTACAGTGTCATCCTAAATCTTCACTGACTGTAAATAAAAGGACACAATGGCAAATAAACATGAAGTCAATGCTAAGAACTGTGCCTGACCCGTAATACTTACTGACTAAATATTTGGCAGAAGAATAAAAGGGAAAGACAGAATGTTGAGGGAAATTAGACTTAAAAAGGATGTACAAAAAACATCAAGCGCCTTAGAGAGCACATACCTGAATCGTTAACTTCAGAGCTGAAAGAGATTGTAAATCATTGGAGGAAAAATTTAATGTAGCCAAATTTGATGTACATGCAACATCTTGGGATCATGAGAATTATAAACAATGGTTTGCATGAAGCTGTTTGGTTTTTTTTGTGTGTTTTTTTTTTAATTTTTTTTTTCAACGTTTATTTATTTTTGCGACAGAGAGAGACAGAGCATGAACGGGGGAGGGGCAGAGAGAGAGGGAGACACAGAATCGGAAACAGGCTCCAGGCTCTGAGCCATCAGCCCAGAGCCCGATGCGGGGCTCGAACTCCCGGACCGCGAGATCGTGACCTGGCTGAAGTCGGACGCTTAACCGACTGTGCCACCCAGGCGCCCCTAAAGTCTTAATTTTTTAAAGCACTTTTAGGTTCACAGCAAATCGAGAGGAAGGTACCGAGATTTCCCATGTACCCCACCCTGGCCCCACACATGCAGAGCCCCACCAGAATGATACATTTGCTGCAACTGATGAACCTACATCAACACATCATAATCACCCAAAGTCCATTGTTTACATTGGTGTTGTGCATTCTGTGGGTTTGGACAAATGTGCAATGACATGTATCCATCATTATGGTATCACATGGAGCATTTTCACTGCCCTAAAAATCCTCTGCACTACAATGATTCATCCCTCCCCCTGCTCCCGCCCAAACCTCCGATTGCCACTCATCTTTTCACCGACTCCATTGCCTTTTCCACAATGCCATTTAGTTGGAATCATATGGTATGGGGCCTTTTCAGGTTGACTTTTTTCACGCAGTAATTTGCATTTAAGGTTACTCCATGCATTTTTATGGATCGATAGCTCATTTCTTTGTAGGGTTGTAGAGTGTTCCATGTCTAGATGCCCCACTGTTGATCCATCCACCTAGCGAAGGGCATCTTGGTTGCTTCCAAGTTGTGGCAATTACGAATAAAGCTGTTAGAAACATCCACGTGCAGGATTTTATGTGGACATAAGTTTTCACCTCCTTTGGGTAAATACCAAGGAACACAACTGCTGGATCGTATGGTAAGAGTATGTTTAGTTTTGCAGGAAACTGCCAAATGGTCTTCACTTCGCATTTCCATGAACAATGAATGAGAATTCTTGTTGCTCTACATCCTTGCCAATGTTTGGCGGTGTCAGTGTTCTGGATTCTGACCGCCCTGATAGACGCGCAGTGGTGGCTCAGTGTTATTTTTCCCTCGTATTTCCCTGATGACCTACGATTCATCCATTCACTTTTTTAGGCTAGTAAGATGCTCACCCAGTGGGATCCCTTTCCACCTGCTTCAATCCCCACCCTTTCCCAAATCATTAGTGTGGTTAGGATTCCTGTTCAGTGTGTCCTCTAGCCTTTTAGAATATTCTGACACCCCCTGCATGCTGGATAACAGGCCTGCCCACATTGTTCCTCTAACACAAATGGTCTTCTAAGACCTTGGGTCGTGTAAAGTATAAGCATAAGGCTTGACCCAGTGTGTTGAGCCCAAAAAGCACTTCCGAAGAAGCAGCTTCAATAAGTTGTTTAGTTCGGCAAGTTAATCCATATTTCCCAGGGAGAACAGAGCTCTGCCAAGCCTGCCAATTCCTTTTCCTTTTCATTTGTCCATGGTCCCAGAACCCAGGTAATTTCTGTTTGCTGGTGTGCGTGCTGTGACGCAAATGCAGAGAAAGGAGGAAATTCACTTCTCTGCCCAGTTGACATTGGTTTTTCCAGGGGCGAGAGCCCAGGATGGCACCGATGTTACCTCTGAACATCCTCCCCTGCACAGCAGGTGCCTGCCTAGGAGGCTGAACCATTTGCATCTGCCATTTGCATATATGTCTTGTGCACTTAGTGTTGACGTTGGCAGCATCTTCCGGTGCAGCCATTTCCTAACCAGCCTGGCAAAAACCAAGGCAAACCTTTTCAAAAGGGCCGAGTGGGGCTTTTGGAAATGCAAATGTACACATGGGCTTGGGACAGAGGATGGCTTATAATTAACGATCTTTTGTGTATTGCTCATTAAGGGGGTCGACTCAATAAAAAACACATTGCTTCTTCTATGTCAGTGACAGATACTCTTATCAGAAACAAGGCTTTTATTGTGCTAGTTTCCCTCTGATGGGAGAACAAAGGGGTCACTGTGCACTGGCACTGATGGGGACAGTGAGGGAGAGGGAGCCCGAGGCTGGGGGGGCGGGGCGCTTCACCCTAAACACCATTTAAAAACACCAGCATATTTATTGGCATAATTATTAACACACTGTTTCACTTCATAGTGCAATTTGAGGTCTAGTGTATGTGTTAAGGTGTGGATTCCTCTCTGCCGTCTTTTTTAAGGTGTAAACCTGCCAACCTCTTAAAAGAGACTAAACACCCATCACCCACTTTTGTAAATGGTAGACTTTTTAGAAATCGCAAACAAAACACGTTTCTCTCCAGGCGCTTTCTGCATTACCCTCTCTTTCTTGAAATTTAGCATCCTCCACAAACATTCAAGAAACAAGTCAGAAGAACACCAAGAAGGAATTCAGGGGCTCAAAGCAGAGACCTTGTCGCAACTAAAATAATGGCTGAGGAGTGAGGTTCTTCCCTGGTGGGGAGCAGGTCATGTGTTTATCCTTATGAGAGCTGCAAGTGAGAAATACTGTCTGATCTGGTAGCTAGCTTTAGGGATTCTATAATTGAGTCTCTCCAACAGGTTGCAAAATTGACATGGATGTTGTCCTCTTCTGGATTAAAACTAATTCTAGAAGTTTCCTTTTGTTGAAGGCATAGGAACATTGAAGCTCTCTGAAATGGATTTCAGTAAGTAATTATAAGTGCCCTTTGAGGTGCTGAGCAGCCCTTCACATTGGTAATCAAACCTACCCAGCTCTGGGACTTGGCCCAGCTCCCTGGACCTCTCTGGTCCTTTTCTGTAAAACGGGGATCCTGGCAGTGTCTACTTCATGGAGCTGTGAGCATTACAGGAGTCAGTGGCTGGAAAGTGTGTGGTGCATAGAAAGTACATAGGGAACACTGCGTTAGCCTTTCTCCTCCTCCTCCTCTCCCCTCATTTATCTGCCCCTCTTATCTTGACAAGGTCTGTCCCTTGTCAACAGACCACTGAGAACGCAAATGTTCTTAACACAAGCCTCAGGTGTGCTCATCATTTTCCAAAGAGCGGGGGAAAATCCCTTGAAAACCAGATAACCAAAAGAAGACAGAGAAATAATGTAGAACGTGCAACATTTCTCTATAGGCTCACAGCCTGCTTTTCTTCAGGGTCTTCCGTGCAATCTCAGGAGCCAAAGGGCCGGCTAGTTGCCGATGGTTCTGCCAATGAGGTTAGCCTGGCCCACTGAGGCAGGGAATGAAGGCAGGAGCACTGGGCTGGCACCCTGGCCTGATTCCGGTCTTCACTCTGCTGGAATTCGGGAGGGCTAGGCAAGTCATCCTACCTCCCTGGGACTTGTTCCTTCTCCTGCAAATGAGAGGTGTGCGCATATTGAAACTTAGGCATCCTTTCAGCAGGGGAGCCTGGGGATTCAAACCCTGGGAACCTGGGACAGGCTTGTATCATTAAATAACTCCTGATTTGAGAACTTCCTGTGGGGTGAGGGTGTGGAGGACAAGGACCACCTTCTCAGTGTCAAGACTTGCAGGCCGTCAGCCTGTTTCAGCAGCATTAAGACCTGTATTTAGGATGGGAGCTTCGTCGGTCCCAGGGCCGTGCCCTCATTCACCACTGGGGATCTGAAGTGACCGTGAACTACCCCACTGTCACCCGTCTCCACCCCAGTGCTTGAGACTTGCCCTGCATCAACAAAGCAAAAAATGATCTGGATAAAGGAGCTGTTTCAGAGTGAGCGGAGCCACCGATCCCGGAGTGCTAGTGTGGCACCCCCTTCTGCTTGGTGGAGCAGGGATGATTGTGGAGGGTGTTTCTGAGGGAGGGGATTCATTAGCTCTCTTTTTGCCCCTGGAGTCCCCATGGACTGAAACTCTTCTGACTGGTCCCAAGAGCTGCAAACAGAAAGAGTCTGTGACAGGCCACTGGGTTCAGGGGTAGCTGCCGAAAGAGCGGGTCACACCTGGTGGTGTTATCACTTATTCCCATCTTGAAGTGGTTCACTGAACTGGAAGGGCATTGATGGTGGAAAAACCATGGGGCAACGGAGGCCTGGGGGAGTGGGGAGGGAAGGGTTAGAAGATTGTGCACCGGGAGTAGATCCAGGGGCAGGGAAGTGGACTTTCTATGAATGTGTCTGTTCTCATGTTACAGTGATACATGTCCATGGTTAGGCCAATTTTCGGGGAGCCTGGAGCCTGTCTTATCTTTGGAGATCAGGTGCCCTAGAATGGGTCTACTCATGTGGCTTCTCCAGCCCTTCCTCATCTCTGCCTTCCTGTCCTGGCTCATGGGTCTCTCCACTTGCCCTTCAACCTTCAGACCATACTGTTAGATTGTAGGTTCCCTTAGAGATAGTTTGATTTCATTTCTCCTTACTGGTAAGGAACCCAAGGTCTGGAGATATGAAAAGAGATGCCCAAGGCCACATGGCAGGGCAAAGACTGGAAGCCACATCTTTGACCTCTAGTTCTGTGTCAAAGGGAGAGCGAGGGCAAGGGAATTCAGATTTATTCACAGCTTCTCTGGGCTCAGCACTGTGTTGTAGTTAGCTCGGCTCTGTCATTTAATTTGACTCTATCACAGAGGTTTTGCCACTCACTTTACAGAGGAAGGAGTTGAGACTTTGGAGAGGTTAATTCATTTGTGCTGATAAATTGCAGACCTTTATCAGACAGGTTCCAAGCCAAGTCCTTTGGAGTTTCCCACTCCTGTTTCCTCCATACCCTGCAGTACAGACGCCAGGCATTACCCTGATTCGTGCAAATGGTGGATCAAACTTGTATTGCCTTTCTCTGGCTTCTCTGGGTTCAAAAGGTTGCTCATCGATGCTGCATTCTTTTGCTCTTGTTGGGACTAAGGATTCTGAACATCTTCGAATATTCCGATACTCCTGAACAATGAAGAAATGTTCTACACAGCACACCTCTGTGTACCTCTTGAAAAAGCTGCACTCATTTAAAACACACATGCCTTCCCAAAGACTCGTTGTGATGTTCAGGCTAGAAATTTTGAATGGAAGTGAGCTCTCAAGAGAAAGACTTGAAGTCTGGTGAGCCTTCCTTCATTAGAACATAGTGGGAGATGACTTCATAATCCACGTAGCAATCTGGCCCTGCAGAAACATATCCCGTTACCACTTTCTCTAAGCTTCCTTTTCCTTATGGGTAAAATGGGAATAATTACAGCACCTTTCTTATTGCTGTTTTATTTTAATAAGTCAGTATACACAGAATGCTTACAATAGTGTCTGGCACAATTAATTCAAGTGAAACAATAACTTTAATCCTGAGTATGATGTAAAGCGTTGAACGGAAACATTAGAGTTCTTTCGCAAAATGTTCAACTATAGGTACTAAAAAGTTGAAATATCCTAGTGCTCTCCGAAATTTAAAGTAAAAATGAAACATTTTGATACCCTGAAAATATGTACCTGCTGCTGGAGAATAAGAATTCTAGAAGTTGAAGAGTTAGAACCAAATCAAATAAAAAACAGACACATTAACATTCACGTTTCTCCAGGCCTCAGTGATATCTCTGAGGCTGGGTTGTCTGCTCTGTTCTTGTCATCTGGACCCCAGGATGGACAGTGGTTTTCCTGGGTAAAGGGTCTGCAGGCACCTCACACGCCAGGGCCGAGAGTAGCCAGGAAAACCCAGAGAGAGAGAATTCACAAGGGCTCTTTTACTGTTGTAGGGTGTTGAGGTTGTACTTAACATTTGTAACACCCTCAGCTGGATGGCTGGATTTAGGGCTGGGTAGTTGGGCTTTAAAGAGCCAGGTCATTCTAAAGGAATGTGAGGGGTGCATCTTTGTGAACAGAGGTTAAACAGTGGGAAAGTGGATAAGTAATCGGCTATCTCTCAGCTAATGGCTCGCTAAAAGTTAACATTTCACTACCTCCTGCAGGGAAGCTAATGAGCAAGCTACTCACACAGTTTTACTTAGAAGAAGACACAGTGGCGTGGGGGCGGGGGGGGGGGGATGAATTTATCATTGCTGCACACACAGCCCCTCCAGACACGCCAGTCTTGTTGTTTCTTAAGACAGCCCCGTGTTTCATTCTTGGAACAGGCACAACAATGTTGGAGGGTCCATGCAACATGCTCCTTGTGATATTAAGTAGTAAATGTCAATGTAATGACATTTTCCAGTGTCCTTCAATCTATCATGGGCCTGTTGTAGGAGAGAAAGTGTAGTAAAGCCTAGGGTAGATTCAAAGCAAAGAGTGACCCCTAGCCTCAAGGGATTTACAGCATATTAAAATACCTAAGACACATATAGCAGTGTTTCTCAAAGAGCCCTTTTCAAAATCACGGGTTGCGTCGTGTGGCTGGCTCGGTTGGTAGAGTATGCGACTCTTGATCATGGGGTTGAAAGTTTGAGCCCCGTGTTGGGTGTGGAGATGACTTGCAAAAATAAAATCTGAATAAAACTCAGGTCTGTTACACGAGAAGATCCCCAGCAACCCGTAAATCTGCACTTAATCCTCACCCCCGTAATTCTGATAAACACTCGGGTTTGAGGGGCTTTGGTCTGGAGCAAATGTAGGCTCTGAGCCTGGGGTATAAAGCCTTCATTTTCTGTGTCTATACAATTAGCGCAGCCATGTCTTATAGGGGAATGTTGAAAGATATTGAAAGAAGTGTGCAGCTCATAGACCCCAAGATGAGAAAGACATGTTAGGTGTGTTTGAAAAGTAGAGGAATTCTGGGGCACCTGGGTGGCTCCGTTGGTTAAGCGTCTGACTTCGGTTCAGGTCATGATCTCACAGTTCGTGCATTCAAGCCCCATGTCAGGCTCCGTGCTGACAGCTCAGAGCCCGACACGGGGCTCGAACTCACGGACCGCGAGATCGTGACCTGGCTGAAGTCGGACGCTTAACCGACTGCGCCACCCAGGCGCCCCAGAGAAAAAGTTTTTTAAAAAAGAAAAGAAAAGTAGAGGAATTGGCCTTGGGAAGTAAGAAGTGGCTTCACTTTTATGGCAACCAGAGGAATAAATGAATAGAATCCCAATGTTTATGGAAAGGCCGATTGAGTGACTGATGTGCCCATCATCGGGGCTTAGGCCTAATGCTTTTTAGTATGCCGTCAGGTCAGAGGGAAATCCTGCAACTTGCTTCTCCACAAATAGTTATCAATGGATATTTGGGGAATGAAAACATACCAGGAAATAGGTTTCATTTATACATGTCTGTCTTTGTGAGGATGAGTTGGAGAGATTAGATATATCTATTGGGTACTATGGACAGAGACTCCTGGTTGGTTTGGGGTGCTTCCGGTTGGGATGGTGAAGGTTTTTTTTTAAATTTTTTTTTAATGTTATTTTTGAGACAGAGAGAGACAGAGCATGAACGGGGGAGGGGCAGAGAGAGAGGGAGACACAGAATCGGAATCAGGCTCCAGGCTCTGAGTTGTCAGCACAGAGCCCGACGCGGGGCTCAAACTCACGGACCGCGAGATCATGACCTGAGCTGAAGTCGGACACTTAACCGACGGAGCCACCCTGGCGCCCCGGGATGGTGAAGGTTTATACCTGGGGGAATAAACTGAGAAAGTCTGAACTTTGGAAAGGAGAATCTTTAGAGGGACAGGGGGTAGAAAGAGCGACGTGTGCATGTGTTGGGAGGAGGAGGCAGTTCAGGGAAGCTCAGAAGTTGTTCTTTTCCTTGGCAGTTTCCCTGGAGGAATTTCTGCGGCGGAGCTCAGAGCACATTGTCCAGCCTGCGCTCAAGAAAGAGGCTGAGCGGGAGATGCAGGAGTGTAAAGTCTAGAAGTGGACTATGGTTGGGCAGAAAGGGCCTTCCTTCCTTCCGACCGCAAAAGCAGAGAGAGCTAAGTGTAGGCCTGGAGAAGAAGAAGGAGAAGTTGCCAGAAGAGAGTGATGCTCTGGGTGGGGGCAGAATAGGGACTATGTGGAGGAGAAACAGTTAATGCTGGAAGCCCGAGTCCAGCTATCTGAATTACAGGGCCTTGTCTTTTAGCTTAGCTCTTGACCTTGACCTTGAGATGCTCTCCCACTGCACCAAAAAGTGGGGGGTATTTACATATCTCATAACGGGATGAGGAGAAGCGGAGTCCTAGACGGAGGAATGGTAGAGCGGGTGGAAGTCTTTGAACAAATCCTTTTATAACCCTCTAGGTAGTAACGGGCTGAGGAATCCACGAGAGGCTGGTAGGGGAAGACTTTGGTTCCAGGCCTGCCTCTGGGATTTTGTCTTTGGGATTCTTCTATCCTGAGACGAAAAGCAGTTTTGTGTGGAAGCATTGTTTATCCTGTGAACTGATCTAGCTCACCCAGTCCTTGGAACAGTTGTAAATGAAGTGCTACCTTAGCTTGAAAACAAAAGAAACCAATGTTGTCACTTTCTTGACCCCTGATGGGACACTCTGGCTCAAGGTGAACCAAGCTGTTCTTGTTCAGTAGCTCCTCCAGGCTTCTCTTTTTGCTCTCATAAAAACTAGTTGAAGATTGGGAAGCAAGATCTCTAGCTGCACGATAGCCCTTGATCCACCTGCCTCCGGGGCACTGGGTAAACTTACACTGTCATTGGTCTTGGCTTTCTTTTGGGCCCCTAGCATGTGGCGAGGGGATGCTGGGCTCCATCAGGCCGGGGGCTCAGCTTTCAATGGTGAGCAAGTACGTAGAGAAGAAGAGCAAGTACGTAGAAGAGCCCCTTTGTAGGGAACACCCCAAAGTTGTTTGGAAGCAGGCCTGGGACCCCAGAAGGTGTAGCTCAGCTCCACAGTGGCAAGATCTCCTGCAGGAAGCCCTATGGTGCCTGCAACACCTAAGCTCAGCAGTCCTCCGACAGGGCAGTCCCGTGGGACAGTTTCTATTCGGCATGGGGATGAGGGACCTTGTATATTTTCGATGAGCACAACACACCGGGACATAGTCACCCAAGTGAGTGAATGTTAGCTTTTTTGAAGTAGCTTCAACAAAGCAAACTAAAAGTCCTCTTGCTCCTTTGGCATTTTCTCTGAATACTCAGTGATGGTAAATTCTCTCTACCTGAAATGGATTCTTGCAAATTACCCAAATCCTGAGGAGTCAGAGTCAATGAATGAAGTAGGAGATCAAACAAGCTCAATTATAATATCCTGATATTCTTTTCTTCATGGAAAATGGCCCTAAAAGCAATTATAACAGGAATTTCAATATTATACTAAGCAATGGCAGCCCAGTTGGAATATCCTCCATGGTGAGCCATTGTGTTTTTTGTTCTTAATTTTTTTTAATGTTTATTTATTTTTGAGAGAGAGAGAGAGCACGAACAGGGGAGGGTAAGAGAGAGAAGGAGACACAGGATCTGAAGCAGGATCCAGGCTCCGAGCTATGGGCACGGAGCTCTCAACATGGGGCTCAAACTCACAAACCATGAGAGCATTACTTGAGCTGAAGTCAGATGCTTAACCAACTGAGCCACCCAGGCACCCCAGTGAGCCACTGTTTTAAAAACATAGATAAGTATCATCACTTTTTCTCTCCCATGTGAAATTCATATGCCTACTATCATTCATCAACCAATACTAAATTTAGAGCTTCCAGTGAGAATTGCTGTTTCTCTAAAACAAACCTCTTTTCCTCTTTCAAATGTTCTTCACACGCGCATAGAACATGATTGAAAAGATTGGCTTTGAGGAAACAAACTTGCATGATTTTACCCGATTTAATGTTTTGTCAGTACAAGTTTGATGGCCTAACAGCTCCGATCCAGTGAGAAGGTGGAAAAAGCAAACATAGTCTCTGTCAGAGCTGAGACACTAACTTTATTAGTGACAGATACTAGGAGAGAGAGTCCATCAGAACCACCCTAAACTTAACTTTGAAAGATTATTTCTGTGTTTGATGGAACTTCTAGTTGCCCAAGCATTTGAATGCTTCAAAAAGATAACCCCTTGTGGATCCTGAGAAACTTAACAGAAGACCATGGGGGAGGGGAAGGAGAAAAAAAAGTTACAGAGAGGGAAGGAGGCAAACCCTAAGAGACCCTTAAAATCTGAGAATAAACTGAGGGTTGATGGGAGGTGGGAGGGAGGGCGGGGTGGTGATGGGCATTGAGGAGGGCACCTGTTGGGATGAGCACTGGGTGTTATGTGGAAACCAATTTGACAATAAATTTCATATTAAAAAAAAAAAGATAACCCTTATTCCTATCACATTCTAAATGTTTTCCTTGGCATATGAAAATTTCAAGCTAAGTAAGCATGTCTGTCCTCGCTCCTGTCATACACTCTGCAACTTGGATTCAGCAAAATCCCAAAGACAAGATTTGCAGCAGGACTATCTGTTCATGTCATCACACAGAGAAGCTAAATTGCTGGGCGGTGATGAAAGGGCAGCTGGGTTCCCCCCAGATTGCAAGTGGGCTTGGCAGATCTTTAGTTGGAAATCTCTGAGGCTCACTCCTTTCATACACGACATCTTGAAAACTGATTAAGCATTTCTTCAATTTACAATGCAGATATGTTGTTAACAAATTCTAAGAGTTTCAAGGTACCAAGTCCCTTTTTACATCTGTGTCTTTTGAGAAACTGATTCATGGTATAAATATAAGAAATTAACCTGGATCATAATAACTGAGGGCTACTGGTGAATTAGAAAAATCTAGAAAATTGTTCCTCAGGTAATAAACAGAGAGAGAGACACAGAGAGAAAGTCAAAGTAATAGTTTTTGCTTTAGCCATTCAAGTAAAGGTGAAAATTCTTAATTTTTCTTTTTTTAATGTTTGTTTTTGAGACAGAGAGAGACAGAGCACGAGCCAGGGAGGAGCAGAGAGAGAGGGAGACACAGAATCTGAAACAGGCTCCAGGCTCTGAGCTGTCAGCACAGAACCTGATGCGGGGCTTGAACCCACAAACTGTGAGATCATGACCTGAATTGAAGTTGGATGCTTAACCGACTGAGCCACCCAGGCGCCCCGAAAATTCTACTCAAAAATTCATGAGTCATCTTAATTTTCTTTGTTATCTTGAAATTTGAAGTGAAATTTTATAAACAGGGGGGAAAGCATTACTAGGCAGGTGATATTCAGTAGCTACTTTTAGTTGAAAGCAAAAAATATAGCTACATGTGTTGCCTAAAAATTGTGGTATAAAATATGTAAAGAACCTGTATGGTTAAAGCATTTTCTTAGGATAATAAGTAGTTTAGGGTTCATGTGTTTCTCCAAGAGTTCAGGTTGCTTCATCAACCCCCTTCAACTTTAGATAGGCTTTGTAGCTAACTATTTCCCACCTGAACTCTTGGTCAAAAAGGAACAACCCATGGCATATATGGATTGTCAACCTACTTAAAAATAATGGATGTTCCCGGAAATATTGTACCAATAATATTAGAGAAAGTTTTGAAGGAAAAGCTGCTCATGATTATCACTATCCTAGCATAGTGTTTCAATTTTTATAGAGTATCTTCCAATTGTTATCTGCATACAGGCATATCCTTAGGTACTTATAATCATTTTGTGTATTGTCTTATAATCTACATTTAATTTAGGATGCCTGTAATGGGTAATGGGAGTTATCTCTATTATTTGAGAGTATTCAAATAATACAAGAAAAACAAACAGGATGCTTGAGACTCCTATGATGTGTTAAGCATTCATTACCATTTAAGTAGTAGCTTATGAGATATAGGCAAAAGGCCCCTGATGTGTTAGGCATGCAGAGAATGAGGAAGCAAGCAGTTCTGCAGGTAGCATTCATAAGATATGCTAAATACATTTAGTACGTAAATTAGTAAACCATAAGGCGTGTTAAAAATAGAATGGAATATATAATGGAACAAACAAGAGAGTTACTTTTAGATAAAGGAAGAATAGAAAGATCATGTCCTAATGTTTGATCACTTCTGCATTAACAGCTATGTCAGCCCTAAATTGGCACCCATTAGTGATATCTTTTTTTTTTTTTAACGTTTATTTATTTTTGAGACAGGGAGAGACACAGCATGAACAGGGGAGGGTCAGAGAGAGGGAGACACAGAATCCGAAGCAAGCTCCAGGCTCTGAGCCGTCAGCACAGAGCCCGACGCGGGGCTAGAACTCACGGACCGCGAGATCATGACCTGAGCCGAAGTTGGCCGCTTAACCGACTGAGCCACCCAGGCGCCCCTAGTGATATCTTTATAGTCCCACTACGGATCCTCCTGTGCTCAGCCCGAGAAAGGCAAATCAAATCCAAAGCTGTTCAGCAGGCTATTTGGCAAGTTATAGTTATTGGCCAGATGTACTTGCCCCTGTATCTCTGACAGAGCAAGACTGCACTTTGGCCCATCTCAGTGTGGTCCTTAGAACCCCACGAGTGGCAGAGAAGTCTCATGGAGAGGAGAGAGAGGGAGACAGAGCGAAAGAGAGGACATAAAATCATTGTGTAACTAGGATTCAGGTAATACGGTCTTCCCACCCTGCTTATATCTTATCCTGAGTATGTTAACTTAGCTCATGTAGTCGCACTTGTATCTTGCCATGTGTTTAAGTGACTTTAATATACTGGGGCGGGGGTGGGTGGGGGGGCGGTGTGCTGAGCGTGTTGATTTGGTTTGTGAATCTTTTTTTTCCGTGACCCTGGGAGAGCTTGCTTGGTGGCGGACGTGGGTCTACCGTATGACAATCACTGAGATTTCAAAAGTATTTAATCTCCAAAGGGAAACGATTGTGACTCCACTTCTCTCCAGCAAATGATGAAAGAATCAGGGGACTAGAAGAAAAGTTGATTGTGTAGCAATAAAGGTCTTGAGCCAGCATGGTAGGTATAGGTATTCAAATAAATAAATACCTGTTGAATGAATGAATGAATGAATGTGTGGGAAGAGTTGGGGCTAGCAAAGGAGCTAGGAAACCTGAAGGGAAGAGAAAGAAGGTGAGTAATGTGGGGTGTAAGCTGTGTTTAAGGGGTGTAGGTTAATTGAGTTACATGGGACTGTACTTGATACTTATTTGTAGGCCATTTGTGCCAAAGATCCCTGGCTCTATGAGCCAAAGAGCCAAGCAAATAGTCTTCCGGTAGAGAGAAGGCAAAGTGGGAAGAGATGTGGGTTCCAGAAGCTGTATTTCCAAAAGCCAAAATGACTCCATCGAAGTGTTGGAATTTACTTTCACATACTTCAGAACACATAGTGTGAACTGTGTGTGCTTTGCTGGTTTAAATCAAATCCTGGTGGGGCAGATTAAACATCTGAAGTATCTCCCAGTGAGGGATTCGTACTCCAGGGATTAGTGAATTAGCATTTGAAGGTCCTAATTGGAAACGCATACCCTGAGGCGGTTACTATAAGCCCATTTTGACTAGACCCCACTAGATCTGCCAAAGAGGATTCATCAATGGTTATAAAGGAATGTTAGAAATAATTTATTGGAGCGATGACGGCCATTTGATTTGTGTGCATAGGGTAGAAATATACACTTGCATGAATAGAGTCTAAGACTGTGGTAGAACAAGAAACCTAATACCTTTTGGAGTGGCATTCTTGGCCTAGAGCTCCAATCTAGTCCTATGTGCTGTCACTTGATAGGGGATTCTGTCACTTAACCTAAGTAGAGTATTAGAGTATTTTGCCACATCCGTCTCAGGTAAACCAGGTAGTTGGTGTGTCTAAGGGACAGAGAAGCGGGGCCACAGGTCATTTGAAGAACAGATTATGGGACTCTGTGGGCCTGCTGACTCATCAGTGTTTGCAGGCGTGCTAAAATGTGGCCTGAAGCTTGCTGTCATTATAACATATGGTCCAGAGCTGCAAAGGGCCTAGGATTTTACCCTACTTATAAGCTACCAAGCTCACCTGCCGCGGCTTCGTGGATGCTGGTGGGACACATGAGAGTCTTACTTCAGAGATGAACAGTGTATCAGTCGCAGCATAAGCGGCAGCTAGTGTTAGCAGTTTTGAACTGGTTCCTTGAGCCTCAATCCTTACATGGTGAGAAGAGGGCCAGCTGATAGCTACACAGGGAGTGCTGATGTTACAGGAGAAGACACATGAGTTTAGGGAAACGAAACATTTTATCACGGGGACTAAGCTCTGGACGGAGAGACTATCTCTTTTTTCCCATACTATTCACAATTTCCTAAGGCTATTGTGCAAACACGCTTGAAAAGGTAGCCCAGGACAAAAGACAGTCCAGGGCTTGCTAATAAGACATGCAAAATGCGAGAGAACCATGGAGAATTGCTTCCCAACACATAAACCCCCAGGACTAAGGTGTGAAGGAGGAGTCCTAGTGTCTTCACCAGCTCAGATTATTGGACACAACCAACAACCAACAGAGAGACCGTGAAAACCGAACAGCCAAATGGTCCCAGACCCTTGGTGGTCCCCGTGCCAAGCCAACTGAAGTCTTCCATTTCAAGTGGTGGGAATGCCTGACTGGGAACTTTCTGTTTGGCTTTGTTCCCCTGACCACTTGGACAAATCCCCTTCCAATGCTGCAGATATGGTTATGAGGTTCACAGTCAGTTAGCTTTCCTTCTCTGAAGAAAGCTGCGAGGCCAAGGCTAGGTCAAGGCTGCCTATGTTCCATGGGATCTATCGGTGGCTAAGAAGGCCAGTCACTAGGGATTAGACTTCCATCCTGTGTGTACCGAATTTTCTGGATTCTGTTTGGTAAACTCAGACAAAACCATACGATTAGGTCACTGGCACTAAAAAAAAGATTTACCGAGGGGCACCTGGGAGGCTCGGTCGGTTAAGAGTCTGATTTCGGCTCAGGTGATGGTCTTGTGAGCTTGCCTTGGGCTCTGTGCTGACAGCGCAGAGCTTGATAGGGAGTCTCTCTCTCTGCCCCTCCTCTCTTTCTCTCAAAAAAAAAAAAAAAAAAAAACAAACAAAAAAAGAAACAAAAAAAAAAACCACCAAAAACCAAAAAGAACAAAAGGTTTTACTGAAGGGGATAAAAAGTATGACAGGGTCTTAGTAACTATACACAGAATGAACAGATGTATAAAGAGCTGGGTGGGGTAGATGGGAAAAGGAGGTTGCAGAGAAACTAACGAGCAAAACAAAATCCCTTTCTTGTCCAGTCTGATGACTTCTCATGTCCTAAGCAAAGGTGCATTTTGAGTTATCAGTACTGTAAAAGACAGCAATCATTTCGGGAAGCAGGAGTGCTCTTGTGTATTCTCATTAAACCATTTTTTTCAACGTTTATTTATTTTTGGGACAGAGAGAGACAGAGCATGAACGGGGGAGGGGCAGAGAGAGAGGGAGACACAGAATCGGAAACAGGCTCCAGGCTCTGAGCCATCAGCCCAGAGCCTGACGCGGGGCTCGAACTCACGGACCGCGAGATCGTGACCTGGCTGAAGTCGGACACTTAACCGACTGCGCCACCCAGGCGCCCCTAAACCATTTTTTTAATGTTTATTTATTTGAGAGAGAGAGAGTGAGAGAGAGAGACAGAGGGCAAGCAGGGGAGGGGCAGAGAGAGGGAGACACAGAATCCAAAGCAGGCTCCAGGCTCCAAGCTGTCAGCACAGAGCCCGATGCGGGGCTGGAACCTGTGAACCACGCTATCATGACGAGAGCTGAAGCCTGACACCTCATGGACTGAGCCACCCAGGTGCCCCAGATATTCTCATTTTTTAAAGCTTGCTTTAGATATTTACCTCTTTAAGGACGAGGTCCTTGGAAGACCCAAGCTGGGCATTCACTGAAGCTATCGGTTTCTAGATGTTCAAATACCTGGCCTTGTTAGAAGCATGAGGGAGAGAAACAGTCGATCAAGGCACGACTGAGATTAAGTCGTAGAGACCTGGTAGAGTAGCAGATCAGCGTTAGCACACCCAGTCAAGGGGAAACAAATGGATTCTCTACCTGCCCCATTAACCGCAAATCCTTGGGCCATCCCAGGGGTAAGCGACAGGAGGGAGAGGGGCTCCCTAGAACACTATTAAACAGCTGCAAATGGAACCATTAATCTTTGTGAGAGCCGTAGAGGAAAACCAGTCCTCCAGCTGATGGGCTTCCCATTAGGAAAGTTCTGGTTAGAAGTGGGGCCCTCTCTTGGGGGAGCTCTGGGCATCGGTTTGGGGATGGCAATCCCCTGGCAGCACCCGAGCATTTCATGATAATCATAAAGGAGAGGGAATCGTGCCTTCTTCACAACACTTCCCTGGAATGTGCAGGTAGTTTCAGCATCAGCGATTTGATGGTTTTTCTCACAAGCACCAGACGAGAAGGGGCCTACTTCTGCCGGGAGAACGGATTGGGAGTCTGGTCACAGAAAATGTGAGCTGTCACACGGTCTGCTTCCGGCTGCTGCTCCTGGATCGTGGTGTGCCTGGGTTATCGAGCCCTGTCAGAGCTGAGGCCACCGGGCACTCTGTGTGAGGGGCTGCTGGAAACGGGGTTGTTGTTGGGGGCTTCAAGGCATCCCACGGATGGCTCTGCCTCTCTGGAGTTGCAAGAACTTTCCGGGGTCTCAGGTCTGCTTCAGAATGTACTTGGCACATAATAATGTCTGACAATTATTGCTCACTCTATATCCTAGGTACTGTTCCAAGTGCCTTATACGTATTAAATCAGTTTTATTAAAAAAGTTTTTTAATACATTTATTTACATTGATAGACAGAGAGAGACAGAATACAAGTGGGGGAGGGGCAGAAAGAGAGGGAGACACAGAATCCGAAGCAGGCTGCAGGCTCTGAGCTGTCAGCACAGAGCCCGACGCGGGGCTCGAACTCACAAACTGTGAGATTATGACCTGAGCCGAAGTCTGACGCCTAACAGACTGAGCCACCCCACTCAAATCATTTAAGTCTTCAAAACCTCTCAGTTTGGTATTGAATATTGGTCGATTGAATCAGAGGGTTTAAGCTACTTGCTCAAGGTCACTTAGCTCGTCAAGAGTAGAACTAGCCTTTGAAGCACATAGCAGGCTCTTCACCTGTGGGATGGGCACTCATCGTGGGCACTCAGTCACTAGGCTGATGACAGGGACCCTCTTCTTGGTAGAGATTTCCCATTTGCAGCTGGGCTGACCGGATATGGATTTCTGCATGGTGCCTGCTCCTGGCCTCTTCCAGGCTGGCCTCTGCTGACCAGTGCGGACTCCCTGTTGCTCGGTCCAGCTGCTTTATTGGAATGTTCTGATTGCTACAGCCCCTGGTCCTGTATTCTGTTTCCAGAGTTAGGCTGCTCCCCGTGGGAAGGGAGGACACATTCTGAACTCCTGCACTCCATCGTCAGCATTTTCCCTACTGCTGGCTGTGTGTTTACCACCGAGCTACTGCACCTGCCTCTGGCTCACAGGGCGATCGGCTGCACCCCGATGGAGTGGGAAGGAGGAGGTGTTGGTACCTGCTGAAGATCACTTGTGTGATTTCCAGAAAGTCATTCATCTTTACTTTGTATTTTTAAAAAAAACCGCGTATTTATTTTGAGAGACAGCAAGGGGGGAGGGGCAGAGTTCGAGGGACTCGAACTCGCAAACCGTGAGATCATGACCTGAGCTGAAATCAAGAGTCGGACGCTTAGCCGATGAACCAAGCCACCCAGGCAGGCACCCTGGAAGGCACTCATCTTTTAACGGAGACAAAAAGAGGAGCCCACTTTTGTGTAAGGACGCGCTGGACATAGAACTTAGCACGCAGTAGGCTGTTGACTGTATTCTCTTTCCCTGCCTTTCCATAGGAAATATAGCTACTCAGAGTAAACGAGTGCCTCTTTCAGCTGTAGGCCCTAGGAATTTCACATGTTTGCTTAGTGCCCCCGAGGAGGAACTGTGGGTGTATGTGGGTTAGCTGTGTGAGCAGGTAGGACCATGCAATGCATAGCCCAGACCATTAATAACCATGTGGCTTCTATGTTTGAAAGCCAAAGATACGTTCATACAAGGCCTGAGTATGTTTTTACAGGTCCACAAACCATTCATCTACTTCGGCAGGACTTTTTTAATGCCAGTTTTAGAATTTTTGATGTTTTCTCTTTTCTCCTAAAAAAGTGATTTACATTGCAAAGCAGTTTCTGGCCTTGACACGCTGCAGAGTTGGGGCCTGGACATTTTTTCTTTTTTCTTTAACAGTTTATTAAGGATGTAGGATCCCGCTTGGAGAGATCCTGAATCCTGTGAATTCTGTTAAAAGGTTCAGCCCCAACTACTTTTTGAGCATAAAAAGCAAAGAATTGGGGGGCGCCTGGGTGGCTCAGTCGGTTAAGCGTCCGACTTCAGCTCAGGTCACGATCTCGCGGTCCGTGAGTTCGAGCCCCGGTCGGGCTCTGGGCTGATGGCTCGGAGCCTGGAGCCTGCTTCCGGTTCTGTGTCTCCCTCTCTCTCTGCCCCTCCCCCATTCATGCTCTGTCTCTCTCTTCTCAAAAATACATAAAAACGTTAAAAAAATTAAAAAAAAAAAAGCAAAGAATTGGTTTAAAAATATGTATATAAATCGATTTATCGCTCCCTGCTGAGACCTGGGAGGGCTGTGGTAATATGGGAAGTCAGAGAATACCAGGAAGGCTGGTGGGGGGTGTGGGGAGTCGGGGCTTGGGAACCCGCTGGTTCAAGGGTTTCTAGGAAGTGAAGTGCTGTCTTTGGCTGCCCCGGTAAGGTAAATTTTGGGGCACCTGGGTGGCTCAGTCAGTTGAGTGTCCAACTCTTGATTTCAGCTCAGATCGTGATCTCACAGTTCATGAGTTTGAGCCCCACATCGGACTCTGTGCTGACAGCGCAGAGCGGGCTTGGGATTGTCTCCCTCTCTCCCTCATTCTCTGCCCCTCCACTGCTTGCGCTCTTAATATAAAAAATAAACTTTAAAAAATGAAACAAAACCCCTGCTCTCCTTAATCGGGTTGAAGGTACATTTAACATACTCACCACCTACAGGACAGAGATGCCAAATTTGAGTCCTATTTCTGTGACGTTGGTCACTACTGATTTCCCATTTTCCAAAACAAAACAAACCAAAACAAACCAAAACACACAAAAAACACATTCCTAACAGCGCCTTGAGCTATCTACAAATAAGAGGCTGACCTGGGACTTAGAACTTTTTACCTGTCAGTGGTTTGTGTGTGAGATTATTTATTTATTTCACTACTCTGTTCTCTGAAGTCCATCTGGCACTTACTTGGTAGAGAAGCCAGGGGCTTTACCACCGATAGCCTGAAGGACAAGCTTCGCGGGTCTGTGACCTGTGCAGTCACACAGCGCCCTGCTCTTGGTAAGGGGCCCCACACTTGGTTTATGCTCTGCTGTGGCTGTCTCGAAACTCTTGATACTTTTTGAAAGACGGGGCCCTGCGTTCTTTTTGTGCTGAGCTCTGAGAATTGTGTAGCCAGTCTGGATGGCCAGACTTAATCCCGTTCATTAAGGTCATAGGCCCTTTCTTTCTTCCCTCCCTCCTCCTCCGTATGTCACCTTGGTGCCCCTCCCTCTGATGATGTGTATGGCTGTTTCATTTCTTTTCTTTCTTTCTTTTTTTTTCCTGAGAAAGAAAAAGAGCATGAACGGGGGAGGGGCAGAGAGAGAGGGAGACACAGAATCCGAAGCAGGCTCCAGGCTCCCAGCTGTCAGCACAGAGCCTGACGCGGGGCTTGAACTCACGGACCGTGAGATCATGACCTGAGCCGAAGTTGGACGCTCAACCAACTGAGCCACCCAGGTGCTCCGTGGCTGTTTCATTTCTCCCAGCCTCTATGGGTTACCTTGGAGATTTGGCCAACATGGAAAGAGCTGAGGACGGTGAGTGTACAATCCAGATTTGACCAGGCAGCAGAATGCTCTGATCCTGGGGCTCCAGAAACACAGGGAACATCTAGGGGAGACCTGTGTGACCTTTAGAGTGACTAAAAGTACCAATGTTGCTCACAGCCATGAGGATTTGTATAGCCTTTGAAGAAGGGGTCAATACTGTCCTGGGGGTGGGCTGGGTAGGGGCACTATTTAGAAACAAAAAAGACCTATGATGGGATGTTGAGGTTTTAAGGCACAGAAGCTGCAGTGAGTAAAGGTCCAGCTTACTAAGTTGCATGTGCAGAAAGGGGACATGAAAACGGGTGATTTTCTCCTTATTTGTCCCTGTCGCCCTCTCCTTTATTTAGTGAAGTCCTTTCTGGTACTCCTTCACGCTGAAACACAGATTGCTGTTTCTCAGGATATAACTGTGTGGGGTGCCTTGTTAAGGCAGGATTTTTGAGTAAGATATCAAGGCCAGTTTAGATTCCCTAGGGCCAGATGCAAATTCCTGGCCAGCGTTGTGAAGATCAAGGACCTTGGTCACTCTCGCAGTTCACACACAGGTGCAAATGCGACCAGAGGCAGAACTTGATGTAATAGAAACGTGGAGCAGACAGGACCGGGGCGCCAGGCAGAGAGGGCTGCGGGGGTGGAAACTGGCGGGGGGGCTGTGTCTGCCCCAGGGCATGGCCTTTTGGTAATTGGCACAAAGGAAAGGAATGGGCTATCTCAGTCTTCAGACCTTGGAGTCTATCACAGGATTTCTTAAATGGAAAGAAACTCAAGTATATATATTTTTCTCCATTTAAAGGTTAAAGTTGGTCATTGTGTAAAAACTTGGAAAATAAAGAAAAGAATCAAGAAACATATTCATAATCCTGTAATTTGGTGATGGTCACTGTCTTTTTTTTTTTTTTTTAAAGATTGTTTCTTTGTTTTTTTTATTTTTTTAATTTTTTAGACGTTTATTTCTTTTTTGAGAGACAGAGGCAGAGCGTGAGCGAGGGAGGGGCAAAGGGAGAAGGAGTCACAGACTCTGAGCTGCCAGCACAGAGCTCAGTGCGGGGCTCAAACCCGTGAACTGTGAGATCATGACCTGAGCTGAAGTTGGACGCCCAACCGACTGAGTCACCCAGGCACCCCAAAAGATGGTTTCTTTGTAAAGGAGCTAAGTCTCCTGCTGGATTTAAAGACTGACTATATACAGATCTCCTGTGCTCATTAGTCTCCTGCACATGTGAACAGTCGTTAAAGGATGAATGGCTTTCCAAAGGGCTCCTGGCAAAAACTATTTTGTGTCTCTTCCAACTAGATTGTTAGGGTTCTTTATGGAACTTCTTTTCCTTCTCTTCATCGTGGTATGCATGTTTATGCATTACGTTTGGGCTGATTGGAAGTGAGAACTGACTTGTCTAAAAATCCACTTTTTAGGAGTGGACTTCTATTATTTAAGTGTTCTAATGATTTAACTGCATGAGCAGAACCTCTTATGCCATGAACCTACCTGTGTTTATTGAACTTAAATTTTTATGGATTGTTGAGAGTTTCCCATGCTACTCTTAGGCAAGGGTCCCGTGGAAAAAGAACTCACAGGTCTATCTTTGAGTGGCCAGAGTACTGGTGTTACTGGGAGAAGTGATTTTCATCCTATGGCATGTTTTTTCTCTCTTTAGTTAAAAAAAAAAAAAAAAATCATTAAAGCCCTTTGTGTTTGTGTAACTTGGAAGACTAAGAGGCCCACGGTTAACTTGAGAGTTAAATTATAACTTAGTACCTTCTGTGTAAATACTCAGTTTAAAAAAAGAAAAAGGAAGAAATCAATGCCCAGAATTGAGAGAGCGAGAGAGAGAGAGTGAGCGCAAGCTGGGGAGGGACAGAGAGAGAGAGAGAGAGAGAGAGGAGGAGGGGGAGAGAGAGAGAGAGAGAGAGAGAGAGAGAGAGAGAGAGAGAGAGAGAGAATCCCAAGCAGGCTCCACACTGCCAGCCTGGAGCCCAATGCAGGGCTCCAACTCACGAACCGTTAGTTCATGACCTGAGCTGAAATCTAGAGTTGGATGCTCAACTGACTGAGCCACCCAGGCCAGGTGCCCCTTGTTTTATTTTGGAGTTTTACAGGTTTCATTGAATTTATCCAGTTCAATTCAACCAGCATTTCCACATTGTAGGCAACTACCTACCTTTTGGGGCTGAGGCAAAGAGAGGAAGAGTGAAAACAAAAGTGTGCCCCTCTCGCCTATCCCCCCAGGAGTATAACCCTAGCTAGCTGGCTGGGCAAATGGAATCTTACTCCTAGTCGTAAATGATACGTTGATTTTACTCTAATCACAAAACTGTTTTACAGTTTCAAGACAGGGATGATCATTTTAAGCATCTGACTTCACTAGCAGCTTTCTGCAAGGGCCGAAGCTGAGACGGAGGCCCGTTAATCGGCTCCGTGTATCGTGTCTCGCAGCAGCCCCTCAGGCTCATTGGGGCAGCACCCTTTGGTTTTCTTTGTTACGTGGGGTTTTTGGAAGTCATCACAAGGGCCTTGATCAGGATGGGCCTCAGGAACATCTAGGTTGGTGTCCTCTCTCCCTTACTTCCCCTGGAATTTCCCTAACATTGTCAGAGGATGTGGAGGCCCGTGGTTGCTGGGATTATACGGGTCTGTGTCTGTGTAGGCGGAGAGAACACAGTGGACTGGCTGGGGCTAGGTCTCCTGCTGGCCACCTTGAGACCTCCGCAAAGCGAGGGCCAGACGGCCCTGGCTACAGTTCTATGTTTTTGGTGCTTTTTGGTCCTTTTGGTTTCTCAGTCTGAGGTTGACCACAGAATTGTTATAGAAGCTAGACCTCCTTGGAAGTGCTAGTTTGTGTTGCCTAATATCCCTTTGTGAGGGAGCTATTAATTCTAGGCAGAAATGAAACACAAATTAGATAACTTGCCCCCATTTAGACAACGTGGAAAGTCAGAGACCTTCAGCCTCAGGCCCTGGAGCTTGGGTAGGTCTCTCAGCTCCTAGGGCAACTGTAACATCATCAATTCAGAAATGCTGCAGGGGAGAATTGATTTTGTCCGAAGCAGTTTTATTTTTATAGGCAACGGTAGTACTTTTTCTTTGAAAAAAAAAAAAAAATCAAGGTGTGGATTATTTTCAAACGAAAGGCATGAGTCTGCATTTTATCTTCTAGATGAAATCTTCTAGAGAACTTACTCATTGAAAATTAGGCTAACAAGTATCCATAAAAAAGGAAACTGAATCTGATAATTATGTGTATTTCTAAAACCAGACCTGAAGAGTTCTTTTAAATGCCACATTTGCATCTTGAAAAGAGGATATTATTTATTTCCTTTTTTTTTTTTTTCTTGGCCCTCTGGTCTTTGACAGACTCTTTTGCTGTGATTGGTAGCATTTTCCTCTCGTGTTCCATTTTCAAATGTTAATCATTAGTCATTCCTCATGACCTCTCCATGCAGCAACCCAGAATATAGGGCTTTTAAGGGCTGCCTACTCGAACAATGCTGGAGGAGGCTCTGAGGGTTTCAAGTGACCCGGGGTCATGTCCTGGGTCAAAAAAAGATGAAAGGTTAGTCTGGTGGTCACAGCCCCCAGGTCCTGGGAAAGGTAGGCCTCTGCAAGCTGTGGAAACTGAGAAGGAAGAACGTCCATGCGTTGCCCTGGTTGTGCTCAGTCAGGGAGACCGGCCTCGCAGGTTCCCAGAAACCCCTTTGATTCGCTGCCCGTTCCACACGATGTTTAGTAATAAACAGAGTTCAATGACCAGTCTAGACAAACAAATCATGGCCCTGGCAAACCCTGTGTTCTGATGACATGTTATGTCTCTGCAATGCAGAGAGGAAGCAGCCAGCTTTGAAACTAACGCAGGGCCTTTGTGAGCTAACAGCAAACAGAGAGGCTGAGAGGGATTCAGACAGCAGACCCCACTGTGGCCAAATTAGAAGGTATTCTCCGCTTTGTGGTTTGCGAGTTTCCTGCTCTGTCTTCCTCCAGGCATTAGGAAGCTGCCCTGAATTTGAGTGAAATGCGAGAGGTTTAAATATTAATATTTCTGAAGCCCTCAGGGTAGACTCAACCACCTGCTTCCCCCGTAGCAGCTGTCCTACACGGTTTTCACTAGAGAGACACTATTTTTCTCCTTAACAGAGTATTTTCATCAAAGTTGGATTTTAATGGAGTCAGGACGCCTTCCAAGAGATTTCCTTTTCACGTTCATTGGCTAGCTTTATCTGTCATTTGGAGGTGAAATCTCAGAATTTCCTCGTTTAACTTGCTCTTTCCTCTTCTACCCTGTCAATCAAAGTATGGTACCAAACCTTGGCGAGTTTGTGTGTTATCAGCATGTAAGGCAAACAGTGAAATCTGATTTCTGTTGGGACTAAAAGAGGAAAAATGCTAAGAAAGAACTGAGCTTACTGAACTCTGTAAAAGCATCCTGGGTGAAAACATCACGGTTTTTATGTGTGTGTGTGTGTGTGTGTGTGTGTGTGTGTGTGTGATTTTTTTTTTTTTTAATTTGAACATGTGCTTCTTACAAATACAGTGCTGGATGATAAACTGTGTATATACACAACAAAGAATGCTTAGAAGATATGTCTGGTAGTATTCTTCTGTGGATGTGTTTGGGCTGTTTTCATTTAGAAATAATTCATTTTCAGTATTTATCAGGGGAGGTTCCTTTACGATTATTTAAATACATTTTTTCTTCGCCTGCATTGAATTGTTTACTTAATGTTAATGGTTCTTCACAAATATTTACTAAATCTCTCTGTAAACCGTCCTCTGAATTAGACCAGAGGGCTCAACACTCTGACTAACTCCCTTCTTTAGGTATCCGGCCTTTTAAGGTAATCTCTCTGCTGATATCTGTGCAATTAACTGAGAGCATTTTAATAACAGGGAATAATAATTGCTGTTTGCCTATCACTGAGAGGAATTTCCCCCCGAACATCTATTTTTAGGGAGACCAGATTGTCATGGAGAACGTGATGACACTGATCAAGACGTTATTACTTCCTACGTGAGAGATTTTGGTGGAACAAGAATTCGCAGTACTTTTGCTCATATTTTGTGCAGAATTAAAACAGTCTTAAATCCCTGGGAATGCAAGCTGGTGCAGCCACTCTGGAAAACAGTATGGAGGTTCCTCAAAAAACTAAAAATAGAACTACCCTACGACCCAGCAATTGCACTACTAGGCATTTATCCAAGGGATACAGGTGTGCTGTTTCGAAGGGGCACATGCACCCCCATGTTTATAGTAGCACTATCAACAATAGCCAAAGTATAGAAAGAGACCAAGTGTCCATCGATGGATGAATGGATAAACAAGATGTGGTGTATATATACAATGGAGTATTACTCGGCAATCAAAAAGAATGAAATCTTGCCATTTGCAACTACGTGGATGGAACTGGAGGGTTTATGCTTAACGTGAAATTAGTCAGTCAGAGAAAGACAAACATCGTATGACTTCACTCATATGAGGACTTTTAGAGACAAAACAGATGAACATAAGGGAAGGGAAACAAAAATAATATAAAAACAGGGAGGGGGACAAAACAGAAGAGACTCATAAACATGGAGAACAAACTGAGGGAGGGGGGGTGGGCTAGATGGCCAAGGGGCATTAAGGAATCTACTCCTGAAATAATTGCTGCGCTATATGCTAATTTGGATGTAAATTAAAAAAAAAAAAAAAGAGTCTTAAATCCCTACCATCACTGAAACCGTGGGAGCTGCTGGAGAAAAAGGTGTTTTATAGATAACTACCAATCTATAAGAATATTCTCATGTGCATCAAAATATGCGGAGATGAACAAGCGATCAGGAAACAAAAACAAGAGCCTATCGATGCTTTTTCTATTCTTTACAGGGAAATGGTTTTGTCATAGATATAAATTAATTCCTCTATAGACCAATCTGGGAAAAAGAAAGTGTGTTCATGTGCCCTACCTTAGTTCAGTAGAATGCTATTTCCATATGCATTTTTCCTTACATGGCCAATTCTGCAAATATTAATTTTTATTTTGCAGTATGAAAGAATTATACCTCATTCCACCTAACATTTACCCCAGTCTAAATTCAAACTCACACATTTTTGATAAAGCAATGCCCATGTTAATTAGATTTCAGGGATCAAGGATTGTATTAAATACGCTTGATTAATATGTATGTAAACATGTGCTCGTGATACTCCATCTGCAATTAATAGAATGGAAACATATTAACCATTTCTCCGTTACTGCAAAGATTCATCAGTTCAGACAAGGCGTTCTTTGTCATCTTTCAACTGGGAAAGGAAATGTGACTCAGGTAGCTTAAGAATCTCAAAGCCAGAATGAGAATGAAATTCACCTGTCTCATCACATTAGTTCATTCACTTTGCAATCATGCAACAGATGAGGGCCTACTATGTGCCAGCCTTCCCTGCTAGGTGCCAGGATTACAGGTTCCCCTGCTACCAGGCAGTAGAATGTTCCTATGAAAATTTCATGAGCCAAAGTGGTATAAAGTGAAAAAACAATTATCGTTAATTTATACGGAAAACTTTCTGAATGTGCCCAGCACTGCCCCCCCCCCCCCCAAATAACCTCTCTTAGGCTTTCCTGATACCTTAGGACACGTCTTGCTGACAGACGCACAAAATAAATTGGGATAAAGCACAGATGTGGAGAGACACAGCTCAGAGCTATGGCAGCTTGATGCTAGGATGTTGAGTATAGTTCCTTGGGGAAGGAGTATAGTTCTTTGCGGTGCATGCTGCCTCTGTAAGGGCTCGCTGCAAAATAAATGCTAAACACTGTTTTCGATTTTCACCTTTTTTTTTCCCATAAAAGCAAAAATCCTCTTCTGACTTCTTTTGCTTAGCAAAAACTGGTCCTAATATCGGTCCTTCATAAAAGCAAAGTGGTGTAACTTGAACTCTTGGAAAGTGGGGATACTTACACAGTGGTGGGCAAAAGCAGATCAGGTCCCACTCTCATGAGGTGGACACTGGGGAGAATTGACGTGACCCGATTTGCATTTTGAAATGATTAGCCTCGTTTATTTTGAAATTTTAAAGATGATTATGATATTTAAGTGAACTACTGGAACAAAACCTTAGAATAGCAGGAAAATTTAAAAGGTGATATAGATTCATTGTGTAAATTACCAGGAAGGTTTCTAATACTATATTTATATTATTTTCTGTGGTAGAAGTTAAAAAATATACCCCAGATATTAGGTAGTAATATTTGTGCACCCTGCCCCTCCCTACCCTCAGCTTTCCGGATTTATTTTGCTCTGGTGAAGGCTAAACTTTCTGCAGCCTTAATTAATAGTTGCCTAGTGGGTAAGGAGTCACAAGCAGTTGAACTTAACCTCTACCTATATCCGATCCTCCTTGGGACCTGAAAATTCAATCTTGCCAATTCAAGGAAAACCGTCCAGTTAGCAAGCACCCAGTCATTTCTGCCTAGGCCCAGTCATGTGCAAGGTTCCTCCCCCTCCCCTAGTTCTGGGGTTGGCATCTAAGTTCACCCATGGGAAGGGCTGGCAGCACTTGAGGGATGCGTTGGGGGAGATCCTCTGGTTTCTGGCTGGCACCGTATGAGATGTCCTTTGGCCCCACGGTTTTTAAGGGCTGTTGGCCTCAATCCCTTCTAGATGCTGCAGTTATGTCCACATGGCTTCTCCCAGCCAGCCCTCCACCCCCAACACAACTCCACACTCTGTCTCAAATTCATTTCAGAAGACTCCTTCCGGTCTGTCAGTCCCTTCCTCTGCCCTTCCTTGCCTCCGCCGCAGGGGTGGGACTCTTCACACACACATCACTGGCTCTTTCAGCTTTACCCCCTAGGGCATTGGTGGATGAACCACCTTTAGAAAAACTTGCCTCACTGGGATTTCTAGCACAGGCTTCTCTGATCTGGGACTCCTTCAGGGTATTTAACTCAGGCAGGACAGGTGGGCAGGGCTTGGGGCAGAGCTTGGAGCACCTATGGCGTAGGACTTGTGGGCGGGGTGTGTAGGCGGGGCTTTGGGCAGGGGTGAAGCTGGGCATGTGGACAGGATGTGTGGAAGGGGTTTGGGGCAGGTGCGAGGCAGGGGGTACAGCCAGGGCGCGTGGGGCAGATTGTGGGGGGTGGGGGTGGGCAGATCACACCAGCAGTGAACACTAGTGTTCTCTCATTTCTCCACACTCCATTCCCAGCCATAAAGATTTTTAATCTCCTCTTTTTCCGGTGGGAGAAAGTTCCCCGCGCCCTGCCCCCCCAACTATTTTTTATGGATAAGCTTTATATATATAGGGCTGTAGCACCTGATATTTAAAACCAAGCTTTTGAACCTCCGAACAACTTTTATCTGTTCAAAAGCCTTGTTTTTGTACGTCAGAAGGCTCTTGGTTTTCAAGACTATTGTCACGATTATAAGTTTAAAAAACTGGTGTTCAGAGGGGCGCCTGGGTGGCTCAGTCGGTTAAGCGCCTGACTTCGGCTCAGGTCACGATCTCGCGGTCCGTGAGTTCGAGCCCCGCGTCGGGCTTTGGGCTGATGGCTCAGAGCCTGGAGCCTGCTTCCGATTCTGTGTCTCCCTCTCTCTCTGCCCCTCCCCCGTTCATGCTCTATCTCTGTCTCAAAAATAAATAAACGTTAAAAAAAAAAACAACTTAAAAACTGATGTTCAGAAACGTGATTGCTCTATTCACACTGTGTTTTGACCTCTCATGAGGCTGCAAACCTCAGCCTTAAATTCAGTTTTCTTTCTTAAAGCTTATTATTATTATTATTATTATTATTATTATTATTATTTTAGTAATCTCTGCACCCAGGGTGTGGCTTGAACTCACAGCCCCAAGATCGAGAGTTGCATACTCTTCTGACTGAGCCAGCCAAGCACCCCTCAAATTCAGTTTTAATGGAGAGAAACTAGGGAGTAGGTAGGGGCGTTTGTAAGAGCAGGGAAGTGAAAGGACTATTGATTGGAACAACTTACTGAGTACAAAACCCCTTCAGAAATGTTTCAAAAATGTTATCCCTGTGTACTTAGAATTGGAGCAACCTGGTAGAATCTGTAGAACCTCAGGTTTTCTTTAAGCAGGACAGAGCATACTCCTCAACATCTCAGGAATGTGCCATTTTCTCCTTGCTTGCGGCTTTCTTAGCAAGGTCTTAATTAAGGCCAGTTCTGTATCTGCCCCAAATTTATGACCTAATCTGCCCTGGAAACTATTTTTGTTTCTGCTTCCTATGCCTCCATGGTGGTGTTTAAATTTGCTAAGTGTGAAATCTCACCCCAACGCCTTTTCTTGAAAGTGATCCCAACCATCGAGGAGTAGATGATTGAAGCCACTCTTCAAAAACCATTACACAAAAGGCAATATGAAATGAGACACAAGCCGCCGGTCATGAGGGTGAGAACACGAGGCCGGAATGTGTTTGGAAAAATGCGATTGCGGATTCAAATGATATTACCATTACCAGATCACCACTGGGAGCCACGTGGAGTTGTATTTCAAGCCCCTGGAGGTTTCGCTAAGTTCTCTAGTAGCTTAGTTGTAAGGAAAAACTAAATAGCAACATAGGTCTGCAACATGACTGGTACATGGAAGTATAGACTGAACGTCTGGCTTCCCACAGGCCGATCAGCAGAGCCTTTGAGACAAGCTGAGCTGACAGATCATCCATCCCCTTCATTTTTCTGGGAAGAAACTCGAGGCACATTGACTGCAGCATAAGGAAGGAGATGGGGCATTAGTTTTTGTTCTGTGAGACTGGGTGTCAGGAGAATTCTGGTGCCTAGGGAATTTTTGTCGATTAATAAAAATTCTTGCCCCATCATGTGAGACAGTGGTTTTTTTTTTTTTTTTTTGAGGTTTTTATTTATTTATTTATTTTAGAGAGAGAGAGAGAGAGAGAGAGCACAAATGGGGGACGGGCAGAGAGAGGGGGGGACAGATCTGAAGTGGGCTCTTCGAGGACAGCAGAGAGCCCGATGTGGGACTCAAACTCACGAACCATGAGATCAGGACCTGAGCTGAAGGCGGATGTTTCACCAACTGAGCCACCCAGGCGCCCTATGTGGTACAAAATTTTAATGAAATCTCAAAGGATACTACAGGGCCCTTTACCGTTTAGATCAATCAGGGACAGAGAATGACAAAGTACAAAACCAGGTAGGGTCTGGGCCCTGCCACACTTGTTGCCTCTTTTATTGAGAAACAGTGTAGCAAAATAAAGAGTGGCCCTGAATGCAAATCCTGCCTCTGTTGTTTCCTAGCTATTTGACCCTGAAGAAGTAACTTAACCTGTTAGAACTTCAGTAGAGCTATCAGTAGGCTTGTGAAGATAAAAAAGATTAATATGCCAAGTACCCATGAATCCAAGTTACAGTTTGTGTTTTAAATGTTTTCTTTCACACTTTCCAAATATATAAAATACGTGCATATTAAATATGTTCTTTCAAACGACAACCCCCCTCCCATATTTGTGAGTTGCCCCCTTCTGTTGGTGGTCACTGAATTGGACTTTTTATTTTTTTTATTTTTTTTTTCAACGTTTATTTATTTTTGGGACAGAGAGAGACAGAGCATGAACGGGGGAGGGGCAGAGAGAGAGGGAGACACAGAATCGGAAGCAGGCTCCAGGCTCCGAGCCATCAGCCCAGAGCCCGACGCGGGGCTCGAACTCACGGACCGCGAGATCGTGACCTGGCTGAAGTCGGACGCTTAACCGACTGCGCCACCCAGGCGCCCCAAATTGGACTTTTAAAATCTACCCTCGTGCTCATCTAGAACATAAACAGCAGAATATTATAATATAATCAATCTGATTGTCATTACCATTCATTACCTTTGAAAGCATTTGTGAGGCAGCTATATGCTTGGGGCACTGTCTAGATGGATCCGTAGACCTTGATTTCTGGCACCTTGCAAGCCAAGATGGTTCTGCAGTAATCAGGCTTGGAGGCTTGAAAATGCAAAGACTGGCAAGATTGGGTCACAATTAGGGCCTTTTCAGAGGACATAAGCAAAGGGAAGGAATACCTGGGATCATATGGCGTGTAGTGAGTAATGCAGAGGAACCTAAAATGGGGGAGAAGATGGGAAGAGGTTTGTTAGCCTGGAAAATCTCAGAGGTGGAGATTGGGTTTTGGGAGCTGCTCCAGAGAAGGGAAGGACACAGAGGGGGTTGGTCCAGCCAGTTAGGGATAAATCCAGATTGAAGCAGGAATAAATCCAGATAAATCCTGTGATTTCAAAGATTTGGGGAAGCCATGGAGATCTTCTCATCCTACCAATGAATGAAATATTCTATACCCATTGTGTGCTGGCCCAGGGCTACAGGAGAAATTTCCGCTTTCCAGGAGCTACTAACTACTCCAGGGTCTGATGTGTCAGGGAAAATGCAGGACAGTCTGTCATGAGTATTTGGGAGGAAGTGTCTAGTTCAGTTGGGGAAAGCTTCACAGAGAACGTGAGATTCTACAGATGAGGAAATTGAGGTCCAGAGAGACAAAACAAATCGTTCAAGAACACACAACAGAGAAGTAACAGAGATTACAACCCAAGCCCTGAGCTATGACTCCTTCTTGTCCATTTTGCTGATAGCTGTTTGTCTGCCTGAAGAAGGTGAGGGATCATGTGGCGCTGAAGGAGCGACGGAACAGAAAGCGAGCGGGGGCTTGGGTTTCCTGATGAAAAACCTTGAGACTGGCCCTTGGTTTATGTACAAAAGACCTGTATCCTGGGGATCCCTAAGCGAAGCTGAGAATGAAGACCGCACAGTGGAAAGCTGAGATTCCACAGGTCAATGACATCATTTGACCTCTAAAGGTCTACCCGTGGACTTTGGCTTCATCCAATTGGAGTTCTGATGCGGTACCCAAGAATTTTCACTGGTGCGATTAAGCCAGTGCATTGGCAGGGGCTCTCCCAGGTCTTTATTGTGGACCTACTTAAAGGACACTGTGGTAAGTTAGCAGGACTCCTACTAAGACTGCAAATGCAGAGATGGGAAAGGATGTTTGGCAAGATGCTGAAGAGTACAAAAGCAGGAGAATTTGATGGATAACCGGGTGGGTAGATGAAAGGATGAATCTCCTATCTCCGTAAGACTCTCAGTTTTATAGTTGTTGGTGAGGTGCGGGGTGGAGGACGATGTCTAAGAGCCAACATTTTGGGGGGGCTAGAGACGCTCTAGAATTTCCTGTCTAGCCATTCTTTTTCCAACCATACTTATTTTTAGTCGCTCTATCTAGATCCACTGAGTGATGAAAATCTTGGAATTCTCAAAGCAGTGGGGACAACAACAGTCATTTGGATGTGGTTTTTGAAAGCTTGCTGGCTACCAGAGGTAGCCTTAAGGCAGTCTGCTGGCAGAACCACCTTTAGGGAAACTTGAAAAGAATATTTCACCAGAGCAGTGGAAAATACCCACCCTGTGGTTTTAGGGTTTGATGTCCGAATTGTACGGCAGCTAAGGATTCGGAGAGTGAATTAGCTGGAGTTAGGCTGCTCATAAATGCTATTCTTGTAGCTAGATGATGAGATGAAAATTCTAGAAGCTTCCAACTCAATTTCCTTCATTTACAATATTCTCGTTTAACAAGTGGGACCCTAAGAAAGCGGCTTGAGACAATGTCAAAAATATGGAGGGACAAAAGGAAGAAATAAGAAGACGTGAGACCGATTGTAGTTAACCTAATTTGGGGATTCTAGTCAAAGAGACTCACAGCCCTTTGGGTCCCCTCACAGTTCCTTGGTACACGCATATGATCTGATTTCCTAGTTTTAGAATGGGAAGTTCAGTGAAATAGAAGAAACACCTATGTTTAGAGAAGCTAGAAATTGGCCGAGGGTAAGCTGATCGCCCCGCTGACAGCTAGAAAGATGAACCAATGTGACTCTTGAGGCACAGCAGGCTGGGTATGAAATAGTTGGGAGAGCCAGAAAGAACACTGTTTTAGAGCATGGCCTTGTTAGATGTCACAGGAGGAAAAAATTCGCTCGGATTTTTTTTCCGGACAGACTCAAGATACTTTATTTGTTTAGCATAACGGATGCTTTTAATGAATTTCAGCAGTTTAGTTATCTCCTTTCGTGGGTGACCTAGCCGCAGAGCGTGAGGAAGCAGAGCAGGCTGCCGTTTCTGAGAAAAGCATTATTCGTGTCGTTGGAGAGGTGAGCTTTAGGGAAAGGCACGCCTGGAACCATTTCTGGAGACCATAACCCTGATCAGTTGGAGAAAGAAGTCAACAAGTCTCTAAGTCAGGGGACCTCTGTTGTTCAGTCTAAGACAAATTTATTTTATTTTATTTATTTATTTGTTTAAAAAAATTTTTTTAACGTTTATTTATTTTTGTGATATAGAGAGACAGAGCATGAACGGGGGAGGGTCAGAGAGAGGGAGACACAGAATCGGAAACAGGCTCCAGGCTCTGAGCTGTCAGCACAGAGCCCGACGCGGGGCTCGAACTCAAGGGCTGCGAGATCATGACCCGAGCCAAAGTCGGACGCTTAACCGACTGAGCCACCCAGGCGCCCCTCTAAGACAAATTTAATTTCCAGTTTTTCCAGTGCTGATGACACGGGAAGAAAAGAGTCATTAACCCCAGCACCAGTGAGCTGCTTCTTTGGACCGGAGGAAGTTTCATTATATCGATGACCTTTGGAGTGACTCCTGAATAAATATCAACTTGGCATTCTCCTCCTCTTCTATCATTTTGAGCTGTATGAAAGTGAAAATAGGAATGGCAAGACAATAATTGAACGACGGTCGCTCAGTATGTAGAGCAAACTGGTGATTCCCAACAAAGTTGGAGATACATCTCCTTTACGAATCAGTTATTTCACTTCTATGTATGTTTTCAACGTTTATTTATTTTTTGGGACAGAGAGAGACAGAGCATGAACGGGGGAGGGGCAGAGAGAGAGGGAGACACAGAATCGGAAACAGGCTCCAGGCTCCGAGCCATCAGCCCAGAGCCTGACGCGGGGCTCGAACTCACAGACCGCGAGATCGTGACCCGGCTGAAGTCGGACGCTCAACCGAGTGTGCCACCCAGGCGCCTCTCACTTCTATGTATTTACTCTAAGACTCTCTCACGAATGCTCAAGGAGCACTATTTGTACTAGCAAAAAGAAAAAGGAGAAATGACCCAACTCTGTATTGACTAGGGCGGGGGCTTGACCAGTTACAGCCCCCTGGGTTAAAGCCAGCTACTTGTTTATAGTGTGCAAGCAGTTTTTACATTTTCAGACGCTTAACAATATCTGTGACACGTAACGTTTTAGATCATGTAAAAATTGTGTGAAATTTGAATGTTAGTGTTCGTAGTAAAGTTTTACTGGAACACAGCCATGCTCATTCCTGTAAGCATTGCACCGTGAGGCTTCTGTGCAGTTCTGATGCACCCTGAAGTTTGAGGAACAGCGGAAGAAAGGAATGAATAGATTGTGGTGGATTCAGATCATGGGTAGTGTGCCATAGTTAAGATCAATGAATTAGATCTATATGTGAACATGGCAAAACCTTAAAGGGAAAAAACCCCCTAAAGGATATGTATAGTACTGGTTTGGCACATTAAAATATACTAAATGTGGTTTAGACATACATCTCTAAGTGGCGAAAGTTGTACAACATGTGTACACATAATACTAATTACAGAATGGTGGTTACCTCTGCAAAAGAGGTGGGAATGAAGGAGGGATTAGAGTTTAGCTATATTTATATTTTACTGCTTAAAAACAGAGAGACTGGAATTAAATATGACAAATCCTATTTCCATTAAATATGAATAGTGAATATGTGAGATAGTTTTTTAAATTTATTTTTATTTAAATTGTTTAGATATTTATTTTTGAGAGAGTGAGAGAGACACAGAGAGAGAGAGAGAGAGAGAGGGCATGAGTGGAGGAGGGATAGAGAGAAAGAGGGGAGACCCGGAATGTGAAGCAGCCTCCAGGCTCTGAGCTATCAGCACAGAGCCTGATGCAGGGCTTGAACCTGCAGGTTATGAGATCATGACCTGAGCTGAAGTCAGATGCTTAACCAACTGAGCCACCCAGGAGCCCTGTGATAGTTTTTCTATGCTTGAAAATTTAGAGCCATACTTATTCATTAAAACAATTAGGAATATAAAGAATATTAAATAATTAGATATTAAGATGATCACCCACCACCTGAAGATAATTACTCAATATTTTGGTATTTTCCCTTCTACTCCTCTTTTTTTTATGCATGGTAAAATACTTTTTATTATATGATATTTACAATTTTATATTCTTTTGCTTCCTATTTAATACTGGCTGGTAGAATTTTCCACGCAGTTATTCTAATTTGTATAATAACCACATTTGCTCCATATATGTGTAACACTTTTTCTGATTTTTCACATAATAGATGTTTGCTATACAAATTTGGAAAATAAATAAAGTATAAAGAAAATAAAAACCATCTGTTATCGCAGCACTTTGATGCAATAATGTTTTGTGTCCATTTCTTCAGTCCTGATTGTTGTTTTGCATCTTTAATATTGTTACTTAACCATGCGCTGTGAAAATTTTGCTGTGATATTAGTATCCAGAACATGATTTTATTTATTTTTTTATAATTTAACTTTATTTTTTTATTTTTTAAGATTGACATCCAAATTAGTTAGTATATAGTGAAGCAATGACTTCAGGAGCAAATTCAAAACACGATTTTAAACGGCTTCATGTTACTCTGTGACACATGGGTTCAGAAACGCACACGCTCATTTAACCCATCTTCCTATCTTACTGTCTGTCCACATTTGATAGCATAGGATAGAATACTGAATGGTCTATTGCCGATCTGCGTGGGACCAAGGAGAGCGGAGCAGATGTGGGGGGAGGTTGAAGGAAAGTCTCCTAAGCTTTGAGGAGTGGGAGGGTGGGTGGGGTCACTCTTGATTCTCACCCAGAATGGGCTCTGCATGAGTTGAAAGGGTCTGCTTCTTATCTTTCATCTCCACCTCCGGACTGCTGGCTTGGGACTGGCTGACCAGCAGGGCAAATTTTGGTGGGTAACGTACTGGATGGTTCTCACCTTCTCTATTAAGGAGACAAGCAAGAAATGTTGGGTGCAAGTAGAAAATATTCAGACCACAAAGCCTTACTTTGTGGTTTGAATATCTTAAATATTTAAATAAATATTAAATACTTAAAGTTTTTAAATGTTTAAAATATTTAAATAGAAAAGATACTTTCAAGGTCATTTTACCGTTAACTTGCTTGTTTTACGTAACTTGCGTAGCCCAAGAACAGGTCTTACTTTTTCTTCATCTTACGTGGCAACCTCTCTCAACAATTCTGAACTGTACATTTGTTCACATTTTAATATCCCTGAAACTGAGATAGGTCTCACAATTCCCGGTGTCTTGTTACCACTTTTAACTGTTGTTTCCACTTTAACATCTCTGAAATCAGGACATGACTTACAATCTAGGGGACTTCCTGGGTTCAATACGACGTTCTATTTTAAAGCTGTGGTTTTTCAATCCTGGCTACACATTAGAATCATCTGGAGCACTTTAAAACTGTATATATGCCTAGGCCTGTATATGTAAGATGCCTAGGCCTGCCCCAAGAGATTCTATTAAATTCGCTGGAGTGGGGGCCTACACGTCTGTGTTAAAAAAGGTCCCCAGAGTTGGAACCATTGTCATATACTTTAATGGCGTTAAGAAGAATGTATCGCCATAACAATCAAAGACCAAGGGAGGGTGTCTCTTAATAAAGTTGCTAGAAAACTTGGCTTCCAACTTTTAGAGGAGTGGGGTTAGCTACCCTGGTGCTAGAAGAATGACCCCTTGGTTTGGAATCAAAAGATTGGTCTTCGTTTCTAGTAGTTTTTAGTTCTAAGGTCTTCGGTAGATGAGTTAGCCTCTCCCAGCCTTGGTGGGAATAGCAACCTATCTGCTTCATGGGGTTGTCGTGAGGCCTGAACAAGGTAACGTATTAAAATGCCTCCCACATTTTAGGACTCATTTTAAGTACCTGTAAATGGAGGTTTTATTGCAAATGCGGTTAATTTAAATTGAAAGTAGATTTCTTGAGCCTGGATGAATAAAATGGCACTATGTGTGATTTATTTAAACCCTTTGAATGAATTCCTAGTGTTAGGGTCGCCAACTCGTTTAACATGGTAAAAATAGAAGGCAACAAAAGTTTAAAGGTGAGTGAGTGTCAGCTTATTTTTTCACTTTTTGGTAAAATAATTAAACGAATTGCGTAGAAAGGTCTTAGGCTAACAAACTTAAATTTACATATCCCAAAGAATTCAAAATTCACCTGGCTACACTTGTAGAAAAAGGGACCACTTTTTGCGACAGCCAGTAATCACAGAGGATCACATGGAATGTCATAAATTCATGCGTTGACAGCAACATGGACTTCACTTCCTGCTTTGGGTTTGGTAAATTGTGTGTTTTACGTTGTGTTAAAGTCAGTGTCTATCTGTATCATAATGGTTTCCTGTGTTTGTTGCAGACATACATAACAGGGTAGGCTTTTTTTCCACCATGAGAAAAAATATTTTCCAGCTGCGCTGCATTTCTGGAAATGGAACCAACCGTAACCACTGGCACCAAATAGTTAGCAGTCTGGACGCTGGTGGAGAGAGAAGGGGGGGGTTTGCGCTGCTCTCAAATCGCTTTTGCCACAGGGCGGATATCATAATGTGATATTTCTGTGCTCTGAATGGTTGAGCTCGTGGGGGAAGCCAGGAATGCCGTGCTTAGTGTCAAAGCACAGCCTGGAGTTGTGCCTACTAGGGCCTTGGGTGGCTGGGAGAAGCTCTTTTCCACATAGAGCCAGGGCTTGATTATCTGCTTGTGTGGATAACCCACTTTATGGATTATTGACCGAAATTTTTAGGCCGAGCCTGGATCCTTTTCTTCCCACTGTCTTCCCACCCACGAGGATTCTTTAAACTAGCTCCATTCAGTTGGTGGGTTATAATGCCTCCACGCTAGCATTTATCAAATGCCTATCATGTGCCAAACTTTTTATTACATCACATCTTTAGACAACTTTGTGACCTTAGGTGGGATCATCTTATTTTCCAGAGGAGGGGACAAAGACTTTGAGTCCAAGAGACTTGTGTAAGGTCACATGCACATTTCAGAGCTGAGTATAAGGAGGTCTAGGTTAACCCCTGCTTTTGCAAACTTGAATTATGGAAACTTCCCTATGAGTGGGAGGAATCTGAAATGGTGTGTACCAATTTAGCACGCCAAATTCCAAATTGATCTCTCATTATATATTCTATATATAAATATATAATACATATAAATATATTATATATTAATAAAAATGTATGTTATATATATAAATGTTTATTTATTTTTGAGAGAGAGAAAGAGAGAGAGCACAAGAGGGGAGGGGCAGAGAGAGAGGGAGAGACAGAATCCCAAGCAGGCTCCGTGCTTCTCAGCAGGCTACAGGGCTTGAACCCACGAACCGTGACATCGTGACCTGAGCCGAAATCAAGAGCCGGATGCTTAACTGACTGAGTCACCCAGGTGCTCCCCCCTCTCTCTTTTTTTTAAGTCAACTCTACCCCTAACATAGGGTCGAACTCATGGTCAAGAGCTGCATGTCCTTCTGAATTAACTACCCAGGTGCCTCTAAATCCATCTCCTTTTATATATATATATATATATAAAAAAACCCTTAAAGGCATTCGAGAGGGCAAGCAAGTAAATCAAATTCAAGCTTTAACATATTATGTTATTTAGGTTTTAGAAATAAAATCAATTGAACAAAGATAGTTCAAGTGTCTTTATTGCTAGATAATTACTCTTTTAGGGCAGATTATAAATGTAGATAAATTTTTCAAGGCATTTTGCCTGATAGACAGCAATTTGCACATTCTTTCTAGAAGATTCCTTTGTTAATATTCCTGTTTAAAGCCTTGTTACCTTTGCTCTGTGTCCTACTGTACATCATTGTTTCCATAGCAACAAGATAGACTGAGGAGGGGGTAGCAACTGGCTCTTGAAAGAATGAAAATGCAATGGAAAGTTCCACCTGAAATAACAACATGCAAATCACTTTAGCATATGATAAACAACAAAGAAAGTGATGCTTTTTTGGGGAGACAGCTTATTTGGTTTTTGGAATGTTCTCATTTTTCTGACAGCTTCTCTTTCTTGTGCTATCTTTCTTGCCTCATTTTTTCTTTTTTTGAGACCAAAATAAAATCATTAAAAAACAAAAATTCAACCTGACATTGCATGTGACTCAATGGCAGATGTAGCAATTTGAGCTTCCAGAGATAGTTCTTGAGCAGAACATTTATAAAAGCTTTTGATTTTGAAACGAATTTGACTCTTCATTAAGCTACCTTTCATTGCCAGGATATTGCTGACGGGTGAGCTATTCCTCTGAAGTGAGATTTCCCCAACCGTTTTGCTATCAAGGACTTCTGCCATTATTTTTCCTTGCATCTTTCCAGAAGATCTTTAGCATACTCAAATAATTGAAAGTACTCGATAGCGAACTATATGGTCTTAGAGAAATATAAGATTTCCTTTTTGGAATATGGAAAATCACTTTCAAAATTGAGTTCTTCTAGAACAAAATCATTGCTGAAATACCATCTGGAGATGGCCAGTAGAATAGGGTGGACCATCTAGATATTAATTCTGTGTTAACAAAAACCGTGGGGCTGTTTTAAGCATCCCTTCCTTGTAACAACACAAAGCACACTGTAAACGCTGTTTATATGTGGGAGTAAAAAAATATATGGAAATGGTGTTCCTGTAAAATTGGGGGGAGATGCCTGTATCATTTCACTTTGAGGCCAAATAAAGTCCCCTTTCATAGCTGTTTATTGCTATTGTTTATGGACGTTGCTCTTTTTCCCTAGGTTTTAAAGCAATCAAACATTACAGAATACATTTTTAAAACCCTGGGAAGGTAACAATTAAGTGCTATAATGCCTTCTTTTATGCACATATGTAGTGTGGCTATCACATGTCTGCTGAATTCTCTCAAGCTGCACCCTTCCCTTTGAGTATGTTCTTTGAGTATCTTCACACACACCTTCCCCTGGGACCACCCCTGCACGCAGGAGCCCCATTCATAAAACCCAGGGCCTTCACTTGAAAGTTGCTCTTTCATATTTTGCTCTGTTTTATTAAGTAATGAAGTCAATAGCTAGAAGATCTCAAGATGAGGTCCTTGGCCACCTGCTTCAGAATAACTTGTGGTATCTGCTAAAAATGCAGCCCCGAATACAGACCTGTCGATCCTTTTCTGGGGGTGAGATGTGAGATGTATAATCTGAATTTTGAATGGGTTCCCAATTCTTTCTTTCTTTTCTTGTTCTTTTTTTTTTTTTTTTTTTTTTTTTATTGATGCTAAATAAAGCCCTCAGCTGAAGAAGATTCAGGGTGGGGGCTCTCGCTGGTGCTTAAAACCTATGAAGTCCCCATTTGCAGGAGCCACCCTAATACCTGTCCTTTTTTTCTCTTGGTGACTACACCAACCCCTCCTTGGCCCCTGAGCCTGACTCTGTCATTTGCCTCCTCACCGGTCCCTATACCCTTCGGGTTACTCCTTCTCATATGCTCCTGAATTCTTTTGAGAAATGATGTCATTTGCAAAATATGGATTAGGAAAATGGTTGTATGTGTGGTGTAAGTAGGGCTGATGTGAGGGAGCTGGAAGTGTTGTATTTTTGTCCCAAGAGCTCTGCCCTCATAGGATGACCTTGACCACACTGGTTCTTCCTGGGGGGTGTGGGGAGGGGGGATAGCAATGGGGTGGAGGATAGGAGGATAGGGATATTCCATGTAGGGCCTTATATGAAAACATTTTCTTTTAGTGAGATAGCCACTACCTTGATATGATTTGGGGGGCAGCATAGTTATCTAATTGTTTGGTCCAGGGGACCATGTGAACCTTAGCTTGCATTTCCTGACAGTTAACCAAATTGTGACTGCAGGAAAGTGACTCAGCAACACTGATATATGGAGAAATCTATTTGGGTTTTTAAAAATATATATTCATTAATAATCGACAAGTGAATAATTTTGAGCTAACTTGAAAGAGTCTTTGATTCCATTGTAACCAACTGATATCTCTGGGGTAATATGAGAGTAGAGGAATAACAATCCATTTGGCCCTGATCGGAAGTTCTGAAGTCAGGCCTGTCTCTTAGAATCACAGGTGAGAAGTCTCCTCTACAGAGTTTTTTTATGATTTGGGGATTTAGAGAAGTCACATGATTTGGGATACGGATACAGTCGCTATCTTTGTTTCCTCCAGGCTGGATTTCCTGGGCTTGGTGACGAGCATGATATGAATAGGTCACCATGCCCTCCTCTAGGTTTGAAAATTGATAAGAGTTCCATTTCATCCCCTGGGAGTTCTGAATATCCTGTGCCAATATTGAAATTGCTCCGGAAAATTCAAGGTTTCTAGTAAGTGCTTCGTAGGGCAGCAGTTTCTCTGATAGCACAATGGGTGGCAGGTTCTCAGCTTGACTGTTTGGCATCTAGCAGAGCTCACACCTTGTGGGAAGGGGAAATTGACAGGGACATATTATGGGGATACAGGGGTCAGTAAGGCTCAGGGTGTAGTACTGATAATAGCCTGGTCTGGGTAGAAGCAGAGGTACTAAGAGGGCACTGGGCTTTAGTAAATGGGGAGAGCGTGTGGAAAATCTAAGAACAAATGAAGGAAACATGAGGACACAAAGTGATAGCAGCAGTCACCCTGTCATTTGCAAATAATTTATAGTTTTCCTAGCCATGAGCTCTTTTGATCCTTCTAAGAGCACTCAAGATGTAGTGGTGGTTATTATCCCCATTTTACAGATGAGCATACTGAACCACAGAGATGTCATGGCTCGCTCAAGGCTGGCTGGGGCTACAACACCAGTCTTTTGTCTCTTGTCCCACTCTTCTAGTTCTTTCATTCTACACGGACTAATAGACGGAGAGTCACCCTATTCGAACCGCCTATGTCCTAATTTTGCCTGGGGTCAGCCTGAGCAGGGAATAAGTGATCAATGACGGAGGCATATCGAGGAGACTGGACTTTTCCCCAAGGTTGACTCGCACTAAATGAATGCCCATGACCAATGGTGTTTCTTTAGACTAAACTGCATAATGGGTCTCTAATGTGGGTAAGAGAAGACCACCCAACTCACTTTTAACTGATGAAGCTGAAACCAGATCTCCAGAGGTGAAACGCCTGTGCATTAGCCCTGTGGTAATAGATTTCCAGATGGCTGGAATCGGACCTCTGTCTCTGGCCTTGGCTAGTGATATTGACCAATAAACTGCTTTATGTCAATCGATCATGAGATATGGTGCAAGTGAATGTTACATGTGGATAACAGCCTTGATTCAGGGTGTTTTATAAAACGATTTAATGTGCAATCTGTACTTAAGACTCTCAGAGGAGAAATGTTCCGAGAAACCTCTCTGGGATGAGAGTTATCCACATGATCCATGCTTATTGAGGGTAACATATGCTAAAATTAAGCAAGGTGTACTCCTAAGGAGGAAAAAGGTGAAGGCACTTGTGAACGGTTTGAACAGTGCCTGTAAGAAATAGCATTGCCCTTTCAAGTGTCCTTTCCACAGATGTCATTTTAAAAGCAGTTTTATGACCGACACACAAAACGGTAGAGGACAATCTGTTTTCTCATGGAGAAACACAGTTATTTTCCACTCTATCTTATGTAAATGTAAACGCGTGTCTCTGAGAAGGCTATTCTCCCCTGTGAATTAATGGAGTCCATCTGAAAGGGGGAGATGAGTGGGCTTCATGTAAATTATGACTTCCCTGGATGTTTCTTTGACATTCGATTTAAGGAGATTGATCTGGTTGAGGCCGGTAATTGTGCCTCTTTCCACGGGGGGGCGGTACGCATATTTGCATGGAAGGGAAACTAAGGCAAAGGCGTATCTGGGCATGCCCTAGGTACTTGGGAGTTGGCAGGGGACCTCTTTTAGTGATCGTTTTTTAAAGCGTTGCTAGAAGGGGGCTGGGGAGTAAGCTATTTAAAAATCAATGGTGGAGTTTAGTCTCTGAATTAAATTCCTTATTCATGGTGAGAATCCAGAATATTATTGTGAAAAATACAACCCCGACGCGAACAGGGTGGAAAGTCGAGGTAGTGCTCTAAGGAAGAAGCCAGCAGCCCACACGGGGCTGCGGTAGCCCTAGCGGTGGGGACATGCACTGGGCGCCCCAGGTATTTGTGTGTCTGCCACCCGGGTGCCAGTGAGGCTGCAGAGATGTAAGCGCTTCTGTACCAGCCGCGTCTGCAGCAGGAATCGGGATGAAGGGGGAACGTGAGAAGTCAACCACAGCTCTTAGGTGTCTCAGAAAGATGGAGGGTGACCAAATTTCCTGTCTCCCTTATCTCAGGGTTGGCCACGCTACTCTGAAGAATAGGATCATCGATCTGAAATTGGGGCAAAATCAAAGTCTTCAGTATGTGTGGTTCTTGATTTCATCGTCTTTCCTCTGGCACAGTTTATAGCAAGAACCACAGGCGATGAAGTTTTCCGGTTATAAGAAGTAAGGGTGCTAAGAGAGCACAAATAACTTTGGCTTCTCTTGTACATTTTGTCCTCCATATAACTTAGGTACAGATAAGTTTATGCAGTAAGTTTCTCTTAAGTTCTCTCATTTGCCGTTTCTGTTTACAAAACGGACAAGACGTTGTTCATTTCTTCAACCCAACAAATAACTCATTGAATTGCTGACCGTGAGCCCTGCTCTTTTCTGAGCGCTTTATAAGGCTTATCTCTCTTGAATCCTCACAAGCCCATGAGATTGTGCCTTTGGTCAGATTCCCCAGGAATCAGATTTTGAGATGGAGAGGCATGTGCAGAAAGTTTATGAGGGAATGCTTTTGAGGTCGGCCCCTGTGGGTTTCGAAGGGCATGGGGCCAGGGGGACAGTGGCGGGGGAAGGATTACACTGCCAGGTAGCTGCAGCAAAGGTCTCTGCTGATCTTTGAGAGAGCTCTGGAGCTGGGAAGGCACTTTAGCGTTCCCATCTGAGGCGAGGCAACAAGGTTTTTACATCCTCGATGCCTCTCAATGGTCAGTGGATATCAGATGTCCCCAGGAGGGGGTGTGACCCTTAGCAAAGTCAACTCTCAACTCTGAGCGCCATAAGCTGTCAATACTCCTAGGAGCTGGGGACAGACGCAGAAACAGAGGCTCCACGAATTTCACAACATGTCTAAAGTCACACAGCTAAGTGCAGGGCCGGGATAGGCCCCCTGTGGGCTGATCCAGAGCCCGTACTCTGAACCCTGCAGACCAGGTAAGTGAACTACGAAATGAATGAGATAATTTTGAAGAGAAGGAAAGGCTCTGAAGATAATTTGGAGTTAATATACCAAAGACGCTTCTGCTTTCATTTTGCGCGCGGCAGAGACCGCTAACCGTCCTGTTCTTCCTGATCACACGCCCAGATGGCATTCTCCGGTTTCTCCTATGGTGACACGGGTCACTTCCCAGCCTGGCCAATAGAACCCCCGTCCACCATGCTCCTTCTCCAGACCGGTGGGCTTCAGTGGCTAGAATAGCCTTGGAAGCTGGTGCTAAAGACAGTAGAGCCACCATGGCAGCGGATGTCTCATAGATGTCATACAGCAGAGAGCAGCTGGCCTGGAGCCCTCATGGGGGGCTTTTTGTGACAAGAGAGAAATAAAGTCACTCTTTTAAGCCTCGGATTTTTAGGGGGTCAGCATTTAAAAACTTTTTTGAAACGTTTATTTCTGACACAGAGAGAGACAGAGCACGAGCAGGGGACGGACAGAGAGAGAGGGAGACACAGAATCCGAAGCAGGCTCCAGGCTCCGAGCTATCAACGATGAATCTGACACAGGGCCTGAACTCGTGAGCCATGAGTTCGTGATCTGAGCCGAAGTTGGATGCTTAACTGACTGAGCCACCCAAGCGCCCCTGGGGGGGGGGGGGGTCAGTATTTTTAACAGGAGCTTCATCTAATATCAAGAGTACAGTGTGGAAATTTATTTAAGATACTTTAGTATAGTAGTATAATATGAGTAGTGATTATTGGGATGGGATGATGGTTAATTTTATTTGTCAGCTTAGCTGGGACACAGTGTCCAGATATTTGGTCAAGGATCATTCTGGATGTTTCTGTGAAGCTATTTTTTGAATGAGATTATCATTTAAATAGGTGGAGTTTAAGTCAAGCTGAATACTTTCCATGATGTGAGGGGGCCTCATCCAATAAGTCGAATGCCTTCATAGAACAGAGACTGACCGGGGCGCCTGGGTGGCGCAGTCGGTTAAGCATCCGACTTCAGCCAGGTCACGATCTCGCGGTCCGTGAGTTCGAGCCCCGCGTCGGGCTCTGGGCTGATGGCTCAGAGCCTGGAGCCTGTTTCCGATTCTGTGTCTCCCTCTCTCTCTGCCCCTCCGCCGTTCATGCTGTGTCTCTCTCTGTCCCAAAAATAAATAAACGTTGAAAAAAAAAATTAAAAAAAAAAAAGAACAGAGACTGACCTCTCTCAAGCACGAAGGAATTCTGCTAGCACTCTGCCTTCCAGCTTCTTCTCCAACATCTGTCTTTCCTGGTCCCTAACCGACTGCCTTTGGACTCACACTCTACTTTTTCCTGACTCTCCAGCCTGCCAGCCTCCCCCATCAGATTTTGGGCTCCTCAAGCCTCCACAGTCATTCATTAAAATCAATTTCTCTATATAGACATATCTTGTTGGTTCTGTTTGGACAAGCCTGACTGATAGAAGTAGTCATTAGCATTTGAAGCACCGAAGTGAGGAATCTGAGGTTCAGAGATGGCAATCACATCTTCACATATCATTATAGAAATCTACTCCACAAAGCTTGCTAATTAAGATAAAGAATGTTCGAAATACATTTTTTTTAAATTGCTGGTATCGATTGTATTCAAGATACATGGTTGGGTAAGAAGGTTTTTCTGTCCCCATTACCCTGATCAGAATGAGATAGAAGGATCTGTCAAGGCCCATAGCCTTAGGCCCAGATCACTACTGGGCCTGGTCATGTGTTCCACAGAGAACTCCACAGTCTGATGCAACCAGGGGCCTGGGTCTGCTGCTGTTAGACTTTCTTACGCCTGCCTCTGAGTGAGCCCCTCAGGCGAAGTGTTTGCTCGTGAGCTGGTGAGCCTGAGAACAGAGAAAAGGGTTTCACTCAGCTTCCAGGGATAGGTTATTAGACTGTGTGTGTGTGTGTGTGTGTGTGTGTGTGTGTGTGTGTGTGTATTTCTTCATCAATAATATACAGGTGGCAATAAAAAAAACCCCAACACATTAAAAAGGGGCGCCTGGGTGGCTCAGTTGGTTAAGTGTCCTGACCTTCAGCTCAGGTCATGATCTCATGAGGCTGGTGGGTTCTAGCCTCGCATCAGGTTCTGCACTGACCGCTTCGAGCCTGGAGCCGACTTCGAGTTCTGTGTCTCCCTCTCTCTCTGCCCCTCCCCTGCTCATAGTTTGTCTGTCTCAAACAAACAAATAGACAGATAGATAAATAAATAAAATACAGGTAGCACAATTTGATATGCGATATCTCACCTTTAATCTCCAAAGGCTGCCATTATTTGCCCCCAAGAACTGCCCATTGCTGAGCGACCAGTTTGACTTAGATCAGTTCCCAAGAAAGGAAACAAGGCAATGCGGCATAGTATGTTGGTGAATATGGATGGGGTCTTCAGAGGACCTGGATTTAAATCCAGTATCGGCCACTTGCCAGTTGTGTGGCCTTGGTCAACTGGCCTTCTTTTTCGGTCTTTTATCAACTATGTACCAGGCACTGGGGGCTGTCGGGAACAGCACATGAGCTAAAGCCTATGCCATGCTTAGTTCACTGCCTGAGTAAATGTTAACACACATCACCACTGATAATGAGCAGGGCTGTGGAATGGAGGGTTTCAGATAAGTGAAGGTTAATCTTTTAAGCATTGTTACAAACGCCAACAATTTTGACAGATACAGTTTTTACTTGCCTTCTTAATAAAGAGAATGAACGCTGAGAAAACAACAGAGGGACCCCCTGATTTTTCAAAGTTTCTATTATGCCACGTTGCCTTTGCAAAAGGCGTACATCAGGACCTGTCCTGTTTTCACGAACTGCAAGGAACCCAAAGGGAATTTTCACTTTTATGAAAAAAGGGGAAAAGCAAAAACTGCGTTGGTTTTGCCGCCCGCCCTTAGAGATGCACCCCAAGCACCGAGAGTGGCGCCACCAAGCTCCTTGCCCGGGAACTACACTCAGCATCTCAGCGTCAGGCCGCCACAGCTTTGAGTTGGTCTCTGCCGGCACCTGTGCTTTATCTTCATTTATTTTGTGGGTCGGTTAGCAAGATGCATCCTAAGGTGCCAGAAAAGCCTGAGGGACATTATTTTTTGGGGTCTGGGAATGCTCAAAAAGTTTCCCATGTAAATGAACGGTAATTGCTTCTTTGCTTTATGCCGTTTCTGCTTACCAAAGGTTTCATAGGAATGTTCTGCTGTTGGACAGCAGGGGAAATTTGTACTCCCCTACGCCACTAAACAGTGAAGGCTGCAGTGTTTACGGGCAAGGGGTGTGGAGATAGCTGTACCTTAATTCTTTGAATCACCCTGGACAGTATTTTCTGAGCCATTTTGAGAGATGTTGCTATGAGCTTTGGGACCTGAGTGTTCTATGGTCAAGTAGGTTTGGGAAATCGTGGTGCATTTGTCTGTTTGGGCTGCCATAAAGGAACACCACAGGCTGGATGACTGAAGCAACAGAAACTTATTTTCTCACAGTTCTGGAAGTCTAAGGTCAAAATGCTGGCAAGGTTGGTTTGCAGTGAGGCCTCTCTTCCTGGCTTGTAGATGGTTTCTTGCTCTCTCCTCACCATGACCTGTCCTCTGTGCATGGGCACTCGTGGTCTCTCTTCTTCTTACAAGGATACCAGTCTTATTGGATGAGTACCTCACCCTTATAACTTCACTTTACCTTAATCACCTTCTTAATTCTCTGTCTCCAAATACCTCCAAAGTTTCATTGGCGGTTAGGGCTTCAACATAGGAATTTTGGGGGAACACAATCCAGTCTATAACAATGGAGTCCGAAATGTTGACTATGTTTTTTTGTTACAGGACTTTATTATCCTAAAGAGACACCCCAAAAGGACATTTAATAATAGAGTGTTTCCTAAACTTAATTATTCTAGGAGGTTCCATTTTCATTGATAAGACCCCATTTATTAAGGATTTGGGAAAAACTCAGAATAAACCGATGTGCTCATCTGTACGTGCATTGGAAAGCTCAGACAGGTAGGACCGTTGGCTTTTGTATTAAATATTCTAGCTTGTCCTCGCCTTTGGTTAATTGGGTTTGATGCTGGTTTTTGTAACCACCCCAACCAGGCCAGAGAGAGGACTCCTTTCTTTGCAATAGTGAACTTGTTCATCACAGTGTGCCTCCTGTCACATCCACTATTTTGGTGGCTACTCATGCTCAGATACTCTTTCACAGTTTCCCTGGAAGGCTGAGGGTTTACGACATCTCAATATTAATAAGTGATACGTCATTGTAGTTAGAGTGCAATTCCCTGTCTCCCGACAAAAAAAAAGGAAATATTAAAATATTACGCTGTTGGACTGACATTGCTGTGATGTGATGTGCTCATTTACATTCACACAGAACTTCCAAACAAGTATCCCAGTCTGCAGATCTTTCTAATTAAATAGCTGGAAAAACCATCTCCCATTATCTCATTTGAACTCTGTAATAGCTCATTTCCTCTTCTCCTTTTTAACGTACAAATACAGCCTTCAGATTTTAATTTCCTTGGGACTTTTCCTCATTCCTAAATACTACGTTTCTGGACATTCTTTTCCACTGGTTTATTTAAAGTAAAATTTCATGACGTTATCTTTCTGATGCAAAGTTAAGAGGCACATTGGGGCATTCCTCAGTAGTGAGGAATTGTTATTAATAAATATGGTGATTCGTCGCTGCAAAACGTTAAAGCATATAATTTTCTTCCCTCTGTCAAGCCTCGTTATTTAACAAATATGAAGCTTCATTATTACTTGGTGATTGTGTTTAGGAATAACATTCTCTCGAAGGCAGAATGGTGTGGCAATGTGGCCTCCCGTATCACAGAAGCCATTTATTAGCTTTCCGACTCTGGAAAGGGGGTGGGAGGGGGGTGTCTCACTTTTAAAATTTGTAAAATAAGGCTATCTTTTTTTTTTTTTTTTTAATTTGTGTGATTGCAAGGATGACAAATCCATTCAAGGAAGCTGGAAAACAAAAAAAGGAGAGTTTTCTCTAAAAAACATTATCAGTTGATCATTAATTGACTTAGTGACTGACTCAAAAACCTTCGGCACTAATAACACCCAAACAGGCAGGCACGCACCCATACACCCTAACCCATCTATAGCTTACTGCTCTGAACCTTTGTTGAACCATTCCTCTATTTTGGGTGTTTCAATTGTTTCCAACTCTTACAATCACAAATCATGTTACAATAACTTTTTTGGTACTTAAATCCTCCCAAGACTGTGATTATTTTGTTAGGGAAGATTCCTGGAAGTAAAATTAAGTAGATCAAAATGTATATACTTAAATATTTTATGCATGTATTTCAAAATTGCTTTCCTGAAAAATAATTCAATTTACTTTTTTGCCTAGGGGTTTATGAGTTAGCCACCTCTCCATATGCCTACTGGTACTTAAAAACAGTATCTTGTTGTCTTAACTGGCATACCTATGGTTATTAGTAATTGGTTACTAGTAAGATGAAACATTTTATAATACATATTTTTTTAATATTTATTTTTGAGAGAGACATTGTGAGTGGGGAAGGGGCAGAGAGAGGGAGACCCAGAATCTGAAGCAGGCTCCAGGCTCCGTGCTGTTAGCACAGAGTCTGATGCAGGGCTCAACCCACAAACCATGAGCTCGTGACCTGAGCTGAAGTCGAACACTCAAAGAATGAGCCGCCCAGGAGCCCCAATTTTCTAATATTTTTATTAGCCGGTTCCATTTTCCTGAGAATTGTCTAATTGTACAAGCCTATCTTTGTATTAGATAATACTGCTTTTCTTATTAATTTATGGCAATTCTTTACATATTAAACCTATTAAACCTTTATTACATTATTTGCAAATACATTTTCCTATTTATCATTTGATATTAATTTTGTTTATACCATAATCTGGTGGACAGAATTTTAAGTTGTTTTATGTGGAAAAATTAAATGTCTATTAAATATGGATGGTGGAATTATGGGCATTTATGTATTTTTCCTAGTCTAAAATGATTCATAGGTAAAACAAATTTAAAGTCGTACTTGCTTATTAAATATTTCTCCATTTTATTTATACTTACAAGGTCTTATTTTTCCTAGCATTATTTTATAAAGAATTCAGTTCTTCCCCCTTAGTTTGCTTCATCGAGGGCTGTCATTATTAACTTTTTATTTTCCTACTTGATTGTGAACTAGAACCTTGCATCTCTGAGTCCACAATGTCAGTTAGGTCTCATTAAATGTTTACTGAGTAAAGGAAAGAACAATGTCTGGGGGAGAAAGGACCATGAGAAGGATGTGTGAGTTTGCAAACTGATTGGCGGCTACATCATCATCTTGAAACTGTGGGAATGATTCGTCTTCAAAATAGGAAGCTCTCAGCAACATGATTTGACACAGATTTTACGGTAGTGACTATCAGAGTATTTTTTTTAAATTTTTATTTTATTTTTATTTTTTTCAATATATGAACTTTATTGTCAAATTGGTTTCCATACAACACCCAGTGCTCATCCCAAAAGGTGCCCTCCTCAATACCCATCACCCACCCTCCCCTCCCTCCCACCCCCCATCAACCCTCAGTTTGTTCTCAGTTTGTAAGAGTTTCCTATGCTTTGGCTCTCTCCCACTCTAACCTCTTTTTTTTTTTTTTTTTCCTTCCCCTCCTCCATGGGTTTCTGTTAAGTTTCTCAGGATCCACATAAGAGTGAAACCATATGGTATCTGTCTTTCTCTGTCTGGCTTATTTCACTTAGCATCACACTCTCCAGTTCCATCCACGTTGCTACAAAGGGCCATATTTCATTCTTTCTCATTGCCACGTAGTACTCCATTGTGTGTATAAACCACAATTTCTTTATCCATCCATCAGTTGATGGACATTTAGGCTCTTTCCATAATTTGGCTATTGTTGAGAGTGCTGCTATAAACATTGGGGTACAAGTGCCCCTTTGCATCAGTACTCCTGTATCCCTTGGGTAAGTTCCTCGCAGTGCTATTGCTGGGTCATAGGGTAGGTCTATTTTTAATTTTTTGAGGAACCTCCACACTGTTTTCCAGAGCTGCTGCCCCAGTTTGCATTCCCACCAACAGTGCAAGAGGGTTCCCGTTTCTCCACATCCTCTCCAGCATCTATAGTCTCCTGATTTGTTCATTTTGGCCACTTTCACTCAGAGTATTTTAGATGCAGCCATGAATACATGTCAACCTCCTCCCTAAACTCATCCCTTTTCCCAGGGTTTAAGTAGGGACATACCACCGTGGACACCCCCATCACCAAACTCCCTGAGCACTCAAGAGCAGGAGCTGATCTGTACGATGTAACACAGTACCTTGTGGTCAGTCAAGACTTGGGGGTTGGTCTTCACTTAAAAAGAAGGCAAACTTCTCAAGTGACCCGGCCATGTTACTTGCACCTTATTTCCTACCGTGCCCAGAAAATTGCTCACTGAATAGTAGATGCTCAGTGAATACCCAAAGGATTATAATTTTCTTTGCTTTTGCGGATTGCTATTCTTAGCTATTTTGTATCCAACAGGAGGATTTTATTTAATTATTTAGTCTTCTCGGATTTTTGTTTCCAACCAGATGCTTTTTTTATACCCAGGCCTGAGAGTAAGTATTCTAAACATTATGTTAAATCTCAAACACACAGACTGTTTTTCAAAGGCTCATTTTGGATTCTTGTTTCCGCTCAGGATTACCTAGTTATTTTGTGTCCCATGGAGGTGGGAGTTGTCCAGAAGATTCTTCTCTCATCTAGATGCAGCCCTGGTTCTCCCTTAAATCTGTAAAGCAACGTGTAGGAAAAGTGTGCATCTTGTCATGTTTTTCTGCTCCAGATTGGAGGCAGATAGTAGAACATCTATGACGGACTAGAGAACCAGACAACACAGCGTGAATAAAGCAACTTTGGTAAAGAGTAGTCAAAACAAGGGAAGTTCGGGGTCTGACATGTCCCCAGTAGGAGGTCTGAGATACGCGGGTCAGGTGTTACCAGCAGCACAATGTAATTGTTTGAAAAGCAGCTTTTACTAGGAAATCGACAACCAGCTATGTTGGCTGCATATAAGAAGCAAGGAAAAGTGGAAAGTAATTTGCTAGAACATGAGGTCCCCGTGAGACCTATGAGGTATTGCTTTTCCACACCGGGTGCATCCATTTGCTTCTTCTAACCACCGTTGTTTTTTGCCTTCTTTGTTATCAGCCTCAGGCACACTTTTTCTTGAGTTTTCTGGAAGGTTTTTTTTTCCTTTCCAATTTTTAAAACTTGTGGTAAAGTACACATAAAATTTCCTATCTTGACCATTTCTAGGCATACAGGTTAATGGTATTAAGTACATTCATGGTTTTGCTGTATTTTCGGCACCAAAATTTTCTAGATTTGCTGCCTCAGGCCCATGAGGCGGCTGAAAGGCAAACAGATTGGCACTCAGCATTGAATGAAATTAGCCTGGAATTTTTATTTGTGTTTTAAAATTTCAAAATTCAGTGGGATTTTTATTTTTAAAGGGTATCATTATTGTTGTTAGTGGTGGTAGTGAAATGTGAGATTGAAAATAAAGCCTGGCTTTGTTATCTAATATGACATTAAAGGGAACTTCACTGGTATGATAATTCAAATGGAAAAATCTCTGGGGCGTCAGGAATCAATTATTTGTCACACCGGAGCTGGTTTTCTAGACTGGTGTTCCACTCCAGTGCTGATGCTGGGTTTAAATTTCAACTCTTCTGAAGTGTCTCTTTCAAGTTTATTTTATTTTTGGGAGAGAGCGAGAGAGAGAGAGACGGAGAGAGAGAGAGAGGGTGAGAGAGGACGGGGGCATGATAGGGGGCGGGGCATAGAAAGATAGAGAATCCAACCAGGCTCTTCACTGACCGCGTGAAGCCCGATGTGGGCTCAAACTCACGAACCACGAGATCATGACCTGAGCCAAGATCAAGAGTCCTATACTTAACCTACGGAGCCACCCAGGCGCCCCTCTTCTGAGGTGTATTCTAAAGGCAGTGAGTGAAAACACATTGTTGTACGTCTTCCATGGTGCTCCTGGGGACCAACCAACCACAAGATTTCAGGAAAGTCATCTTTCTGTTTCTGTGCTGTGGTTCGTCCTGCAGATAACAGCAGAGTTTTGTACACTACCAAAGAGCTGAAAGAAAGACATATATATAGAGGAGTAGTGTGAGAAAATCATGTTGTCTTCACGGCCATTGTCACATGGCCCAACCCTGCTTTGTTCCTACAAAGCATCTGGTGTACCAGGAGTTGTCAATATCCTCTGGATGGTGTGTGTGTGTGTGTGTGTGTGTGTGCGCACGCACGCATGTGCAGGAGGTAATTGTGAATGTATGTTGCTGCTTCCGCTAGTTATTCAACTCGTAATTGAACAGAGGTCGTGAAACAAACGATGCTCACATTCTTCACTGCTCACTTGGCAGGGAGTCTACCTTGCTCCGTGTGCTTATTTGCAAACCGAGAAATAAAAAGGCCTGGGCAGAGTTGTTCTAGGAGGTGCAGACTTCTAGTTCCTTATTCCCATTCTTACAGATTTTCTCTCTCCTCTCCCTTCTTCCCTCCTTTCTTTCTCAGGCATGGAGCATACTACTTATTCCTCACGGTCTTTCTTGGGTAACTATCACACTTTGTGACCACACCAGTGACACCTGTAACGGTTTCTTTGCAGGCGCATTTTATTGTTAAGATGTAGGGAGGGATACTCTAAAGTTGCTCGGTTTATTACACTTGGTGTGCCGTAGCCAAGAAATACAATTCTGGTTTTCGCATCTTTTTTTTAATGCTGCAGTTTGTACTTCATAATATCCTGCACTTCAAGAACATGATTGCTGCTAATTATCATTTAGAAAATCGTTCTTTGCTTGATTAGAGATTTTAGCTACGTGTACTCAAATCTAGTGGGTCTTCATTATGTGCATTACTTTCTATTCTATACTGGCTTAAATATTAATATATGGAAATTCAGCTTCATCTGCCATACCTTTTGATGTCAGAAGCATAATCAGTGTAATTGGCTTAGATTGTTTTCTCTCCTGTTTGTATTTCATATTATCTAATGTCATTAGTGAGTTGGCTGCTGAGTGGGTAATCTGCATTTCAGAACTGCTTCTCGAGCACATTATTACCATTGATTTTGATTATTTTAATTTCCATTCACCCTAGGCAGGCCCTCAAGCTGTGTCATAGTATTCAAAGAACTGCTTTCTTCTGTTCACTGAGCCAATCTTTCTGTTTCTGAAAACCCATCAGCATTCTGATAAATCCTGATGTTTTTACTTAGTCTGGGGAGCAACTTGATTTTTGCAGCATATGGGAGGGGGTAGGTAGCTCAAGACTCATGTGTCTTCATGCTGAGCGGTGGTTAGCATAGTGGCGTCTGGTGCCCAGAGGGAAGCTGGGTGCCTGGTCGGGTCTGCTTTCAGAGACCGAGCTGGGTAATCATCCCGCTTCTCTGAGCCTGAAGCCAGGGCTCCCCATCCGTAGGACTCCTGGGCAGTTTACTGTTGGTACGCAGCAGCCATACCTCTCCTGGCTCTCCCCAAGGCTTGCACGTTTATCTTTTGCCCTCGGAGAATGCTTGCTGGCCTGCCCGAGGGATCGGAATCCAACTTCCTTTTGGTTTTTGAGTGTATTCCAAAACTAACTGTAAAAAGAACCCCACATTAAGGTCTAAGTTTGGCTACGGTCAGCCACAGAGTCTGCTTAGCCTCTGGCTTGGATGCATGTGCTCTGTTTAGCTGCTGGTGGTGATTAAGTCATTTGTAGTTGCACAGAATCTTGAATGTTGAGGCTGCAAAAGAAATGACCAGCGCCAGTAATCTACTTCTGTCTTTTTATAGACAAGAAAACAGAGGACTAGAGAGGCCAATGACTGGTTTGAGGTCACATGGCTACTGAGTGTCAGGGCTAAGTGGCAGAGTCCCCTTTTTGCAGGCAGTGCTCTTGACTCCTTAATGGCACCGTGTTATTGGATGAGCTAGTGTAGCAACATATTGCACACACCTGCTAACCACCAGTCAGGGTGGGTGATCGGCAGCTATATATGTATCCATGTAGTTCCATGTGGTTTTTTGGGGCAGAGGGTTTTATAAGGGAAATGAGAATACACAAGCAATGTAATGAGAAGCACGTGTGTAGGTGTCTACACACATGTACGTGTCAGAGGTCTAGCAGGGGGATTCTGCGCGAACGTGACCCACGTTAGCTTGGATTAAAGATTCTCATTCTCCTTTCTCCCATCTGGGCAAGCTTCTTGCTCCTCTAGGGCCGGAGAAACACAGTAGTTGGGCACTAAAAGTTCTGTACTCCCTGGAAGGCGTGGCCTGAGTGAGATGCCCACCGCCTTAGCCCTTTTCTTCACTGTCTGGATTGACCCGAGGATGTGGAACCGTTGGTAGCTTCCTTTGGGACACTGGAGGTCGAAGATTGTCTGTTTGGAGTTTCTGATTCTAATTATTTTAGGGCCCACCAAACTAGAGCTCCTAACGAATTTAATTACTGTAGGAATTCTTAATTGTCCAAAGGATTTCTAAATGTTGTAGCCAATAAGCCTTGGGGGTGGCTCTTTTGGGATACGTGACACTGGTTCCCATAACCGGCAGTTCCTTTAATAGTTAATTTGGCTCCAAAGGAAGCAAATAAAGTTGATCCAGGCAATATTTGACTGTACATGCCTAGAAATGAGCATCTGAATCCTGAATAATCGCTTCCTGCTGTTTCCTCCTTGGGCCAGGCCTCTCCTCATTTGAGTTCGCTTCTTTCTGATACAGGGATGTGAGCTAATTCCCCCCCTTCCCAATCGTGTGTGAGAACCCGGTCTTCTGATTGACCCAGAATGGGCCTCCATCATACGGCCTTTCTTTTCACTTGAGTGAAAAATGTAAGGCAAGTGGGTTGCTTGGCACCGAGTAAGTCTCGGACAGGCCAGAACGTTTGGAGACTGGCTGAATTTTTGTCTGAGCTTCCAGGGACTTTTGATTTGAATGGATTTGGGTACTTAGCCGAATTCACTTAAAGAAAGGGACAAAAGGATGAACTAGACCAGTGGTTTCTGGACTCTTGGATTTCACTGACCAATAACATTTCTACCATGATTTTTAAGGCGGACATAGATTAGCATTTCTTTTTGCTAAGTGAGGGCATTAAAACATACCAAGGTATCCCCCACTATGACAACACGTGTGTGTGTGTGTGACAGAGAGAGAGAGAGAGAGAGAGAGGGAGAGAGAGAGATTAACGTAAAGGACAGTCCTTGCATTCAATGAAAACACTCTATGAAGAACTTAATATGGCGTTTTGATTTTTTTTCTCATTTCACCGAAGAGGGATAAAATTGACATTTAACAGCTACGGAGCCAAGGTGGCCTTCCAGAGTCCCTTTCGGAGATCACACTGACTTATATTTAACTTCTATCACTACGACCCAAAGATCCTTTGCATGCGTACTCATTTTTTTCCCTTCTCGGTAACCCTTTCCTTGCTTGTGACTGTCCTTCTTCCCCCACTGTACCTCCCCCACCCCCCGCCTCTCCCATTCTCCAGGGTTTTCCAGGTGATCTCTCAATGGTACAAAGTCTGGGTGTCACCACTCTGGGGTACCCCATCCAAGGGGCTGGTTTCTTTATTGAATGGGGGCAGTGCTCTCCAACCCAAGGAGAGTGCCATCACACGAAACACTCACGCCAGAGATCCCAATGTAAAACATCTTTGTTTGGCCGACATCCATCTATTCATGGCTACTTCATGGCTATAATCCCCCAACTGTGCACCTCCTGAGTAGTTTTGTGTTCTGAATATTTTTCTAATTAGTCCCTGTTGTCTGAGACTAAATAAAAAAAAAAAAACAAACAAACTTCTTAAATCAAGATATATTAGGCTGTTTGCTTCTCTTCAATCTACAGGGCTATTACTCTGTCAGAGAAATAGATTAATGGGCTGAAAATTTTGCTAGAGCTGGTTTTCTCAGGGGTTTTGCTGATCTAACTGCTTTTGTTTGGGCCAGAATTTACAGTAACCATGGGGCTGGTTGTTTTTCAATATTTGGACTTCTTGTTTCCATAAAATGTTTCCAAAGTCTTCAAGAAGGAAAGGAAATTAAAAATATTTTTATCAATTTTACAAATAGGCCCATTTTCGATACTCACAAGATCAGCAGGTTTGGCTTTTCGATAGTAATTAGGTTAGTGTTCCTCCTTCAAATGACTTCTGGGGAACTATCTTATCAGTGAACTTGAAACAAAAACCCCTTTTCTTTAATGAATTACAGTGTTGTATTCTAATTAGCACGAAATAAAGTATAGCAGCTGGATAGTGGCATCTTAATTTATTCAGGGTTTGAATTCAAGGACTAGATAACATCTTTTGATTAATGGAAGAGAATACTGCATAAATTCCCTAAAACTTCAGAGAGCTATTCCTTTTTGTTCTGTCCGTAAAAACAAAAATGCAACCAAGCCTCAGTTTTCATCAGGTACCATGATTCCCTCAAACATTTTGGCACATTTCTTTGGTCAGAGATGGTTTTGATATCTGTGGGGTATTTAGAACCTTCTATAGTGGGAAATAGAATTAAACGCCCAGGAGATTCTAAGTTCTTCACATAAAAACATTGTGGTCCATAGAGTCCAGGAGTTAAAATACCAACAAATTCATGGTAATGCTGAGATGCTGGCTTCGCAAGTTAAATCTAAGAATCAAAGTTCCAGGAGAGCGTGGGGTCTTTTAAGCTTACGGAAGTTCTGTGTGTCAGGCATTGGATATGCATGAGGGTCACCTACCAGCTCTAGAGTCTTGTGAGTGGCTCTACCCTACCTCAGCCGTGATATTGTGGACAGGGCACTGAACTTGGGCAGAGAATCCCTGGACTCAAGTCCTGACAAGCCCCTCTCTAGCCACTGACTGAGTCACGGTCTTCTCATCCGGGAACAGCAGTCCTTCACTCAGAGGGTTGTTGTGCAGATTAAAAGACATAATGTGGGGGTGCCTGGGTGACTCAGTCAGTTAAGCGTTAAGCGTCCGACTTCGGCTCAGGTCATGATCTCACGGTTCGTGAGTTCGAGCCCCGCGTCGGGCTCTGTGCTGACAGCTCGGAGCCTGGAGCCTGTTTCAGATTCTGTGCCTCCCTCTCTCTCTCTGACCCTCCCCTGTTCATGCTCTGTCTCTCTCCGTCTCAAAAATAAATAAACGCTAAAAAAAAAAATTAAAAAGAAAAATAAAGACATAATGTGGAGAAAAGTCTTTTATAAATTGTGGCGCTCTTTCAAGTATTTGCAATTGCGTTAACCCTGTCAGAAGCCAGTGTAGTTGAGAATTGAAAGGGGTCGGGACACCTGGGTGGCTCAGTCGGTTGAGTGTCTGACTCTTGGTTTTTGGCTCAGGTCATGATTCCAGGGTCATGAGATCAAGATCCGCATTGGACTCGGTGCTGACAGCTCAGAGCTTGCTGGAGATTCTCTCTCCCTCTCCCACTCTCCCCCAAACCCCCAACTCACGTTCTCTCTCTGAAAACAAATAAAGAAAAATTTAAAAAAAGAATGGATAGGTGTCGACCAAATACATTCCTATCCTCTACATTTTCTGGACGGTGGGTAGCCCGTCTGCTGTCCTCCTAATCTGCTCTGGTATGTTGATTCGATAGCAGTTATGGGGCATCAGTCTTATCACATGATTTTATTTGGTCTCGGAACGTCACCAAAGGGACTCCATGTCAGGATATGTACAATCTTAGAGTTCTGGAGGTTTGATGGTAATCATTTCCATCTCAGAGTGTGGGCTGATATATCCTTCAAGAACTAGAGGAAAGAAGGTAAGTATTAAAAGCAAGTAAGACTTCTGCCTCAACATGTCATCTGGTTGGAGGTGGAGAGGAGAAAATTCTGCCATGGTGGCATCTGAGCCCTGACAGAGTGGGAGGCATGTGGAGACCCATGCTTTGTTCTTGGCATAAAGAGCCAGCCTAGGGGCACCTGGGTGGCTCAGTCGGTTGGGCGTCCGACTTCAGCTCAGGTCATGATCTCACAGCTTGTGAGTTCGAGCCCCACGTCGGGCTCTGTGCCAGCAACTCAGAGCCTGGAGCCTGCTTCAGATTCTGTGCCTCCCTCTCTCTCTGCCCCTCCTCTGCTCATGCTCTGTCTCTTTGTCTCAGAAATAAATAAAAACATCAAAAAAAATTAGAGAAAAAAAAAACCCAGCGTACCGGGCTCCTTGGCAGGAATGAACTGAAGCATCTGCTGGGAGTAGAGAGTATATTTAAGCAGAGTTAGTTTCCATATTTCAGTTTCTTGTTACTAGGGATGAGCAAACCCAGCACTGCTCTATGTTTTCAGAAAGTCTGACTTATTTTTCAAGCATTTTGGGTTTGGCTAAATTCTGTATGTGTTTTGCCAGCTTTCCTTCCTTAATTATTAGTATTAAACCCGTGTGGATGAATTTGAATGAAAATTTCATAGCCATTTTAATATTTATTTACATTTGAATTCATCCAGAAGCTGTGTTGAGTAAGAGCAGTTCTATCTTGTAGAATCTCTGAAGACAGTTGATAAACATTTCTCTTCATAAGATGTGACATCAATTTCAATCTTTCTTCTCTCAAAAAGAAATTTGGATTTGCGGATGGTTAGGATGGGATCCCAATTCCAAATCTGTGATGCTTATGGCGTGGTTTGAACAACGCAAAGCAAATTCTCACTGTCTTAATTGCGTTTGAGTTGGAGGCAGTCATTTTGGTAACATCCCCAAAAGGATTTTCGAGAAAGCACATGCTCTTTTAGAAAACATTATTCTCCATCCCTAGATCTTGCATACAGTTGCCAGAGCCATGGAAAAACAATTTCCGTGGCCCGTTATTTATTTACTTATTTTTTGCCAAGAACAACAGACAGATTGGTTCCAGGCAGTTGGAGATGAGTAAAAAGAGAAATGGTAATTTCCAAATACATCTTACCTTCTCATTGCCGGGTAACCCGTTTGTATCTATTTCAGGCTTTGTGCAAGATTAACTACATCAGTGATACTGATTTAAAGGAAAAGGCATCATTAATGACAAAATAATAGTGTTATTTTGCTCTGATCACAAGGTACTATTCTATCCATGACAGTTTCTTCTTAGATAACAGCCGTCGCGGTTATTTTGGTTTTATTACCTTTGCAGTCAGATCCAAAAAAATCATCAAGGGTAAGGTCAAGGAGCTTACTGCCTGTGTTTTCTCCTAGGAGTCTCATGGTTTTGGGTCTTACTTTCAACTCTTTAATCCATTTGGACTTAATTTTTTTTTTTTTTAATTAAAAAAAATTTTTTTTAACGTTTATTTATTTTTGGGACAGAGAGAGACAGAGCATGAACGGGGGAGGGGCAGAGAGAGAGGGAAATACAGAATCGGAAACAGGCTCCAGGCTCTGAGCCATCAGCCCAGAGCCTGACGCGGGGCTCGAACTCCCGGACCGCGAGATCGTGACCTGGCTGAAGTCGGACGCTTAACCGACTGCGCCACCCAGGCGCCCCTGGACTTAATTTTTATGTATGGTATAAGAGAGTAGTTTAGTTTCAAGATATTGAACATTTCTATCATACAGTGATCTCTCCAATTACCCTTGTATCTCTCCCAACCTCGCCTGTTCGTTAACTCTTGACAACCATGAATCCGTCCTCCATTTCCATAATGTTTTCAGTCCAAGAATGTTATAAAGGGAATCATATCGTATGTAACATTTTCTGATGGACTTTTTTTTCATTCAGCATAATTCTGCAGAGATTCATCCAGGTTGCTGCATGTATCAATAGTATATTCCTTTTTATTGGTAAGTAACATTCCATATTATGCATACAACAGTTTGAAGAATGTCTGGGTTTCTAAATTTTGGTTTATTCTAGTATTTTCTATTTCTTTAACGAGCCTATTTCTTTGTTGAGACTTATTTTTTCATTTGTTTCAAGCACCTTTATTTTTAAATATGTATTTATCTTGAGGGAGAGGGAGAGAGAGTGTGCGTGTGTGCACATGAGTGGGGGAGGGAGGGAGAGAGAGAGAGAGAGAGAGAGAGAGAGAGAGAGAGAGAAAGAGAGAAAGAGAGAATCCCAAGCAGGGTCCATGCCATCAGCATAGAGTCTGATGAGGGACTCAATCTCACAAACTGAAACCAAGAGTTGGAGGCTTAAATGACTGTGCCACCCAGGCACCCTGGTTCCAAGCATGTTTATAATTGTTTTTTGAAGCATTTTATGACGGTTGCTTTAAAGTCTTTGTTACTTCACATATCCCTGTCATCTCAGCGTTGGCATCCATTGATTGTCTTTTTTTCGGTCAGTGTGAAATCTCCCTAGCTCCTGGTATGATGAGTGATTTTTTGATTGAAACCTGGACCTCTTGGGTATTATGTTATGAGATTCAGAATCTTATTTAAACCTTCTGTTTTCATTCATTTCCTCTGTCATCACTCCAACAGGGGGAGGGGAGGAAGCATCTCAGTATCAGCTGGTACAAGTCCTGGTTCTCCACCATGCCTCTTTTGATGCTCAAGGGCTCTCCATATAATTGCTGGGCAGACACGAGAGCTCTGATATCCTGCCTTCATGAATACCTCCCTGCCTGGGAGGGGTAGTGGGGACACCTGGTTACTGCTCCCCACATGGCCTCCACTGACAGCATGGGAGGAGAAACTGTCTTCTTATTGCAAGTGACAAGGGTAGTGATGAACGTCCTCGCTCTCAACGAGGTCTCCTATGCTCACTCTAGCAGGGGAGAGAGGAACATCTCTTTACTGCTGTGTGTCAAGTCTAGGCTCTCCATGTGGCATCTCTGGGAGTGAGAAGGGGCTTGTTATCCTTCAGCAGGAACCAAAGTCCTTGCTCCCTGCTTGGCACCTCATCGCACCCTCCAGAAGGTGAAAGTCTAGGCTTCCCTTAGCCTTTGCTGGTGTGGGTAGGGGTAGGGCCATAGATTTTTCTCTGGTGTTTGGTTGGATCACTCTCTAAAAGTTTTCTGTCTTACCAGGCTGTTCCTTTCCTGGTCTTTTGGCTAGAGGGGGCAGGCTTCGATGTTGCTGTTTTTGTCTGGCATTAGTTGGTGTTTCTGGGTGGCTAGCTTCTTTAGCTACCAGTTTGAGACATAGGAGGCAAAAAGACAACCCAGAAAACTTACCACCCTTTTGTTTCCTGGGTCTGGACCTTCCTAATGGTTTGCTTTCTCCCCACCTTTCAAAGTCTGACATGTTTATTTTATATATAATGCCCAGGCTTGTTGTTGTTGTTGTTATAGTTAGTGGGAAGAATAGGAAAAAGTAATCGGCTCTACCTTCCCATGTTTTTGTTTTAAATAGGAGGGGAAGGGGAACCTGGGTGGCTCAGTTGGTTGAGTGTCTGATTCTTGATTTCAGGTTGTGACCCTAGGATCATGGGATCAAGCCCCACGTCAGGCCCTTGGCTAAGTGTGGAGCCTGCTTGAGATTTTTTTCTCTCTCCCTCTCCCTGTTCCTCCTTGCCGCCCCCCACCCCGACCCTGTCCCCTCCTTGTGCTACTTCTAAAATTAAGGAAAATATAAATAAAAAGCAAACGAACAATAAACAGTAGGGGAAGAGATGAAATTAATGTCAGATAATAAGGTTTTTTTTTTTTATGATTGCTGCTGATTGAGAAAAGCAATCAACTTTCCCTTTTCATTGAAGCCAGGCATTTGCAGCTCGGCATGCTGCAGTCAGCCCCTTGGAGGGAAACCCTGGGAGGTGATGTCACTTTGGGAAGGCTCCTATTTTCTGACAGGTCCAATCTCTTCTGCTGTCCGTGTCTTTGCTCCTCACAGACACGGTGGTTGGTCAGCAGTTTTTTTTTATTTTATCACTCAACCCAGGGAAGGGTTTTGAGTGGTAACATGTTCCTTAGGAATCACATTTTGGGCCCATTAAAATGATCGTCATCACCAAAGCTCTATTTGGAAGACCCGTTTTTAACTCTGCTAAGTAACTGGGTCTTGAAAAACTGTATTTACACATCCATCCATACACACGTGCAGCGACTCCCAACTTAAAAATTGGCTGTTAGCTTTCATATGTTATTGAACCAATAAATTATGAGTTTAACATTTTAGTCAAATTGAATGCCAAGTGTTTCATTTCAGGCCCGAGTGTCCATATTGACAGGACTTTAAATCTACTACTTGTGCATCTGGAGCTTGTTAGATGTTTATAGTTTGAAGGGAGCCAAATGTCAATGGCACCTTTGGTCTACGGAGAGAGATCCAGTGGAGCAAGAAGTTATTCTGCCTCTATGAGGCAGAAAGAGGCACCAGAGGGCCAGGGCCCCTCTGCTCTGCGTTGTGTAAGCAAGGTCTTGGTCAGTGGGGAGATTGGTCGCACTTATAGTTACAAGTGTTCTCATAATTCATCTCCGAGAAACAAGGAATATGTTCACAGAAACATGCATAAGTGCTATGGTGGGGGGACCAGTACAGTCTCTCTGGAGTAGTACTGTCCAATAGAACTTTCTGTGGTGATGAACTGTTTCTGTATCTCTGTCATCTAACACGTAGCCACTCACCACATGTGACTACTGAGCATTCCAAATATGGCTAGTGTGATGGAGACTGAACTTTGACTTAATATTAAACATTTTAATTTTCTTTTTTTTTTTTTAATTTTTTTTTCAACGTTTTATTTATTTTTGGGACAGAGAGAGACAGAGCATGAACGGGGGAGGGGCAGAGAGAGAGGGAGACACAGAATCGGAAACAGGCTCCAGGCTCTGAGCCATCAGCCCAGAGCCTGACGCGGGGCTCGAACTCCCGGACCGCGAGATCGTGACCTGGCTGAAGTCGGACGCTTAACCGACTGCGCCACCCAGGCGCCCCATAAACATTTTAATTTTCATAGGCATAGGTAGTCAATGATTACTGTGTTGAACAGCCTGGCTCTAGAGCCAATCCAGATGTCAAAAAAAAATCCAAGGAATCCGTTCCTTTTCTGCGGCCGTAATTACCCAGTGATGAGTTGTTATTGCATCTATCCAACCACTCACCCAACATTGACCTCTGAAATGTATGTTAAGCATTTCTACAGCAAGGCACTGTGACGAGTAGAGAAGATTCATAGGCACATGCTATTCCTAGCCTTTCTCTTGGTTCAGAATGTCCATTGGAATGAATTTCTCTACAAATGCAGCACAAAACATCATGAGGAGATATGGATGGTGGCTTCAGACAGGTTTTAATTCCTGGGTTTCAAGTCTACCGCAGCTCTTCCTATCTCCTTAGGCATGTTACCTAATCTCGCTGAGCCTCAATCGCTTCATCTACAAACGGAGATTAAAATCTACTGGTGATGGTTCATTTTGTGTTCCACCTTGGCTGGACCATGATACCCAGATATTTGGCCAAACGCTAGTCTGGTTGCTTCTGTGAGAGCGTTTTTGGGTGAGATTTCTATGCAAATTGGTAGACTTTGAGTAAAACGGATTTCTCTCTATCATGTGGGTGGGCCCCATTCAATCAGCTGAAGGTCTAAATAGAACAAAAGGCTGATCACCCCCGAGCAAGAGGAATTCTCCAGCAGACTGCCTTTGGGTTTTATCTGCAACATTGGCTTTTCCTGGTTTTCCAGCTGACTGCCTTTGGATTGGAACTGCAACTTTTTCCTGAGGCTCTAGGCTAGGGGCCTCCTCCATCACACTTTCTTTTTTTAAAAAAAAAATTTTTTTTTTCCCAACGTTTATTTATTTTTGGGACAGAGAGAGACAGAGCATGAACGGGCGAGGGGCAGAGAGAGAGGGAGACACAGAATGGGAAACAGGCTCCAGGCTCTGAGCCATCAGCCCAGAGCCCGACGCGGGGCTCAAACTCCCGGACCGCGAGATCATGACCTGGCTGAAGTCGGACGCTTAACCGACTGTGCCACCCAGGCGCCCCTCCTCCATCACACTTTCGACTCACCAAGGCCTACAATTGTGTGAGCCACCTCCTTAAAATAAATGTTCTCATAACTATCTACCTATCTATCTATCTATCTATCTACACACACACACACACACACACACACACCTATTATGGATGGGATGTTTGTGCGTCCTCCAAATTCATATGTTGAAGCCCTAATTGCCAGGGCGGTGGTATTTGGAGATGAGGCCTTTGGAAGGTAATTAGGGTTGGACTGGGTAGTGAGTATGGAGCCCTCATGATGGGATTATTGGCCCTATTAAAAGGAGAAAAGAGAGAGGGAGAGAGATATTGATTTCTCTCCTCTCTTTCTGTCTCCTCTCTCTACCATGTAAGGACAGTTAGGAGGCAGTCCAGGAAGAGATTGCTCACCAGAACCCAACCCCACTGGCACCCTGACCTCAGTCTCCCAGCCTCCAGAATTCAGAGAAGTAAATTTCTGTTGTTTGCACCACCCCGTCAATGGCCTTTTGTTATGTCAGCCTGAGCGGATTAATACAACGTCCTACTGGTTCTGTTTCTCTGGAGAGCCCCAACTAATATACTACCTCACAAGGTTGCTGAGGAACTTGAATGAAGCAAGGTACCTGTCACAGTGCTTGGCATGAACAGAGTACTTGCTGGGTATCAGTACTTTTGTCCGTCCCACAGCATGAACACTGCCCTCTTTTCCAGGCCATTCCATCCCCTTCAAGCTGTTTGTTCTAGATGGCATGACTTCCCATCTCTTCCCCATGATTCAAAGTCTAGCCATCTTTCTAGGCCAGTCCATGTCCTGCTTCCACAGTGCTACTTTCCCAGAAGACTTCAATGGACAGCAAGGTCTTCTTTTTCCAAACTCTAGCATACTTCAAAATCTATGCCTTCAATATTTAATACTTTTGAATATGCTTCCTTGTTTTAAATTAAAAAAAAAAAAAACCATAGCCACTATTTAGTGACTACTCACTATGGACCAGGCACTGTAACAAGCGCTTGCCATGTATCATCTTGTTTAATTCTCAAAATGACCTTATGTCATGTCATGTAGGCATTAGCATAGTCATTGTACAATTCATAGATGAAGGAATGAAAGTCTGGAGACTCTTACTGTGTGCACTTGTGCTCTAGCAGAAAAGGTACTTGGAATACTTTGGATGCATTCCCCCTCAGTATTCTGGTATCGCCCCTTCCCCTACAGCCCTTCTGCCATTACAGCTGAGCAAAGAGTTTTGTTGGCCTCAGAAGGAGAGAGTGGGGACAGCCTGGAACACAAGGTGACAGTGTGTCCCTCTGGCTTCTCTCTGGCAGCACTACCTTCCATGATAATGGTGTGTAACGCTGGGAAGGCACTTTCCCAGCGTCCTTTGTTGCTAGTCATGGGCCGGAGAGTCTGTTCAGACCAAAGCAACTGGGGAGGCATTGCCAAGAGCTTCTGGGAAATCGTTCATCCCTGATTCAAAGACGGTCTCTCTGCTCTCCCTGATTAAAAGAGGAGCAGCGTCTCCTCTCTTCTTTCTGTCCTTCTGTTGATACCGACCAGCGAGGCCTTGCCACTGCAGCCATCTTGCAACCACGAAGGGACGGTTGCCAGCCCTCTGTTCATGGCTGAACAGGAACATGGTGGGCCCTTGGCACCCTGCCACTGGTATCCTTCCCCGAGGCCACTGTGGAACTACCGAACCAACTCTCAAACTTACCTACATGCTTACCTTCTCGTTATGAGAGACAATAAAAATGTTTCAGACAGTTACATATTCTGTTCCTGAGAGATAAAAGGTCTATGATGAATCTCAAATTACACTTTAAGAACTTTTTGAGTCCCGGTTGAGGCAATAATAATCTCGAAAGTTAGGGTTCCATCACTCAAAGAAGAGTCAGCACATACTGATGTGGAGAAGCAAGCGGAAGGAAGTTGTTCATATGGCCTGGGGGGGTCCCTAGGAAATGAGTCCTCCCTCCTCCAGTAAAAGAAGGGAATACATCTCCATGAGTAAACCACAGAGGTGTCACAGGCATGGAAATACGTAGAAACAAGGGAGCTGTAGAGGTCAAGATGGAGAAAACCGAAATACCATAGAGATGAAATCATCCATCATGTAGTCTTTACCAAAAATTGTTCTTATTTAAAATTTTATTTTAATTTTTGAATTGAAATATAATGAACATATAACGTTATTTTCAGGTGTATAACGTAATGATTTGGTATTTGTATACATTATGTGGTCTTTGAGTCTGGCCTATCTTACTTGCATCATCCATGTTTTTGTGCATAGTATTGTTTTTTGTTTTTGTTTTTTATTGCTGAGTAGTATTCCAGGGGTACCCATAATTTATTCATCAATTCTCCACTTGAGATACTAGTCATTTTTAGTTTTTGACAATTTTGAATAAAGCCACTATAAACATTTGTATACAGTTTTTGTGTGTGTGTGTGTGTGTGTGTGTGTGTGTGTGTGTGTGTAAACATAGGATTTTACTTCATTGAGTAAATATTTAAAGAGGAGATTCCTGGGTCATATGACAAGTCTATGTTTAAATTTCTAAGAAACTCAAAACTATTTTTTCCAGGCAGCTGTATCACCTTGCCATCCAATTAGCAATGCATCAGAGTTCCAGTTTTCCATGTCCTGCTAAGCATGGGATACTGCCCACTGTTTAAAATTTCAACCTTTGTAAAGGATCTCATCATGGTTTTAATTTGTGTGTGACTAATGATGCTGAACATCTTTTTATGTGATTAATTGCCATCTGTGTATTTTATTTTTTAAATATATTTTTTAGGTTTATCAATATTAAAAATTTTTTAAATATTTATTTAGTTTTGAAAGACAGAGAGAGACAGAGCACTAGTCAGGGAGGGGCAGAGAGAGAGGGAGACACAGAATCCGAAGCAGGCTCTAGGCTCTGAGTTGTCAGCACAGAGCCTGATGCGGAGCTCGAACCCACGAACCGTGAGATCATGACCTGAGCTGAAGCTGGACGCTTAACTGACTGAGCCGTCCAGGAGGCTCATGTTTATTTATTTTGAAAGAAAGAGAGAAATAGAGAGAGAGGGAGAGGAGAGAAAATCCCAAGCAGGCTCCACACAGTCAGCTCAGAGCCCGAAGCAGGTCTCAAACTCACCAACTGTGATATCATGACCTGAGCTGAGATCAAGAGTCAGACGTTTAACAGACTGAGCCACTCAGGCGCCCATCTATATATCGTCTTTAGTGAAGAGTCTGTTCAAATCTTTGGTCAATTAAGAAAAAAAACCTACTCTCCCCCACTTCCCCCCCATTATTGAGTTGTGAGAGTTCTTTATTCTGGATATGAGTTACTACATAAGTGCTTTGCAAACATTTTCTCCTAGTCTCTCTTTTCATTCTCTTAACAGTGTCTGTTGAAGAGACATTCTTAATTTTGATGAGTTCCAATTTATCAGTTTTTCTCTTTATGCCTCATGCTTTTTGTATCCTGGTCAATTTTCTAAAAGCTTTGTAAGTTTTACATTTTGAATTTAGGTTTACGATTCATTTTGAATTAGTTTTTGTCAGGGGTGGGAAGTGCGGATGTTTCCTTTTTTTTTGTATACGTGAATCCAATCGAGCACTATTTGTTGAAAATATTTTGTGAAAAAAATTTAAATTAGCAAACAGAGTGACCCTTCAGCAAGAATGGTTTGAGGAACGAGGACTTTACACAATGGTTTCATTTAGTTCCTGCCCTGAGATCCAGTCTCAGATTATCGTCAAGATGTCCAAGCGTCCTTCGATGAGCCACAGCTACTCCCCTTTCACTAAAATTATTCACAGCCTGGATTAGGAACGCAGAATGAACTCACACCTGATTAATCAAAGAATAGCTTTTTAGCTTTCTCTGTTTGGTAAATAAAAGGCATTCTCAGAAATTCAACACAAAGCCTTCTTTCTTCTTTTTAATCTTGGAACAACTGGGCTTGCAATTTTTCTTCCCAAAATGTTCTCAATCTCTCTGGCGGCTGGAGAAACTGGATAAAGATTCCCTTCTATCCTCATTTTATCACACATTGCTCAGTTCCAAATAGTTGGAAACAGCTGGATTTTTCATTAATCTGTGGGAAACTTGGAAGTCGCCAAAGGCTGGCAAATAACTCAAATCTATGTGTGAAATCCTACATCACATTCCGGAAGAGAAAGCGGTACAGCTCAAATGGCACTGGGTAGCAGTCTCCTGTGGAGGGATGTTTGGCAGAAAGAGGCACCTTGTTGATGAGGGCAGTCATGCTCTCACTTCTGGTGGAGAAACTGAGGACTCCGCTCTCACGTTGGCACTTGAATAATTAGGCAAACCTTTGTGTTGGCAGGAGAATAACTAAGCCGTGTTGACGTCGTAACCCAGTACTGGTGGGAAGGATAAGTGTTGCTGGAAAGTACATTTCATCTCAGGGAGAGTAATCCGTTATTCTTGGCACCACCCACTTAGTTCTGAAATTTAGGCAAATGCAAAAGGGAGATAAGCATATTCTTCCACCTCCTCTCTCGTCTGCAATGTGTTGGGCTCTATAAATTTATCAGTTCATGACACGGTGCAGTAACAGTGGCTAGATATGTTGGTCTCAGAGTCTATGCGACTCTGTTGAGTTGTCTGGGAAGTCAGGAGTTCTGTTATCTAAACCAAGAATGTTTCCGAAAATGACAAGATGCTACAAAAGCTATTTTACATGCAGGTGACCTTTACCCTGATCTACAAAAAGAGGATAAAAGTGGAACGCTGAGACGTCAGAAAAATCACTGGTTAACGGAAGGGTCTCTTATCTCGGAGGTTGGTGCTCAAAAACCTAAAACCAAGCCCCAGTACTCTCCTGTTCCCATCTTAGGAATTTTTTTTTTTTCTTGTTTCGTTTCTGCAATCAAACTTGCTCAAGTGGACTGAATTTTTCAGGAGGATGTGGAGTGTGCCATGGACCAGGGGGCAGGAGTTTTAGCCAGATATCTGAAGAGACTGATAATGGCTGGGTGACCAGTCGGTTCCAGGGAGGCCATGTTCCTGCCCCGCTCTGCATGCTTGTTTCCTTCTTCTATCACTAGCACACTCCCCTTCATCTTCTGGTGAGCTAACACAGTTGCCCCAGCTTAATTTTATATCACTTCTCAGTTTAAGTGCCCAACAGAGACGAACTAGAGCCCCAAGTCCCCCCATATTTCCAAGTCCTGTTTGCTAACACAGTGTGCTAACCGAGGCCTGTCTTGACTTGGGTCCTCACTCCTGACTTAATTGGCATGGCCTAGGTCCAAAGCCTGGGGCCTGTTTTCCAACCACATAAGTGGAGGAATCACACTTTCTATAAAGAGACATGACCAGTAGGTCAACTGGCTACACTTTCCTATAAATGTCACCACTACAAATATAATGTGGAAGGAGTGCTAAATGATATAAATATTGAACACTGTTCAGAAAGAAACATAGATTCCGGTATAGCTTTGCTCTCTATCCTTGGAGCCAAAACAGACGGACAGGATCCAGAAGGATCTGCAATGACTGCATCATGTGACCCTGGAAAGAATGGATCCCGTAGCTGTCTGCACCCATGATGGCTTTGCAGTGACTTACCAAGCTGAATTAATCAAATAGCCTTCTAAGCCACCATCTTCCTGGACATTAGGGCTCCTACAGCTCAGGGGAAATTATTGTCCCAGTTCAGGTGACTACATGGCGGCCATGGTGTTGCCTTCAACATGGTGTGGACCATTTACAAACTGACCAAGAGAGGTTCCTTGTAGAGAAAGAGGATGGGAACACACTAATAAAGTTGTTTTTTATAACTTAGAGTTTGTCCGAGTGGATTTGCCTCTGTCAATAAATAAGAGTTGAAACAGCCTCATCACACTTTCTCATTCTTTAACATCAGCCTCTTCATTTGTAAGTTTTCTTTCCCACTTGTACCTTTTCCCTGCTTGGATACTTTATCATGCATCTGACACAACAGGGGCTCCTCTGCCTTTCCTTAACAGGTGCTCTCTTTGTCTGCTATCTGCTCATGGAGGCAGGTAAGCCACCTATGAGTTACAGTTTATTCACCCACCTTTCACTAGAGACTCAATGGGGCAAAGACTCAGCCCTTCCCAAGAAGCTGGGTCCATCCAATGAGCCCCACAGTTTTGATGGTGGTAGGAAAGAACATTATGGATAGGAAGAGAAATCACATTCAGGGGTAGAAATCCATGTTTAGGAAGCAGCAAAGGGTGGGGATTGGGGGAGAACAACTAGAAATGGAGAGTGGGTCTGACTCAGAGAAGAGATTTGGGAGAGACTGAGTGAACAGGACCTGTGTTCACGGAGGAATGAAGAGGGAGAGGTGAGCCAGCATTTCTAGGAAATCAGACAGTCTGTGTGTAGATCTCCCAACACAGAATCCCTCCTTTTATCCTGACTTGCTTGTCTGTCATGTGTTATTAATTCATTAAGGAGGTGTTCCCAGAAGAAAATGGCATGGGAGTGGTATGAGCCTGATAGGGAAGAAGGGTGTGATTTCCAGAAGGGCCCCTCAGATGCCAGGTATGGCATGATCCCAAAAGGAACTCTGGAGATAAATAGTTCTGTCCTCAAAGCATGTCCCAATCCAAGGTGAGGAATTTGGTCTTTCACACTCCTAAGCCCCTTAGTCATTGGTTAAGCACTTCTCCCAGGGGTTCCTAGCTGGGTTTTAATTCAGTCCTACAATCAGATCTTTCAGCCTGTCTCTGAAAAGACTCCCTTATACAAGTAAGTGCTTAGGCCTTTAAAAAATGTTGACATACAATAAATGGTTATTTCCAACGATGTATCAATTCATTCATCCATCAAACTTTTTCTGAATGCCTCCTATGCATGAGAATTTTGCCAGGCACTGGGGATGCAAAATCAACCCCACATAGTCCTGTTTTCCAAGTAGTTGAGGAGACAAAGAAATCATCAATTCTTATAATAACAGAGCTATAAAAGGGTGCTGCCCATCTAATTATGGATGGTATAACTTTGGTGCCCACTGATTCAATTGCCACATATCATCATCAGGGAATGGAACTGTCTCTTTCCTAGATTCTTTTCATGACCTATTGTTGTGTCCCCTTAGTGATTGCGGACTACGCTAATAAAATATACTACTATATTTAATAGTATACTAAAAAGCATAAAGGAATATTCTCTTTTGAGTTTTTTTAACTGTTAATTTTTGAGAGAGAGAGAAAAAGACCACGACTGGGGAAGGGGCAGACAGAAAGAGAGAGAGGGAGACAGAGGATCCGAAGCTGGCTCCGCACCGAGAGTGGTGAGCCCAACGTAGGCTCAAACGCATGAACGGTGAGATCGTGACCTGAGCTGAAGTCAGACACTTAACTGAGTCACCCAGGAGCCGCTCTTTTGATTTCTTAAGAATGACATCTTTCTGCTGGTTATTTCTGAATTGGCCTGGTGTCTCATTCAAAGAGGTAAATAGATAAAGGCATAGATACTTACTGAGTACTAGTTATATGTCAGGTACTGTGCTAGATACTGGGAATGTAGGTAACCCTGCAGAACACCCCCTAAAGAGCTCTTGTTAAGATTAGGTTTGGAAAATGTAAAAACCTTTCAGGCTGATTGAAAGAAATGCTGTGTGTGTGTGTGTGTGTGTGTGTGTGTGTGTGTGTGTGTGTGTATGCGTGTGTGTGCACGCACACACACATACACACACACGCATGTATGTGAGAAAAATAACAATGAAGCTGCCTTTGATGCACGGGCAGTGCTCTTCCTCCAGAAGGCTGGTAACCAGTGAAAAAGCTGTGCCAGCAGGGTCTGCGTCTTACCAGCCCCGAGGCATAGGCAATCCCAGCATTCCTCCAACAGGGCTCCAATCTTCACTAAGCAGAGAGGACGCTTACTTAGAAGCTAACCGATGGGACAGTCTACTCCTCCTTGCTTCCGGGCTCCAAGGGAACATTTTGGGTAACAGTGGATGAAGCACTGGGGTGGTGAAGGAAGAGGATTGTGGAAAATACTGGCAGGGCCATAAAAACCAGAGCAAGCGGAAACTTTGCTTTGGATGAGAGACAGAAGTTAGGTCACCAAAAGCTAGTCTGCACTCTCTCTTCCCTTGTATTTTGGGGTGCAAGAGAGATTGTGAAAAACTGTTGGTAAACAATTTTAACTTACATGTATCTATTATATATATAGTCGGCCCTTCAATTTTTACAAAAAGTTGAATAGTCACAGAAAGGCCAAGAAGAGCCGTGACGAAAATGCTGACCGGTAGGCACAGGGTCTGGTCCCTTTCAGACCAAGCCTGAGGGAACCGGATAGGGCTTGAATGGCAGCGGGGGGGGGGGGCGGGGGCACCTGAAACTGTTATCCTGGACCTGGTGCCCTCAGATCAAACAAAGATGAGTACAGCAAGGGAATAAACAATTGGATTAGTCACGCAGCCTAAATAAGGTCTTTCCCTCTGTCTATGAGACATGGGAACCTCCGTGTATTGTGGACGAAATCAATCAGAGTCTGGTGGCATTGTCAGCTGGAGTCAGCTCTGTGTCCAAACTTAGACTGTATGTCTAGAATCTCGGTCGTAATGTAAATTGGCTTATGGCTAGGTCTTCCCTGGGGCATAAGCTTCCATCATCCAGATGGCAGAGTGACCCTCGCGGAAAGAAACATATGGTAGGTTTATGTCTGTTGCGCACAGAAGAAGGAGGACGCTGTTCCAAGAGCCACTGTGGCCGATGCCACCAACAGTGGATATCTCTGACAACAGATTGCCAGGAAAATGCAACTTTGGGGTGAGGAGTGTTGAGAAGTAGGGAAGAAGGGATCTATCACCAGCATGCTGATCAGGAGATGGGGAAAAGGGAGGGATAGAAGGGAGGTAGGGAAACGTTAAAGCCTGGGTATATCTTGTGCTTTGAAGTTCTTCTGTGGGGGAGTTATCAACAACAGGGACAGCAAGACAGATACTTCCTGTGGTTTTGGGCCAACTTCCATATTCTTTGGAGAGAGATTACCTTAGTTTGGATATCCTCAGGAGGAGACACTAAGGCAAGGATTAAAGTGCAAGTAGTTAATGTAGGGAACACCAATAGGGGCCTGGGGAAGGGAGACAGGAACATGAGAAGGCAACCAGCTAAGGGTGTTTATCAAGCCAGTCACCCCTGTGGTGGACTGGTATTGAGTTCCTCTGGTGAAGCGGCGGCAGCAAGGGTCAGAAACACTCCCGCAGAGTCATTTTACCCAAAGGGCAAGGGAGTTGGGGTACTTAGGCACCAACTGTTTCTAGTCATGGGTTGAGGACTACTCTGGGGACATTCCTCCTGCGATACTTGCCTCGTCTGCAGAGAGCAGCACAGCAGGTTTGGGCAATGTGAAAACGCTCTTTGACAAAGAAAGGCTGATGTTGCACTTGGAAGCAGGGCAGGTGTATGCAGATGAGGCCGAAGGGAGGCAGGAGGTGCCCTGATAACGTTGCAACTACGATTTCAGAACCGAAAGAAAGTTACAGTGTGGATGGGAGAGCAGAGGACACACACGTGCATATACCACATGCAGGGACATATTTACACTTACGTAAATATAGAAATATGAATTTTATTTGTTGAGGAAATAATGCCCGTTGATGGTTGGAAATCAGCACAGAGAAGTACAGGGAAAGATCACAGCTCTATTATAGAAAAATCATAGCACCTAAGATTAAATAAAACCTTTTCCCTGTTTTATCTCAGGTGCTTTCTCCTCTTTGGAAATGGGGCATAGCAAATGGAAGACCTCCTTCTTATAACTAAAAATTATTTGAAGACAAAAATACTAAAAACAATTATTCGCACCTGGAACTTGCTCTAAACCTACCTGAAACTTGGGATACATTTTTGTGGTAACATCGTAAGCTACAAAAATAGTCAAATCATCCTCATGAAGTAGAACTCACTGTGTCATGCCTATCAAAGTTTTATTGGGGAACTTGCTGCACTGAATTATAAAGAAAAGCATTTATTTTTTATTTTTTATTTTTTTTTTCAACGTTTATTTATTTTTGGGACAGAGAGACAGAGCATGAACGGGGGAGGGGCAGAGAGAGAGGGAGACACAGAATCGGAAACAGGCTCCAGGCTCTGAGCCATCAGCCCAGAGCCTGACGCAGGGCTCGAACTCCCGGACCGCGAGATTGTGACCTGGCTGAAGTCAGACGCTTAACCGACTGCACCACCCAGGCGCCCCAGAAAAGCATTTATTTATCAGATTTTTTTAATGAGCCATTTGCTACAAAGAGCCATCTAATGGATGTTGCACCTTGGTGTTGACAAGAGTTCCTGTCCCTAGAAGAAGATAAATGAACATAAAACAACATATTCTCGCATTTCACAGGAGGGAGAAAGTGAGGCACAGAAGGCTATATGGGGTAGAGTATCTTCAACTTTTTTCATAGGGGCTGTAGAAGTATCCATTCCATTGGGAGACACATTTGATTCACTGTCTCATTTCTTCCCTGTGAGTGAGGGAAATAGAACAGCGAGGAGTCATCATGGAGGGTCGCGGTTAGTGGCTAATGGCGTTTCCTTGCCATATGGGAGATCAGCTGTACCATGATATGTCCAGATATAGCTACTCTATGTTAAAATCCTCATGCACACATAGGAGAAAGGGAAGCATATAGCGGATAAAACCTAACAAACTGGGGCCACATAGGCTGTGGTTAATATAAGTAAGAACCAAAGGTCTACTTGAAAGACCAAGACTTATGTGAAGACCCAAACTGGTGGACCAGTCCTGCCTGCAAACATGAATGCTCAGCTCAGGAATGAGCTTCTCTTGGGCTAGCTCTGTGCATTATGAAATAAAGAATATGACATAATCCTGTGAGACTATAATATATCAAAAATACAGTTGGATAGTTGAGAACTAAATGTTTTGAATGAGGGAAGATCTTAAGTTTCCTGTAGGTGGGATCTTAAAGAGGCATCACAGTAAAGTGGCTGAGAGCATGAACTCTGGAGCCTTACTGCTTGGGCTTAACTCTTGGTTACACTATTCATTGCCTGCGTGATTTTGGGAGGCACATATAACCTTCATAAGGTTATATAGGGAACCTTCAGTTCTCTTCATAGAATCTATTTCCTAGAGCTATTTGCAAATATTTACAATAATGTTTGGCACACAATAAGCCCTGTGTTTTTAAAGGAAATAAACCTTAGCAGAGGCGCTTTCATTGAGTTCCTTCTGTATCTCAGAGTTTTCTGAAGATTTAAATTCAGCAAATATTTACTGAGTACTCACTTGGACTGGGCATGTTCCGAGTACTGGGTAAAAGTGAATTTCTTAAATCTCTGTCCTTCCAGGTGTTCATAACTTTTTTTTCCCTTTTTTTTTGAAAGCTAATTTTTAAACAATGCTTTGAAACAATGATAAACTTACAAAATGGTTGGAAATGTAATGTAAATCATTTGTCCCTCTACCTAAATGAGAAAAAGTTGTCACATAATGCCCGTCACCCCTGATTACTTCAACGTGTTTTTCTTACAAGAATAAAGACATTCTTCTCCATAACACAATCCAACCACCGCCATGAGGAAGTAACAGTGACACATTGCGACCATTTAATCCTCGGACCCCATTCAAGTCTGTCATTTGCTCTTGTCATGTTTTCCAGTTTGAAATTACATGGTGCATTGGGTTACATCTCTTCAGTTTGCCTTAGACTCGAACATGTTATCTTTCTTTCCTCATCTTTCATGACCTTGCCACTTTTGAAGATTATAAGCCAGTCATTTTGTCCTCCAATTTGGATATGATCATGATTAGATTTAGGTTGTGCCTTTGGGGAATGACAACATAGAAATGATTTTGTGTTTTTTCCATTGCACCTTGTCTAGTAGCACCAAATTTCAAGTTGTTCCATCCTGTGATGTCCATTCTGATCACTTAAGATGGTGTCTACCAGGCTTCCCCACCATAAAGTCATCCTTTGTCCTTTGTAACTTATAAACATTTTGTGGGGAGGTACTTTGAAACCATGTAAGAATTCTCTTCTTCATCAAGCTTTCAATTGGTTTGTTTATTTCAGTATGGACTTCTAATTTCCTGTTGTATTCAATGGGCTATAGTCTGTTACTATTATCATCTCTCAATGCTTCAATTGTCCCTGATTTAGCCAATGTGAGCCCATTGAAGCTGGCCTCTGTGTTCTTTTGACATTTTTACCTTCATCTTCGAGTCTGGCTTTCTGGCATGACAAGATAGGTGGAATATCTTGTACTTTCCCTGTTCCAGCTCTGAAGCAGATGTTTCTCTGAGGAAGAACCCTGGTTTCTTTTTGTGCAGGATGGTAGTTAGAGGTGGGTACCTAAGTACACTAGGTGTGCCCATTGTCCTTGTGGTGTCATCAGTCCCAGGCCCACAGAGTGGACACAGCTATATTTCTTTCTGTTTTTTTAAAAAAAAAAATTTTTTTTAACGTTTATTTATTTTTGAGACAGAGAGAGACAGAGCATGAACGGGGGAGGGGCAGAGAGAGAGGGAGACACAGAATCGGAAGCAGGCTCCAGGCTCCGAGCAGTCAGCCCAGAGCCCGACGCGGGGCTCGAACTCACGGACCGCAAGATCGTGACCTGAGCTGAAGTCAGACGCTTAACCGACTGCGCCACCCAGGCGCCCCTATTTCTTTCTGTTTAATGTTTATTTTATTTTTGAGAAAGAGAGAGAGAGAGAGAGAGAATGAACGAATGAATGAGGGAGGGATAGAGAGAGACACACACACAGAATCCGAAGCAGGCTCCAGGCTCTGAGCTGTCAGCATAGAGCCCAATGCAGGGCTTGAACCCATGAACCATGAGATCATGACCCTAGCCCAAGTCAGACACTTAACCGACTGAACCTCCCAGGCACCCTGAGCTATATTTATTTGAAAACCATTCATTCACATTAATATATCCCATTCCAATCCACTATTATACAGAGCCCATTCTGGTTTTCTGCCTTTCTGCTGTACTTAAAATGTTTACTTACCTGATCAGTCCTCCTCTATGTAACCCATGTCCCATCTCCATTGCTCTGAAGTCTTTCTCCTTCGGATGCTCAGGCTCTGAACCCCATTCTTCACTATGAGTCCACTCGGCCACATGAACACCCCCTTCACCCTGCTGGGACTCTCACTCCCTGGGCCTGGCTAACCCTCCCACCTCCGTATAGACACCCTCCTGCACGGGCCTGGGCTCCAGCCCCCCATGTCAGGCCACCCCTTCCATGTAGATGCCTTCTACAATCTGCTCAGCCTTTCTGGCCGTTATGTACAGGGTGACTGAGGGCAGATCTTCAAAGGCTTCTCTGGGGCATATTGAACTGAATTGAAGAAACCAAGCTAAAACAAAACAGAACAAAAAACAAAACTAAACCCCCAAAGCAAAAAACACCTTGATGTAATCACACGCATCACACTTCAAAATATGTAGCTAAGAGTACTAAGATGAAATTTGTTGAGTCTCCTCCTCTCTTCCATTTTTAAACTTTAAATTAAAATGAATGATAGCACTTAGCTGGGAGATCTCAATAGCTGACTGATGGAAAAGGAAATGAAGTCAAGTTTAGCTAAATTCACACCTGAGTCAAGTGAATGCAAGTCTAGGGGGTGAGGAGTCAACCCGGACCAGGATGAAAGGGGCAGACTCTTTTCTGCCTTTATGAGTTTTGATCTTGACCCCAGAGACAGATATCCTGATTAGGGAAGAAATGAAGATTGGGAAATAGCCAAGAGTTCAGGAAGGGGCAACCGATGGAAGATGCTTCTGGTATACCCGGGAGACTTCCGTGGGCGAGACAAGAAATTTCATCCAATTTTATCTAAGCGAATTTCCTCTCAACCCAGAACAGCAGGACATGTAATCTCCCAGGAAAGATAGTGTTGAAGATCTCATTTTCTAGTTATCACTTCTCCTATGCTAGAGAAACAATTTTACTTCCAAGGCCTAGACTAGGGGACGTTCCCTGTGAGTGTGAACGGATTTGAACAACTGGCTGGTACTCTGCTCCTTTCCGGTAACATACCCGTGGGGGTGGGGGCAGCCCTTCGAGGGAGCGCAGCTTCCCTGGGCCCCTGTCTTCCCCTGGGGGAAGGGAGGAGAGCCGTCCACTGCAGGAAGCCAATTGTCCTGGTTTTATCTTCTTCCTAAACATGTGCGTTCCTGGGTGGGAAGGCAAAGGAAGAGGAGACTCCCGCCTCCCCACCCCTCTCTTCCCCAATCTGAAAGTCTAAGAGATTCCCTCAGACCAGGTCAAGTCCCAGGTATTTGTTGCAGTTTCAGGGAAGGAGGAAACAGATCCCCCGTTTTGCCCCAGCCCTGGTCAATCCAGCAAACACTCAAGGGTCCACAAGGAACAGGGAAATGCTATTTTGAGAAGTGCTAATTTTTATCGGGCATGCCTTAATCAAAGGGCATCCCCCCCCCCTTTTGTTTTGCTTTGTTTTGTTTTCCTTTTTAAGAATAATCACTTCAAAATGATTAATGATGCCTGAAGCCACCAGTCTCGCTTCCTGCGGTGAAATGCAGAACTTTTGTGCATGCCTGGGTTTGTAGGAGGGTGTGCTCCAAACGGCAGCAACAGATAGTTTCCCATACTGCACAGACAGTTGGGTCTTTGTTCAGCAAAGCTGACTCTCTGGAGGAAATGTGCTACAGAATGGGGACCCTATCCCCTGCAGGGAGGGACGGTTCTGCTCCAGTTACGGAAGGGAAGGGAAATCCTTCACTTCTTAAGGTGCCGGAACAAGATTGCTGCTGGGTTAGCTGGAGCCTAATACTTATTTTATTTATTTATTTTTTTTTGGTAGGCGCTAAGAACAATGAGGAGGGTGTCTTTGAAAACAGGTGGGATTACTGAAGGATTACAATAGAGGGATAGGTAACACCAAAAGTCACCACCCTCTGGGGATGCTGCGGCCTTACTGGACCTCTAGGCTGAGCTGGGGGAGATAATTCCCAGGGGAGCAGCCTGTTCCTCCAGCCCATTTCCCAAGACCAGGCTAACCCACTCTTATCCTCTCTTCACCGAGGACCCAGAAGGGGAAAGACAGAGCAGGTTGGCAGCAGCTGCGTTTGACATTTGTGCGAATCCTGTTCGGGAAGGAGTCTACGTGATCCTTGCTTATGAAAACTAAAACGAAACACACAGGACTGTGGATAGACTCTTTCACAGAATTTTCTAAGTCTAAAATTTTGTCATGCAAATCCCCGCGCCCCTCTGCTAGCCTTCATATCACTGCTCTGGAAAATGCGATATGGTGAAGCGAAAACGCAATTCCCCTTTCTGGAGCTCACAGCAACCTCTACCGTGGCCCCTTCTTTCAATAAAGTGATTTATAGGGGAGCCGAACTTCCCATTCAGAAGAGCAGCAGATAACACGGTGAGGAAGTGGGAGGGGATGTAGCACAGTGGAGGTGTGAACGCTAAGGGAGGTATCTGTGAGAGCATAGGTGTCCACACGCGAATGCACAACATACATGTAACCAGCCGTCTCCCTTCTGGACAAATTAATGCCAGTAGGTCTGTTTCCTTGGGACCCACGTTTCCCACTCACGGGCGGCATCGGAGGCGCAGCAGACCGCAGCAAGGAAACGTGAAAGCATCAAGTACTGCTGTATGGTTATCTTGTATTAGAAAAGTCAGATGGCAGAAAACAAAACGAAGCCAAAAAATCTTCCCCAAACTCAAAGCTGGTACCGGCCCCTCCCGGGCTGAGCCGTTCTTAGGTTACACTGGGTAAACCAGGCTCTCATTTTGCAGAACTATCTTAGCATCAACTGTGTGAGAAATTGTAAGTAATTTTGGGCAGTGTGCCCAAAGGGTTGGAGCCAGGAAGACGGATCTTTATGTTAACAGGCAGAGCACCTGCCTGAGAAATCTGGGAACACACGTTTTCTTCCCACGACGCCTTCTCCATGTGAATTAATCTATTAGCTGGTACGTGTGTCGGTTTATTTAGGAGCATGTGTGCTGACAATTGACTTCTGACTGTAAAATATGGTCTTCGGGGAGAAAATGATTAATTGCCTGTTGCCTGCTTTAACGTGTGTGTGTGTGTGTGTGTGTGTGTGTGTGTGTGTGTGATGACAGTCACTGTTAGTATGTGTGTGTCTACCAAACTAAAGACAAATAATCGTTAAGAAACTGGAAGGTGTGAATAAATAAAAAAAGCTCTTGGTATTTGGACATTTGCGCCCTCTTTATGGACACGAGAGTCAAGGAAATCTCATTTCTTACTGAATGCATTGTTTCCAAATATAAAACAGGAGGCAACTCACGGCGGAAAAAAAAAAATTCCAACCCTTGAGTTTTTGGTTTTATGATGAAGCCTACTTTCTCGGGAAGAAACTGAGGGCTGCAGACATCTCACATGGTGTTTACATCTTTTCATCTCTGTATTTTTTTTTTTTTTAATTTTTTTTTTCAACGTTTATTTATTTTGGGACAGAGAGAGACAGAGCATGAACGGGGGAGGGGCAGAGAGAGAGGGAGATACAGAATCGGAAACAGGCTCCAGGCTCTGAGCCATCAGCCCAGAGCCTGACACGGGGCTCGAACCCACAGACCGTGAGATCATGACCTGAGCCAAAGTCAGACGCTCCACCGACTAGAGCCCCCCAGGCGCTCCTATTTTTATTTATTTATTTAAACCTTCTTTTCTGTAAGTGCTGGAGGCAGCACATTGGAGGCTTTTGACACTGCATTAAACATATCCTGACAGCAGTGGTGCTCAGAGTGAATTAAAGGGAAGAGAGGAGGGAACAGGGTGGCCAGTTTGGAGCCCAGCTCGTCCAGGGGGAGGAGGACAAGGCTCACTAAGTGTCTGAGGCCCTCTGCTAAGTGCATACATAGGCCATTACCTCATTTAATGACCATCTAGCTTCCAGAATCTGTTGAGGGGGAGGCTTGTTTCAATTCACATATGTTCCCAGGCTGTCTACACTGGGGTTCCGGAGAGTGACTGGGGCTGGGAGCTTTATGAAGTCGGCAGCGGGAGACTTGGAAAGGAGAATGCTGCTCAGACAAAGAGGCTGTATGGGAAGCTGGAAAGGGTGGTGGTGGGGGCGGGCGGTGAACTCGAGACTTAAAAATAAACTCGGAGAAGGCCGTGACACAAAAGGCAGGAACGTCAAGGCATCAGATGCCACAGAGGGGCAGGGGGTGGAAATGCGTAGCAGCCCGTATTGACTGTGCATATTGACTAGGGTGATTGGGAAATAATGTAACATCAGGAAAGCAATCCAGTTGGCACCAGAAATCCACTTGCAGAGGGGTGGGGACCGAGTAAGGAGAAGTTTAGGGAGAAGGAAAGCAGAGATGCAGGCGTAGAGAGCGGTTCCAGAAGGCAGCAGCGCGATAGCTGTATTTCCTTTTTTTAGTGCAAAGACTTGAGCATTCTTTCAATCACTCAACAAACATTCATCGGATATGTGTTACGTATCAAGGATTGTGATAAGTGCTGGAGACTTCGCGATCAAAGGAGCAGTCTCTGCCCTTCGAGAGCTCTCAGTCTGTGAACTTTTTGAGGGAGACAGAGATGTGGACAGATGATGCTAACGTTGTGGGGTAAGAGCTCTGGGGAAGGAGAGTTTGAGGCTCTTGCCACACAGGGCAAGAAGTATTCATCTTTCCCGGAGAGGGCCAGTGGCTGGGAACAGCATCACAGGGTTTGAGGCTGAGCTGGACTTTGAAGGATGACTAGGAGTTCTGTAGGCAACGAATGGAGGAATACCTTGCAGGCAGAGAAAACAGAGGGTGCAAAGGAATGGCGAGATGTCGGTGAGTTGTAACGCTGGATCGGAGAGCACAATGAGTCTAGTAGTGTTGAGGCGGGAGACATCTCACGAGTTTCCTACTATGCTGCAGACTTTGGATTTTAAGGTGTCAGTACGTCCAGAGGAAGCAGCCCATTGAACAAAGATGAGGGGATGATAGCTGAGGGGGAAGGAAGAGAAGCTGAGTGAAGGGAAGAGTGATTCTGAGGTGGTGAGGAGGAATGTCAAGGTTGTGGGTGGGGGCTGGCCTCGATCACCTCCACAAGGTAGTGGCTTTGGCCATCTGGCACTGAGGGCAAGACTGGGAGGGGGAGGGGGGGGTCTGGCAGAGCTGCTCCGGGGAATTCTAGAGAGAAACAAAAGGATCGCCATATTGTCATTATTTGAGATTCACAGACTTTCATCAGACACGTAACTGATCTCACTGACACCATCACCCCTACATCTGTTGTTCTGCTTTTAAATGAAGTGCGACCTTACTTTCCAATATCCATTTTCTGTAAAGATATCAAGTGCCAGACGCATGGCCGTTCTGAACAGGAGCCAAGGTATATTGATTACATATACTCTGTCTTCTTGTTGAGACTTGTTTATATTTCACAGAGTCAGACAGCAACCAACAGGAAGGACTCTTTATGGAACACCAATTATTTCTATCGGTGGGAAGTTTTCAATGAAGAAGAAAAGCAGGACAAGTATTTACACTCGGTATTTATCTGAAAGTGAATTCCTACCAAATTTTCTGTCTCAAAGGGAAGAATAACATAGAAAAGGTAGTGTGGCTAGCATGAAGAGCACTGGGTCTGGAGTCCACAGGCTGAGGTTTTTGTCTGGGTTATACCATTAATAACTCTGTGACTGTGGGCAAAGTTTATTCTTGGTTCCAGTAGCGGCGGGGTTATGATTTTTCTCTCCCTGTCTCCCCACCCCCAGCATAATTATAGAAACATAATAATTAATATATTAGAAACTTAAGACTTTCAGTTTATGATTTTGTAGGTGCAAATAAACAACTTCAGGAAGTAATTCTAAATTCTTTCCTTGTGCCCAATTTATGAAATGAAATCGACTAACATCTGTTTTATCAGTTCATGAAAAGCTAAGTCTGCTCAGGGGATTCACTAGTTTCAACACCTTAAGGGAGAAGGATGGTGAGACCGGAATTTGACAAAACCAGCATGTGGAGAATCAGAGCTGGCAGGACAGGTTGGAGGAACCGTACGTGGTAAGAGGAACATTGGCTTTGCAGATGTCTGACGTTTGCGGACGGTATCCACAAGGATTTTATCATGTAATTGAGATAATTTGCGGCAAGTTTTCAAATAGGAGGACCTATGTGTGAGTCCTTTTTCCCCATAAAAGAAGATAAAGGAAAAAGGAGGATAGTCTTTTCACAAGGATAGGGATGATATGAACTGCTCACCCAAGGACTTGTAGTTTTTTAGGAATCAACTCTGTGGCAGACAGAATAATGTCCCCTGCCCTCCAAAAGAGATCGACATCCTAATGTCTGGAACTTGTGAATGTGTGGTTTTACGTGGCTAAGGGACTTTACAGACCTGATTGAGTTAAGGATCAGAGATTAGAGACGATCTTCGATTGTCCAGGTGTGGTCAATGTAATCGCAGGTTCTTGTAAGAAAAAGGCAGGAGTGTCAGAGTCAGAGAGAGGGAGAGGTGACAACAGAAGGCAGCACAGGTCAGTGTGATGCCATTGGAGGAAGCAGGGCATAAGCCCCTGAGCCAGAGAAGCCCATGGGCTCCAGAAACTGAAGAAGGCAAGGAATGGATTCTCTGCTAGAGTGTCCAGAAAGGTTGTAGCCTTACTGATACCTGCATTATAGTCCCTCAGGCCCATTTTTGGACTTCTGATCTCTGATGTGCTGACACGATAAAGTTGTGTTGTTTTAGGTCACTGAGTTTGTAACGTGTTACAGCAGCAACAGTGGGCACGGTGGCTGGCATGGGAGTAAGAACACAACCACTGGTTGACTGAACAGGTGACATCAGGGCCAGGTAAGGAATTTTCAAATGGATCAAAAGGGTGGGATGGATCAAAGGAAGTGTATCTGCCATTTCTGGCCTGGTAAAAAACTGGAGGTCACACTTTGGTGATACCAACTGAAAGGGTTGTGAGGGAATGTGAGGAAGTATCTTTTTATCTCCACGTTCCTTGGATCCAGCCATTTTCTTCCCTCACACTGTGGTCCGATCAAGTCTGGCATGAATAGTTGGCTTGTGTGGGTGATTCAAGCAGAGTGGGCTGTGAGGCCTTCTGAGGGGACCCATCCAAGAAAGATCCTCGCCAGCTCTTATTTAACTCATACGCCCTGATAATGTGTTGGAAGCATTATATAATCCCTACGTATACTCATTCCTCTTTCATGCTCTGTGTTGGGTTTCTTGGGGTCAGACCTTCTGGAGACTGCCCCTCGACTTCTGCTCTTCGGTCTGGGCCTGGGCCCAGCCTTCAGACCTTCTTTGATCTCTGGAGCAAGTAGAGTCTTTTCTGTTCAGACCCCAGTTGCACCTTCTGTGAGCCTTCGGCTGAGTTCCAGTGAGAGTTACCTTCTCCATCACCGGGGTCTCACCAGGGATTTGACTTCCTATCTTCGGTCTCTGCCCTTGACAATGCTTGAAAGGCTGCATGTACGTTTCATACTTTTGCGTATTCTCAATCTGCCCTTCTTGGATTCCTGTGCCTCTGGAGGCTGCAGAGGGTCTGTTCGTCACTCTTGCTCCTTTCTTTTTTCTCCCCTCTCTGTCCCGGATGACTTTATCAAAGAAACTCCACTCGGCTTTTTCTAGCACTTTCCCTTTCAACACCAACCACCCAGGGTGCCCACCTGAGACTTCCTGGTCTACCCAGCCCGGCCTTCTTTTCTCCTGCTACCAAATGACTGTTTGGTAGGTCACACCGTACACTTTCATGGTGAAGACAACTTCATCCTTTTCCAAAGAAGTCCCCAGGGGGTTAAAAGTGTCTAACATTTAAAAGCACTAAAGGAAGAACATGGGGGTGTTGTGGCTGCAACTTCTGTCACTCTGCTGCTTGCCAGGGTGGGTAGAGTTAGCTAATGGTGAGGAAGAGCTTCCTACCTCCTCTCTCACCAAGCTAATGACGGCTCTTTCAAAGACACACGCTAGATTGAAGCAATGGCCTTCTCTGATAGACGAAGACATTTTTGGTAAAAATAATTAAAATCAAATGGAGGGCATATAACCCTAAGAATTGCAAGTAGGGACTGGCACAGATATTTGTATACCTATGTTCACAGCGGATTTCTTCACAATAGCCAAATGTGTAAACAACCAAAATGTCTACCGGTAGATGGATACACAAAATGCGGCACATGCACGCAATAGAACATCACTCTTCCTTAAAAAGTGAATTCTGATATATGCTACGATGTGGTTCAACCTTAAAGACCTTCCGCTAAGTCAAAGAAACCAGGCACAGAAGGATAATTATTGTATGATTCCATTCCTAGGAGACACCTACAAGAGTCAAATTCATAGAAAGTAGAATGGTGGTTATCAGGGGCTTGAGGGTGAGTGAGGGGAATGGGGAGCTATCATTTCAAGGGTACACAGTTGCAGTTTGGGAACCTGAAAAATCTGTGGAGATGGGATGTGGTGATGGTCGTATGATACCCATGTACTTAATGCTTCAAAATGGTTAAAATGGTAAAATTAATGTATATCTTTTCACAAAAAAAATATTTAAAAAATAATATGGTGCCCGGGGAGCTCAGTCGGTTAAGTATCTGACTGCAGCTCAGGTCATGATTTCACAGTTCATGGGTTTGAGCCCCGCATCGGGCTCTGGGCTGACAGCTCAGAGCCTAGAGCCTGCTTCATATTCTGTCTCTCTCTCTCTCTCTCTCTGTCCCTCCCCGATTCATGCTGTCTCTCCAAAATAAATAAGCATTTAAAAAATTAAAACAAATAATATGGAAATTATGGCCTGCTGGCCTTTCCATGATTCACATTCGCTTTTTGGTCAAGGTACACCTAAAAATGTCAAACGGGGCACAAAAATTGTTGAGATTACCTATCAGCATGGTTCCTATTTTGTGTACTTTCTTCTTTCTGAGTAATGGTGAGAAAATCTTCTTCAAACAGTACTCAAGTACACCCTCCTACTGAGCAATTTTTTTCCTGTGCCTGTAGCACACTTATCTAAGAAAGAACACATGTTCCATGATTCGAATGTGTATTTACAAAAGTTACCAAATAAACTCGGTGACCATGGTAACACCTTGGAGCTGTGCTGGGTAACCCGGATTTTGTAATTCATGCCCACGCATGATAGGACACTTTTGTCCTGGGCTCCTTTACTTCACATAGGAAGTTTGTGCCCTCCAGGTAGCCACGCTCCGAAAGGGAGCTTTGAAACAAAGCAGGCAGTCGGATTCCTCTTGGTTTAGGTGATATTGTGGCCGATTGTCATGTGGAACTTTTGAAAGAGAGATACCATCTGGTCACCCTGGGAATGGGAGTTTGTTGTTTGGGTTGAATAAACGCAGATTTGGTGGCCAGATGCCCTGAGCACTTGGTAGGCTTCTTGGGTGATTTCTAGGGAGTCACCTTGCCCCTCTGGACCTAGATGCAGTGGGGTTGTCACATCACATCTGCCCAGACTTCCCAGGGCAACCCAGGTTGCGTTCCTTGTCATAATGTGGGGTGCAGGTATGGTGAGAATAGAAGCATCTCTTTAGTGCAGTTTAAAATAAAAACAACGCCAGATTGAGATACCACCTCACACCAATCAGAGTGGCTAAAATTAACAACTCCGGAAACGACAGATGTTGGCGAGGATGTGGAGAAACGGGAACCCTCTTGCACTTGTGGTGGGAATGAAAACTGGTGCAGCCGCTCTGGGAAACAATGTGGAGGTTCCTCAAAAAATTAAAAATAGAACTATCCTACGACCCAGCAATAGCACTGCTAGGGATTTACCCAAGGGATACAGGAGTGCTGATGCATAGGGGCACTTGTACCCCAATGTTTATAGCAGCACTCTCCACAATAGCCAAATTATGGAAAGAGCCCAAATGTCCAACAACTGATGAATGGATAAAGAAGATGTGGTTTATCTACACAATGGAATACTACTTGGCAATGAGAAAGAAGGAAATCCTGCCATTTGCAACAACATGGTTGGAACTGGAGAGTATTATGTTAAGTGAAATAAATCAGTCAGAGAAAAACAGATATCATATGTTTTCACTCATATGTGGAACTTGAGAAATTTAATAGAAGACCATGGGGGAAGGGAAGGGGGAAAAATTTTCAACAGAGAGAGAGGCAAACCATAACAGACTCTTAAATACAGAGAACAAACTGGGGTTAATGGGGGGGGGGAATGGGTGATGGGCACTGAGGAGGGCACTTGTTGGGATGAGCACCGCGTGTTGTATGTAAGCCATGAATCACGGGAATCTACTCCTGAAACCAAGAGCACTCTGTATACACTGTTAGCTGATATGACAATAGATTACATATATAGATATTTTGCATTTCTCCCTAATGATTCAGAACTGTTTAAAATATCAAATAGTAACTATTTCATAGTATTCTTCCTTTCTCCCTCCTTCTTTTCCTCCTTCCTTCCTCTTCCATCCTTCGTTTTTCTTTGCTTTGTTTTGTAATGCATGCACCCTGAGTGCTGCTTTGTCTGCCTTTCGTGTCATCCAAAGGGGCCAAAACAAAATGCCAAATAAAATTATCTGTCCTGGTTTGTTGTCATGTCTTTAGGCGAGGATTATAGGTGGCTACAATAATATATAATGGGAGATGTGGAGGGTGGTGTAAGGAGTTGGTCTAATGGATGGTAAGCGTCATTTGAAAACAGAAAATACAGGGAGCGTGTGAAGGCATCCTCCCCCACCGCCATTTTCTTTTCTGGCAACATTTCTCAATTCCTATACAGAAAAGACTTTCCTAGTAGAAAACGAATGGGGCCCCAAGGAAAATAGGCAGTAATGTAGTGCTTACTCTTTCTCTTTGAGATGGCCCGAGTGGCCTAGGTGGGGACTGGGCATTGTGCTTCCACCTGATAGATACCTTGCCCCCGAAGACGCAGTGGATCCACTGAGGCCGGAAGGCTGGGACAAGGGAGATCCCTCTCCAGGGCTCTTGTTATCACTTCCAGGAGAGACAGGAAGCGGGTCCTCTGGTTTCTTTCAAAGTTGTCCATATGACTCAGATTGGCATGATAATAATAGTGGTGGATACACTGTCCCTGAGTAAAGATTACGTATTTGGCTCTTTCTCAATGACCCAAGTGGAGGTTGGGTTTGGGTGATGGGAAACTCTTTTAGCAGCATTTGAGATGTTGCTCAATATGAGGAGTAATAATAATTACAGCTAATAGGGCAGCTAAGTGCTTTTTCTGCATCATCTCATTTCAACTGTATGAGGCATTGCTATTCTTTTCAAACATGCAAGATAGGTAGTATCATTATCCATAATATACATGGTATCTCCATTTTACGTATTCAATCTCAAATAAGTTATTTGCCCAAGGACAGGGTGACTAAGAGACAGACTCTTCCTTCTAAGTCTATTTATTGCCTCCTTCTTTTACTCTTTTCAACACTATTAATTCTTATCTTTTGCTAAGAAATAATGAGATCCACTGTGTATATCAAGAAACGAAATGAAGTCTTGTTTGAAAGCTATCTCCGGGAATTTGCTGCAGGTAGGAGAGCAAATTCTCTGAGCCGAACGTCTTGTTGGCAAAAGCAGGAAGTACTTCCCATAATCTGGCATAAATCAGGCTTGATTTAATTTTATTGGGATGTGGAGGTGACAGTGAAAAACAAACAGTTTTGAGGTATAGTTTTCTCGAGGTGATATGGAGATAAAGTTTTTTAAGTAATATTCTGGTTTCGGCAATAATAGTTGTACAATTTTGAGTTCCAAATGAAAGGAAAAGCCAACATTATAGCATTAACTAAGGACACAGAACTACCGATGAGGCAGGCAATGGCAGATGGTAGCCACCAGCCGGAGAGAAACCAGCTTAGAGCCCCATGGGGCAAGGGAACCCCACTGGAAGAGCTCTCTAGCTGCACTGGTTATTCTCTGCTGCCTTCTCTCATTGTCAGCTCTGTGCCCTGGGAGCCTGACCTGGGGGACCGTGACTTCCGGGCTCCCTTGCACTCCATCTTCTGGTTGGGTTTGGCCAAGAATAGGAGGAAAGGCTGAAGTATCTCTCCCTACTTTGGTGATGTCTCCAGAGTTGCTGCTTCCTCTTTGAAGTCAGCTCCCCTGGGCAGCTTCTCCTCAATGGTTCTAGTGCAGAATGGACTCAAATAGCACTATTTCTCTTTCATGTTCCCTCAGCCCCAGGGATTGTAAGAGTGGCAGCTGTTGCTGGTCCAAAATTCCTCTCCATCCCTGTGAGTTCTGCTCTCTGGCCCCACTTTCCCAGGTGGTCCCTTCAATGCACCGCTCCTTTTGTTCCACCCATGGTGGCTGAGGTCTCTTTATCAGCAAGACCTTGACTAAGACATCACAAATGGTGGTGCGTCTCAAATGGGATGTTCCTAGGAGTCACTTGGGGTCTGGTCAAATGCAGATTCTGATTCAGTAGATCTGGAGTGGGGCCCCAGAGTTGGCGTCTCTAACAAGTTCCCAGATGATCCTGAAGCTGCTGGCCTGGGGACAGCGCTTTGAGGAGGAAACAATAGCACTTCCCTTATTAACTTTATTGGTAGAGCTGTTGGCAAATATAGCCCCAGAGATGGAAAAATTGAGTCTCATTACAAAACATGATGAACAAAAATGTAGGCTTCCATTTATCCTGAAAGTCAGAAATAGATTGATGTAAAAGCAAAACAGAAGTCATTTGCTTTTCAGGTTTGGCTCCTAGCCATCCAGCTGTGTGTGTGTGTGTGTGTGTGTGTGTGTGTGTGTGTGTGTGTGTGTGGTGTATGTTATATACATAGGCAACAGGAATTCCTACGTCCACTGATTGCTGAATGGTTGTGGGTCATTTCACAAAATCAGCCTGCACATAGGGACAGGTAGGGTGGCATGGTGATATAGAATAAAATCTTGTTTTCTTAGACCCGAGATTGGCAAACTATGGCCCCAAAGTCAAACTTAGCACACCACCCAGATTTGTAAATGAAACTTCACCGGAACACAGCCATCTTCATTTGCTTCTGTACTGTCTATGGTGACTTTTGCGTTACAATGGCACTTTTGAGTTGTTACTACAGAGATCCTATGGCCACCCAGGCTAAAATGTTGAATGTCTGGCCGTTCACAGAAAAATTTGCTGATCCCTGCTTTAGACTAATGTGCAGAGTTTCTCAAGAATTTAGATCCTTGAGCAATGTGAATCATACGAATCATCTTGTCTCATTTCACAGATGGGGAAATGGATACCCACATTCTCCCAGGTAACTTAAATGTGTAGTTTTAAATTTTTTTTTCAATGTTTATTTATTTTTGGGACAGAAAGAGACAGAGCATGAACAGGGGAGGAGCAGAGAGAGAGGGAGACACAGAATCGGAAACAGGTTCCAGGCTCCGAGCCATCAGCCCAGAGCCTGACGCGGGGCTCGAACTCACGGACCGCGAGATCGTGACCTGGCTGAAATCGGACGCTTAACCGACTGCACCACCCAGTCGCCCCAAATGTGTAGTTTTAAAAAGACACATGGGAAAACCTGGAAGGAATTTAGAGAAGAAAAATCAACAATTATTAGATGTCCTTTGAGGAAGCCAAACTCGAATGATAGAGGCTGAAAAGTTGAAGGTGAGACAATAATCATCTCTATGTTATCAGAAAGTAAGCTGAATTTTTACTCTTTCTACACAGGAAAGGGTTTCCTACATGTAAATGAGGCAGGCTGGAATTAGGATTCCAAGGGAGGTCAGAGCCTGGTGATCTTTACAAAACATTGGGGGACCTGTCTCAAAAGCCATAGGCTGAGATTGAGGAGCTTTCTGAGGCAGCACCTGAACTTGTCGTTCATTTATTCACTACCTAATAGTCAGGAGGAAGGCAGGGACCGAAGGCAGGGGAAGGACAATTTGGCATGCCATCGCTGGTATGTGCATACACACACACACAGGCACACACACATGTGTGCATGCACAAAGGATTCCGTCGTCTCTGTCTCTGACCATGCTGAAAATCATCCTGAAGCTAGTCAATTGCCAAACATTGGTATAATCATGTGTCATCTGGGTTGAAGGACCCCTTCAAGCTTATGAATTCTGAGAGGCGAGTGATAGGGCTTAACCCCTTTAAAAATGTAATATATAAAATACAAGTATATAAATATGTAAGTATAAAATATAAATAAAAAATAAAAATACAATATGATAATTTGCAGCACTTGTAGATTCAAATAGCACTAATACACTTTTGATTTGAAAACAGAAACCGGGTGCAAAATTTGAATTGGTCATAGTATAGATCATGGTCTAATATAGTCATCGCTGATGGGGAAGTCAGCTACAAAATTTTGGTGGTGTTTTTGAGGAAGGTCTTTCTTTGGGATGCTCTAAGCTTCTGACAGACTCGTCTCTCTCTACACTATGTAGAGAATGCATAGGTCTGCCATTTTACGTCTGAGCTCTGCAGCAGTAAGAACTATGTATTATTTAATTTCTGTATTTCCAGCGCTTAATGCAGTCCTGAGCATTGTAGGTGCAAGATAAATGTTTATTTCTTCCTGGGGTTGGGGAGAGTAGCAAGTGTGCATTAAATTGTAGCACTAAGTCTTTGTGGCGAGCCGCCCAGGAGGGAAGATTAAGCGGTATGATAACAAGGATTGGCCTGGAGATAATGTGTTTTTCAGTCGGAGGCACTCCTGCCCTTCCCTGTGCATATCAAGGTCATCCTGGTTTCGATCTGCTGACAGGTGGGAATTGCTTCAGCAGCACGTATCTGTCAGTTCACACTGATGTCTTGAACAATAATGCTGGAATTTTTATTGAGCCTTTCATCTTTGAGGTTCAATGTTCTAACTCTAATCTTTATGACTTCCCCTGTGAAGTCGGAGAGGGTTTGTTTTAATTTCATTTTTTTCAGGTAGAGGGGGAATGTGATAGAGACATAGATTCAAGGACCTGCTGGGCAACTCTGAATGGGTCAAGGCCAGGGTGGGAATGGAACTGGCCATTTTATTGCTCAGTATTAGTCTTTATTATCTTTTGCCCAGTGAAAAATTGGGTAAATGAAGCATGCCTTTTTTAAAAAAATTATTTTTCAATTTGAATTCCAATGTACTTAACATGCATTGTTACATTAGTTTTGGTTGTATGCAACATGCCTCTTTTTATTCTTAGGACAGAGATGCTTGCACCGCTTTTTTTCTAGTGTGTTCCAAATAAGTTTAGAATCAGAGAGACGGAAATCAAAGAAATTGCAAGGTCTATATTTGTAAAAGTCTCTTCTAAAGGGCTTATAACACCTTTGGTCCGACTGCTGGATTTAATTTGGAGCTTAGGATATAGTCCTCATTCCTACTTTCCCCTCAGCCTGGCTTTTCCTCTCAGCTTCCCATCTGATCTTTCCTTAAAGTCACTATTAAAATGTCTCTGTTACAACTCACAGGCTTATGATGCCTTGGTGATTACTAGCCAAACTCAAGGCTTTAGGCAGATTACGTCTCTCCGATCACAACACAGACCCTAAAGTTTGACTCCGCAGCTACTGTTGAAAACTCAAGACTCTATAATTAAACCACGATGGTTATCTGGAGGACAATGCAGAACGGGCAATACAATTTACAAAGCGGTCTCAGTACATAAGGGGACCTGTGGTGGTCTCATTTATAGAGCAGATGTAAAAATAGATGGTGAGGTGAACACATAACACCATCTTCGCGAAATCCTTGACACTTGGTCCATAGGACATCCTTGATAAATAATTAAATATCCTAATTTGAACTTTGCAGAAGAGACGCACCAGGAAGTTATGACTTGGCTACAAGCCATGGTTGCAGTGGACATTCCGTGAAAGCCTGGCCTTTCAGACAGATAAGTCTCATTGCACTGTTTCTCAAACTTCACCCTCTTTCACGGTTACAAGATAAATCGTGAGAAAATTTGTTTTAATGCTTTTTCATTTACTTTTGTCAGAAGGAGACAGAGGTGTGAGCCGGGGAGGGGCAGAGAGAGAAAGAGAGAGGGAGGGAGACATAGAACCTGAAGCGGGCTCCAGGCTCCGAGCTGTGAGCACAGAGCCTGATGCGGGCCTCGAACGCATGGACCTTGAGATCATGACCCGAGCTGAAATCGGGCACTTAACTGACTGAGCCACCCAGGCACCCCAAGAAAATTTGTTTTAACTTTAACAAGTATATGTCTGATGGAAAATAAAAATGTGCTTAATTTACATCAGAATTAATCCTTGCCTTTTGCCAGCCTTATCTGGCACAGATAAGCCGAGCCTGACGTGAAGCTCGAACCCACAAACCATGAGATCATGACCTGAGCCAAAGTCGGATGTTTAACTGACTGAGCCACCCAGGCGCCCCACTAACATTTAAATACATTGGTTTGAGGGGCGCCTGGGTGGCGCAGTCGGTTAAGCGTCCGACTTCAGCCAGGTCACGATCTCGCGGTCCGGGAGTTTGAGCCCCGCGTCAGGCTCTGGGCTGATGGCTCGGAGCCTGGAGCCTGTTTCCGATTCTGTGTCTCCCTCTCTCTCTGCCCCTCCCCCATTCATGCTCTGTCTCTCGCTGTCCCAAAAATAAATAAACGTTGGGAAAAAAAAATTTAAATACATTGGTTTGAAGTAAGACTCTGCTACCAAAATGAATCTTGTTCAATTGCCTAGAGTAAAAATAGGCCTTAAAAATATAGGACACAACTTGCCAAAGCCAGAATACCTTGTCTAACAGACATGGTTTCCTTCCCTGTGGCCACTGTGCTGTGTTGTAGACGTAAAATGTCAACATTTTAAGATGAAGTCAATTATTTACCCTTTGCTAACTCCCTTCAGAAAACTTCCTAGTCAATAGCATGTTAAATTAATAGAGATTGAAACAGATTCTGTAGAAACGAAGGCCTGTATTGAATCAAGATATGCTAAGTATACTAAAGTTTTAGATTACTAGGACTAGGTGATCATTGCCTATATTAGAAAAAATGAAAATTTGAGAGACTTTCTTTCTACACGTATTTCTACATGAAGATTCTTTAAAATACTATGCTTTTTAAAAATGTGACTAACGTAGTCTTGCGTGACATAAAACGATCATGGAGACAGAATTCTATAAAAAGATGTTGACCTTAAGAAATAAATGATTAAATTATTCATTATTTTATGCTGATCTGGTTGTTTTAAATTTTTTTTTCAACGTTTATTTATTTTTGGGACAGCGAGAGACAGAGCATGAACGGGGGAGGGGCAGAGAGAGAGGGGGACACAGAATCGGAAACAGGCTCCAGGCTCTGAGCCATCAGCCCAGAGCCTGACGCGGTGCTCGAACTCACAGACCGCGAGATCGTGACCTGGCTGAAGTCGGACGCTTAACCGACTGCACCACCCAGGCGGCCCAGATCTGGTTGTTTTAAAATTTTCGTTTCTTTAATATCGAGGAAAGTATGCTCACATTAATAATTTCTAAGGATACCATGAAAGTAATAACACTAGCTAATCCTGAAAGAGTTAGGCATTGTTTCAAGACCTTTACATTTGCCAGATACTCTTGATAATCTTAGGAAGAAGGTAGTGCTACGGTCCTAATTTTGCAGATGAGGAAACAGAGGCTCAGAATAAAAAACATTGACAAGGTCATAAACTAGTATGTGGGGAAGTCAGGATTTGAACCTGGGCATCCCAGCCCTGAAGGGTTAACGACCATTTGTACTGATCCCACTTGAGCAAACCCCAGGATGGAGGCACTTGGTCCAGGGTCCAGGGGTGAGGTGGGGAGTATTGAAGATATGCTACATAGCAGTAGGAAAATTTAAGGAAGAAATTCTCAGTGAAGAAAATCACATGGAAGTGACTTTGAGGGTAAAGTAATTACAATGAGAAAAAATGAGAGAGAGAGAGAGAGAGAGAGAGAGGGGGGGGGGGATCCCAAGCTCCATTAACAGCTAACAGCACAGAGCCCGATGCAGGGGCTCCCTCTCAAACCGTGAGATCATGACCTGCGCCCACATCAAGATTTGGACGCTTTAATCAACGGAACCACCCAGGTACCCCAGAGATGTTTTGACTTAAGTGTATTATCAGCTATACAGGATTGGTTTTATATTCTGCCATTAAACTTGGCAAGGGGAGAGGGAGAAAGATGAATGGTGGGCACTGGGAGAATGATGAAGGCAGTACCGTCATGGTTTTCAATCGCTTAAAGATCTTTCCTAGACCTGGGCATGACGCTGTTTGACTAGACCTAAGATATGTCTAAGTATGCGTTTCGACCTTTGGCCTATGTGCACTATATACACGTGCAATATAGGTGTTGAAGATATTTTCAAATTCTGACCTGTACCTCTCAAATGTAATGATCATAGCATCTGAAGTGAGCCGTAACGATTTATTAAGAGCTTATTTCAATCATCCCTTTTTAAAAAGGCACAGAGAGATTTTTCAAAGGGAAAAACTACCGTGGAGTAGAAGCTGAGTCGCATTTGAAACTGAGCCCAGTTGGTGTCTTGCTGCTTAAGTCTTATCTACCAGAGCCAGAGATGAAAGGCGGAAAAGACCAGACTCCTCCCTGTTTGTTTATTTCTTGGCTTTCTTGTCCTGTCTGATGCTTTGCCCCCAGAGCTCTGCAACTGTATTTATTTCCCATCTGCTTCCTGCTCTCTAGACAGTCTGAGACAGGCTGTTCACCAGCCAGCAGTCACAGACAGAGAGCAATAAATATTGGAGCGTGCATAAAACCCACGGCAGCAGGCAGGAACGACTAGCATCACAGGCAGATTCAGGTGGGGATGGGATTAAGAAACAATGTTCTTTGGAGAGGGGCAGGGCTGCCTATTCAGGAGGAGTTTTTTGAAGAAACCAGGTCTCTTGTTCTGTTCCCTCATCAGATGTTGGTTAGCATCTTTGGCAGTAGGCAGATGGTATCCTCCGAACCATTTCTTAGGGTTTATTGGTTTATTTTTTTGGTCAATTTGACCAGTGCTTCTGGATTTCTGGATATCACAGCCTCATTAAAAAAATAAAAATAAAAAAGAAGTAAATGATGTGTGTGTGTGTGTGTAAAGGGATGGGGCAGATCTCTTTAGGATTGTTAGTTTTTGTTTTTGCCAAATACAGACATTAAACATCTCCTCCTTGTTTCAAATCTGAAAGGACAACTTAATCCTGAAGATTAAGGTACAGGCCCATCCCTCCTAAGAAACATAGTCAACAACTCTAAATGTTGAGAACAATGGATTTAAAATTTTGGAATGCAGAACGATGAGGGAACATCCCAGCTAATCATAGTAACTGTTAGAAACTGGTTCACTTGTTACAGGTTTGTCGATTTGCAGATTTGTGTTCTACAGCATGGAATGGAACCCAAATCGTTTCTAAGAACATTTAAAACCAAATAGTCAAACCAAATATTAAAACCAAATAGTTCTAGGAACATTTAAAAACCATATTCGGTGCCCCAAATCCAGTTTCTCAAAACTATGTCAATGCGAATGGAATCCTCGTTCTTGGGGTTATTTCGATGAATTTGGAAGTCCCTGGGCAGGGTAGTACCCGTGGGTGGCTGCGGCCGTGTAATTTTCAACTACCTTCCCCCTGGTAAGATTCACACTCAGCCTTTGTTAAGGTGGAGGGCAGGACAGTGGTGTTCACCGAGAGGAAGGACAGAGAAGGAAAATTGGTGGCAGAAACTCAGTCTTGGCTCTGATTGATTTGAACCAGCAAAAGCTGCCCCCAACCTGGAAAATCCTACTCAACAAAACCAAATCCTTTAGCTAGCAGGATCTGTTGTTCTCCTGTGAAGACCATCAGAGAGACAGCTGTTGTGATTTGAACATGCTCTCAGAGTGCTGCTCAATCCTATTCATCCAGATAAATACAATTTTCTTTGTATTATTTCATTTTAAGTGATTTTAAGAACTCCTGTGGTATAGGAGGTTGACAGCCGGGAAGGATATTCTGCTGGCTTGACCCCTTAGCAGGTCCAAATTCTGTGCGAGCCCCCCGAAAAATCAACAAACAAGAGCCACATGACCAGGGGCTTCTCCTGCCCTCTCTCTGGGTTGGGAGGAGAGCAGGCGGTGGCCGACCAGGTGCCTGGCCAGTGCAAAGTACGTGAAGGGATGCAGGGAGCTGTGTTCAAGGGGCAGGGTGACAGAGGGAGGCCTAAAATACAGCAGGCAAGACGATATAGGAGAAATCTGTACGGCATGGAGGTTGCATTTTTCATCCGTCTCAGCCCCGCACTAGGATTTGGGAGTTGATTTAGATGTTGGTATGGGTTGCATCGTCCACCCACCTCCCCAATTTCGTATATTGAAGTCTTCACCCCCAGTAGCTCAGAATGTGACCTTATGTAGACACAGAGTCGTCGCAGATGCAGTTAGTGAAGATGAGGTCATACCTTTGACCTTGTTTTGAGGCAATCCATGGCCACGCCTTTCATCCTCCATTATCTGCTGGCATGGCTATAAAATGCCTTTAGACCAGAGATACTCGGGGAATTGGCATGAGAGATGACCACGTCTCTTTGTACTTTCCATTAAAATTCCTCTAACCCCCGTAGCTGTGCCCAAATGCACTCTGATTGGACTGAGGGTCACCCAGGCCAGATGTAGAATGCTGGAAATGGACTTTGAGGTCTCTTGGTAGTAGCTCCTGGGAGAATATTCCGAGCATGGCACGATTAACTGGGGTCAAGTTCTCATGAGTCTAACAGCAGAGATTTGAATGAATGGGAAGAAAAAAAGCACGCCCAGGGTTGCACCTTTCTCCTAGGTAAGGGTTTCCTATGGATGCATTAATTGGACCTAACCTGGACGCAGAGCTTGTAAACTTCAAAGCACTGGGCCAACACTTGCCATTTCCTGAGCATGTTTGGAAGAGGTATCCTCGTCACCCTTGTTCTCCAGAAGGGCACCTTGGGCAAGGGAAGAGAGGTTTTATAACTGCGGTGTGGGATGCTGCCTGAGTCAAGTTTCCTAAGTTTCCATTCTTCCATTCATTCTTTAGGCTTTGAGCGGTTTTTCCCAGTACCTCTGGTAGAAGACAAACCTAATACAGGGATAGGAGCAGTGAAGGGAACCGGGGTTAGATCGTAGATTGTCAGACTGGGATGCAGGCTTCTGAAACATCCAGGGGTTACTGACAACGTCCCTCCATCTCTGAGGCTAGCATCTTAAATTATTAAGGATAGAAGCTTCGTCAACACTTGGACTCCTTGGAGACAACCAGTAATTATCGCAGATTCTGTTCCCACTGCCACCCCTCCCCAACTTCAAAGGAACCTCATTACAAGTCTCCGAATTCTTGAAATTACTTTCCCATCATCTCAAATGATGTACGTAAGTAGATCATAATGAGGGTCTAGCCTCACCCTTTAGATTACTCAAGAAGCTCACAGAAGATGGAGTGTGATAACATTATTCCGAGGCAAGGTGTTTATCTTCAGACTGTTCTTCGCAAGCTTTTATTCACTGGCTTGCTAACATTTTAGACATTTCATGTACATAGACTCACAGAAATCATGTATTCAAACTTCTTCCTGACCTCTGCTTGCAAATTAACACCCAAATTCGACCTCTTCTCATAATGAAGTATTTTATGTCTCGCGGATGAATAATTAAGAAACGCATATTAAACAGGACTGAATTTGATGAGCACGTCTGAGGTTGCCAGTAAAATCTAGCTGCCTTTGTTTTCTAGAAGATTGTATTTTATAGGAGAGAGATCAGGAGACTGAAACACTGTATGAAAGGGCAGACAGGCTAGTTCATTAATTTGAGCAGTGTTCCTGTTTAGATTTACCCTTGACATCAACAAAAGTAAAAAAGAGGTACAGAGAGAAGAGGCTTGTAGAAACAGATACCCAACTGTCAGGTAGCCTACGTTTTTAAACCAGGGTGTTTTTCAAAGCTTGCTTACATGATTATTTCTTTCCTAGAAATTTAAATAGAAAACTAGATGATTAAAGTTGAGGGTAAGATTTTTCTGGAGATCGTCTTTATTTTTTTTTTTAATTTTTTTTTCAACATTTTTTATTTATTTTTGGGACAGAGAGAGACAGAGCATGAACGGGGGAGGGGCAGAGAGAGAGGGAGACACAGAATCGGAAACAGGCTCCAGGCTCCGAGCCATCAGCCCAGAGCCCGACGCGGGGCTCGAACTCACAGACCGCGAGATCATGACCTGGCTGAAGTCGGACGCTTAACCGACTGCGCCCCCCAGGCGCCCCGAGATCGTCTTTATATTGAACAAAACACAAACGCATCAGACTGCCCCTGTCCTCTTTAGGTCTTTATCCTTCCCCTTCTCCTTAGGCTCCCCCCAGTAGTAGTGGGGTACGCACCCACAGTTACTCACCGTGTCTTTCAAGGTTACCAAGGGAGAGGCAGAGGTAGGAGTGCAGGGGTGTGAAATCAAGAGCAAGAATCTGCCTTGAAGAATGTGGAGGTCTATAGAGACAGTGGCTCGTGAGTGACAATCACGATACAAACTGACAGGGAGCGCTGTGCTGCTCCCGAGCTCCCAGGAGAAGAATCCGATACAACTATGGAGGGCCAAGAGTATGAAACTGTGTCCATTATTGCAGGCCAATAGCAGGAACTCCTGTTCTATGTGCAGCAAAAATAGAGAGACGGGAAAACGGGCAGAGAGCTGGACCACTGGGTAGATGGAATCTACAGCTCGGTTCTTTGTAGATCCTATCCTCAGGGGATTCTTGGATCTTCACCTGATTCCTTTTTACTCACAGTGAATCTCTCATGTCCTGTTTCTTGCTCCAATTTCTGCATTAAAGCTGGAAAGTCTTTTGGTGAAATAGAACTGAAGACCGGTTATAGGTCACACAACTGTGGAAGAACTCAGATCACGAAAAAGTTCAAAAAGATGTAATGTTACCCATCATAGCTTTGTGCATTTCTGAATAGATCTTATTAGCTGTGTAGGAAAAGCAGACACAATCAAAAGGGAAACTTTGCCACATGAGCACATTCATTTTTAACCTCAAACTCACGGGGCTGAAGGCTAACTAAGTCTTTGGATACAGATAAGGCAGGTGGAAATGCTTTGAAAACAAACTGCCCTGGAAGTCAAGAGGCCTGAAAAAAGGGGGAGGGAGAAGATTCAGGCAAAGGAGTCAAAAGGCAGGTGGAAGTTTCTCATTGCTTCTTCCTTTCTTTTGCGGGGGGAGGGGGGGAGCACTTGCTGTGGGTCCTGGGCACTCGAAGGAAAAGGGGGACTATCAGAAACAGATAAGAGGGGCCCAAACAGATGGACATGAACTACAAAGCGGAAGTAAACAGAATGCAAAGAAAAATCTTACTTGGCAGGTAATTGTAAGATGGCTGATTTGTTTCTCTACCATTGACGGTAACGCATTTCAGGAGGGTAATCTTACTGTGGTTTGCACTCTGCAGGGGACCCCATTCTCAAGTGGAGAACAGCAGCCGGTCCAGACCACTGCATAGACCTGCCAAGAACTCAACCAGAAGATCTGGGGCTCTAACAATGTAGGCAAGAAGAATAAGGTGCATTTGTATGGAGCATAGACAGCATCCTCATCATGAGCATTGTTGTTCTTGGAATACCAGACCAGGCAAGAGGAAGCTAGCTATGTGCTTTTTTAATTGAAAACACTTTTTAAATGTTTATTTTTGAGAGAAAGAGTGCAAATGAAGGGGAAGAGAGAGAGACACACACAGAATCTGACACAGAGTCCAGGCTCCGAGCTGTCGGCACAGAGCCCGATGCGGGGCTCGAACCCACAAACTGTGAGATCAGGACCTGAGCCAAAGTCGGACACTTAACCGACTGAGCCACCCAGGCACCCCATCTCTCAACCCAATGTTTAAAATGTTTGTTACTATTCTCAGCAAGTCCTGTTAGGGATCTTCAGGGTCTGCAAACTTTACTCTTTCTTGACGCAGAAGCTAAAATCTTAGCCTGTTCACCCTTTTCCCACCAACAATCCACTGCATTCCTTTGTTCTGTTCCTCCTAACATGGCTTGTGAAGTTGGTCTTATCCGTTCCTCATATTCCCCCCAAATGTGCAAGCCCTTGTCACTTACTGGTTTTAAAACAGATCATAATGAAAACTGCAAAAGTGGAGAAATTCTAAGTGTTCAGAAATATTATTTGAATCCTAATCTAAAATACGGTTTTCTCCAACAGCTCTCATGAGAACTCCAATAGGGTTCCGTTTTCTCTCTCCAATAATTCTGGGGGCGTCCCCAGGGAGAGGTTAACTCCCGGGACTGCAGCTCTTCTGCCCTGTTCTCCGGGGCCCCGGAGTCTCTCCTGGCGACCCTGGCAGGCACAGCGATGCTTCGAGCATTGCTTTGAGCACCTTTTGAAGGTGCAACGATCTCTGGTACCGCCGGAGAGAAGGCTCCCTTCCTTGTGTTACACTGTGGTAAAGGTGAGGCATGGGCTCTGCTTGAGCTAATGGCATTTATTGAAAAGCTGTTTTAGAGAGTGTGGGCAGATCATTCTCTTTCCCTCGGAGCCATCTAAACCCGTGGCCCGTGGGGGTGGGCACACTGCCGCAAGCGGACTCCTCCCACATCCTCTGTGAACACGAAGACTCTGCTTTCTTCAGCCCTGTTCTTGGCTCCTTCCTTGCAGAATGAGCTGCTTCCCAGAGCTCCCCGGTCCCGCCCAAGAGTGGAATTTTGCCTGGTAGTGCACCGGGTTGCAGCGTACCCAGACTGCCTGCCCTCCAGCACTGTTCCCAGGAAGCTGCTGAGCCCCCAGGCGCTAGGCCTCCACCAGGCGCCAGCCACCAGCCCGGGTCCAGAGAGCTCTGACCCCAGGCAGTGGATGGCAGCGGGTCTCAGGCTAACGCTGAGATCCTCCTGTACAGCCGTGGTCTCTGGTTCCTAGTTCTGAGATAACTAGTAAATAGTAACTGGGAGAGCGGTCTGTGGGCTTTCTGTCCCTCCATTTTGTTTCTGAGTGTTGGGCTCACCCAACTCTCCCCAAGAGAAATCAGGGGTGAGGGTCCTTTCCAGGAAGGTCTACGGAGGCAACAGTGTGTCTCCAAAGGTCAGGGACTCCCTAAGTGCCTGCTGCCCCTTGCCTTTTGTCTCTGCTTTATCACAAGCATGCCCCCCTCCCCCGTGAGCATCACCTGACAAACCTCACAAGCATCATCTTCCACCGATGTCACCTTATCTTCCCACAAATTCAGGATTCAGTGAGATGGGAGTTGATGAGCTCTTAGTGATTTCGATTCTCACATCAAGATGATGTGTGGCAAATTATATATGCTTATGATTTAGGGTAGAGCACGTTTCAATTTTGTGAATATAAAAATACAATCTAGGCTGTAACTATCTAAACGGAATTGAGAAGAAATTTCTCCTATGCAGAAAAAACAGCTTCAGATGTCATGAATGTGTTAGACACAGATAAGAGCCAAGTTTAAGATAAGTAAAACATTTACTCTGACGGCTGTGAAGTATGCATTTGATTTAGAATCCGGAGTTATCTGTCAGTTGTCTACGAAATCCGCTGCGTTAGAAGAGAAACTAGGGAACTGAAAGCTATTTGTTACTTTTTTTCTTTCTTTTGAAACTCAGTATCTTTCTTAAACCCACCCCTCTTTTGGTTTCAGCTTTTCTCAGAGACCCAGAGAGGTAGTTTATACAGTGCTTGGTAGCATACAGATTCCATAAAGTTGACTACTAATTTAAAGCAACATTTGCATTCTACCCGAAGTGAGTTGATTTATGAATCAGTGTTTGGTTAATGCTCGGAGATCTTCACAGCAGACACAAGATCCAAATACACTGTATTATTGCTTTGCTTTGTCTTTTGTAAAGCACCTGGTACCATGACAATATTCACTAGGCAAATAGCAAATGAAATGAAATATACTTCCTTCTCTATTTTAATAATGTACTATTCATGCATTCCCCCCCACCCCCACCCCGGAACAAAGAATCATTGTAGTAAGTTGCTCCGCCAATATTAGACTGATATCTTGTTGCAAGCAGAATAAAGAGATAAAATGGCATGCCACAGGAAAACTGATAAAGTTTCTTTTCAAAATAAAAGGGAACAAGGCAATAACACAGATTATGAAAAGCCAGGAAATGGTTCAATGGAATTAATACAAATATGAACATAGGTCCCTTGATTTTCTGTCACTATCCTTGCTATAAAGTAGCATCTACATGTCCAGGGCAAGGTTCAAATTAGTTTCTTAATCAATTCTACCTTTTTTTTTTTTTTTTAATCTACTGTTCTTCTTTGAATAATCTTGTCCTGAAGAAAGCTGTCAGGGATGTTTAATTTAACAGAGCAGAGCCATTTCCAGACATTTCTAGAGGGCATTGAGCTACCAAATATTTTCCTCCAATTATAGAAAATTGCCATTTGTAGAGTCCACATTATACTTAGCTTCTTAATTTAGGATTAAGCAACATCTATAACTTATTATTATGACATCCGGAGAGTTTGCAAAACTCTATAATATGAATATTACCTCTCTCTTTAGTCCCCATGGTGTCTCTTTGAAGAAAGTTGTTTTGGTCCCATTTGTAAAGATTTGCTGATGGCCTAAAGAACCGGTGTATAATTCTAGAGTGAAAAAATTGAGGTCTTCTGCAATGCAATGTTGACATGTTTCACCCAAAATTTACTGCCAGTTGACCAAGGATCCAGATGGTGGTTACCCTTCTGACTACCTCACATATCCCGAGGGACCCAACGGAACATAGAGAAATGACAACTTCATCTCTCATTCCTCTGGCTTTGGCTAAAGACCAAAATGCTATAATAACACAAACCTTGGAAGAATTCAGGCATGGCCATAATTCTTCCCTCTAGGCTTCCCAGGTAATACTCAGGTAGCGTACAGAATCTTATTTTTAAAACATTCAAGGAGCACGTAGTGGACATTGAGATCTTTTAATGACCAAATATAGTGGAGCAGCTTAAGGTTTCTGAAAGATCAAGGGAAATGTAATAGAACTTGAACCTTGCATTTAGAATCTTTTTATTTTAAGAAACAGAAGCGAAACAAAGTTCAAAGAAGGCTTTCTAGCAACGTCAACATTAAAGTTGAGCCTTGAAGGATGAAAAAGAGGACATTAGGATCAGATTCCAGAGAAGGTATGCTGGCTAAGGGAATCGTGGGTAAAACAAAGAAGTGGTAAAGGACATAGTGTTTTTAAATATTGACTGGTGTTCTCCAGGGGTCCTAGAGGTACAAATTTTAGAAAAGTTCTCCGAAATCCTACTCTTCCCAGTTATTGGCATTGATGGTATTCCTTCTGGAAGGCTTTCCCCTCACCACCAGTACTGAATTGAATGCCATTTTCCTTTCAGAACTCTCTGCCCTTGTCCCAGTGTAGTTCTTTGTACAAAATATGCATTTACTTGTTCTTATTTGACTTCCTCTCTGTGTTAAGCTCCTTACGGAAGGGACCTTGTCTTGACCACTTTTGTCTTAAAGCCCTGGACAGTGCTCGGTAGGCACTCAATAATTATTTTTGGAACTGCATGAATAATGCAAGCTTTTCCTTAAATAAGGACTTGCAAATGTTTGAAATTTTTTCAAAGGCCTTAGATAAAGCTTGGTAATTGTTCTAAAGGCATAAATTAGCATATTAATAAATGTGGCTATATTTTATAATTAAACTACTAAAAATAAAACTTACCCTCAACTGTTATAGAGGGAACAGAAAACAATACCAAATGTGTGCCTTTTGGATCCAACCAAAGGATTTATCTGCCAATTGCTAAAAGGTCCTCTTTGTAAAAGGAGTTTCATCTAGAAGACGACTGGCCAGTGTAAGGGACCACTGGAAGAGTGGGTAGAGCCCTTACAGCCTACTAAGGAAAGTCTATGTTGGAAAGAATTCTCAAGTTGAAGTCAGAGAACTTGGGACCCGGCTCTAGAAATTGCTAGGTGAACCTAGGCGATCCACGCGGTCTCTGATCTTCAATTTCATATCTGTACACTCAGAACCCTAATACCAGTTCTGTTTACCTCAGGAGTTGTGAAGATAAGATAATGTAGAAATGAGATGGTCAACTACAAAGAATTTGCCTTCTTCTTATCACAATGTTGCAAGAAGTAAGTTGAATTGACCTCCGGAACACTAGGTTGTCTTTTGTCCACCAGTTAAACAGATACTAGACCTTAGGACTTCTGATGTGACATTCAATCCATCGATTGTACTGTGCCGCCCTGTCATAATCTAACAAGGAAAAGAATACAAATCACTAGGAGAGGAATGTAGGGTTGTAAAAGTTCGTCCTTGGCAGGATACTTTATACCTTCTGGAATTTAACACCAAATCCCAGAGTCAGATTCAGCCTCCAGGTAGTTTTCGTGTACAGCTTATCGATAGCTGTGTGAAAACATCCAACGACGGATTCTGGCCACAGTGGTGTTGGATGTTGGCAGGACAGACGAGCACTGTTCTCTGGCCCATCTCTCCCCTTCTCTGCTTGTTTTCAGGCTGTCAGGGGTTGGGTCTGGCCAACATGTTGAAAGGCCCGGCCAGTTTTCCTTCAAGGCTGTTCAGTCTAGGTTAGAGAGAGGATTGGCGTTTACCAATCCTGTATCTACACTGACTGTTCTGACAGCATTTAAACTTAGGAGGGGTTGGTCTCTCCCTGGTGGCCCTTTGTCTTGGTTTATGATGGATTTATTATCTTTGACCTACCAAACCCGGACAGGAGACGATGGGTGTTTGATTTCATATCCCAGGTACCGTTGGCTTTAATTATCTTCTTGAAATCAGTCCAGCACTCAGGGATGAGGGACCAAAGTCTCAAATTGCTCCATAGTTCGGATAGTCTGTAAAACCACCATGTGTATGTATTCTTTAGTTACTCAGTATTTGTCAAGAAAATGACACATTTTGCTGATCTGTGATTTTCTGATAGGCTTCATTTAAAATGAAATTTTTTTGGAGATTTATAATTCTGACAGGGAAACAGCTGTAAAACATAGAATGTATAACCAGTCAGGGCTGGAACACATGCCATCTAATTTCTCCATCCGCTCTGCTGAGTTTGGGGATATGTAAGTCCTCGTCTTTGCTTGGTGATAGACTAAGTTGGCGGAAAGACTGAAAGAACGAGGTAGCAGGGGGGGGCATCAGTTGGATTGTATTTAATAGCATTGAGAGTCAACTTTTTTTTTTTCAATTTCAAATATTTCTCCCTAAAATTCCGTCCCATTGCTTGGATCCTGTTTAGTGCCCTTTAGTTTGCGGAATAGTTCAGTCAATTGTGGAATAAGAGCTTTACAAAAAGGATAGGGCTGTGCACACACACACATCCATCCAGTCTGCCAGCACTTGGTATAGGAAAGGCCCCGGGGTAAGAGTAGACATACCACTCTTGAGTTTATAGAGCAGAGCAGTGGTTTTTAACCTCTCTCCTACTCCTTGGAGAATCCGACTGCAACTTCGGACCTCCTCTCTGAGGAAAACCACACCTTCAGTTGCAGGGTATTCATCAACCAACAATGGGCAGGTTGAAGGACTTCTATTCCTTCAGGAGGCACAGATAAGTCAATGTAAATCACAGTGGAACAGGAGGCTCTATGTCTGAGACACGTGCAGGTGCTATGGATTACAGAAGAGGAAGTGCTGCACTTTTCATCTGGAAGGAGGACCCTGCCGCCTCACCAATGGTCCAGCATATGCTCGGAGTTGTGTTTGTCAATGGCGGTAGACTTTTCCCGTCTCATCAGAGTTTTTGTGGTGGTGGTGTGGGAGACGGCAGCAAAATCGATAGGCAGACTGGCGAGAGTTCCGGACATGGGATTAGAAGCTTAGGCTGTAGTGGTTCTTGGTTCACCACTCTCTAGTTGTACTAAATGGACACATTCCTTAATCTCTTTGTCCCATGATCCAGTCTGTGAAATTAAAATAGAGACATGTGGGGCGCCTGGGTGGCTCAGTCGGCTAAGCGTCCGACTTCAGCTCAGGTCACGATCTTATGGTCCGTGAGTTCGAGCCCCGCGTCGGGCTCTGGGCTGATAATGGCCCAGAGCCTGGAGCCTGCTTCCGATTCTGTGTCTCCTTCTCTCTCTGCCCCTCCCCCATTCATGCTCTGTCTCTCTCGGTCTCAAAAATAAAATAAACGTTAAAAAAATTTTTTTTTTAAATAGAGACATGTGCACCATCAAACTCATGGCCAGGGGAGGGGGGACCTTGTGATGAGAGGGAGTAGGGGGTAGGGTGTATGGTATGGCAAACAGTAAAGTTCTACGTAAATTGTAAGGTCCTAGAAACATATTGTATTGTCATCACCATGCCCACAAATACAGATATTTGAGTTATAGATAAAACTTGGTTGAAAAGGAGACAACCTGTTGCATCCAGGCTTCCTATGGCTCATGGGGGCAAGAAGGCACTTACAGGCTGCCACACAGAACTCAACTTCCAGGCTCCCATGGGACAGATACCACCATCTCGATTCTCAAGAACGATGCATCTAAGGAACTGCATTCAAAAGCCCTGAATGTGTCGGCCAGAGAGCCGTACTTATAAATTCAGAGAAAATGGTGAGTAAAATAGTTAGAAGCCGGTGGTTTGATTAGTAGACATCCATTTATTTACTTTACTCTCATGTAGGGTTTTCAAAAACCAGGAGGCTATAAAAACTTTGTCAGCGTGCCCACCCTTACTCAATTCATCCATCACCTCTTTCTTGATCTCTTACGCTCCAAGGGAGAGGCAGTCTGTGGCTTAGATGGCCGCCAGGCACGGCATCAGGTGGAGAATGTGGGGATCCCGGTCTTGGAGATTGAAGTCCTGGGTGTGAGTCTTAGCCCTACCCCCACTGAGCAGCTCCCAGACAGTGAACTATCCAATCAATGCCCCAGATTCTTCATCAGGAAAGAAGAGAATATCCAGTTTGTTTATCTTATCGGGGTGTTGAAAGCTCTCAGCAAATTTTTTTATAACATGTAACGAGCCAGCCGTATAAAGAGGTATTATGATTGTGTGAATAAATGTACATGTTTATCAATGAAACGATCCAAAGAGAGGAAAAGATCCCACATTATAGGTTTACAGACTGCTTAACTAAGGCAAAGTGGGCAGCCAAACATCAGGATGCATGGCTGCCTAGTTCTGTTTGTGAAGGATGGGTCTAGAAGCTTCTGATCAACATATATCCAGGAGCTCTGCCCTGGCTGCAGAAAGGAAGGCAATCTTCCACTGGTGTTTTTCACATTTCCTGTTTAGCAAAAGGAACTTAACAAGTTCGATTCTCAAGAAGCTATCAAATACATTCTATCTTATGTGGGAACACATACCAAACCCTCCCCCTGCTCCACACTTTTGCCATATGCTCCCTCTCAATTCTTATTGCCCTCCCCCTACTTGCCCTTTCTATTCCCTTCCTCCTCCCCCACCCCTCCTGTTGGCTGTGTATTTACAGTCCAGAAGTGGCAGCTGCCCACGCAGATGAATCTGAGTGGATTCATCATGGCACTGTATCCATAGGAACCTGAAAAGAACGAGGCGGGCTCTGCTTTCCAACCCACGTGTTTGCGGTGTGGCCAGACTGGCTGATGAACGAGTTTCGCTCCAGCCATGACACTTAGGAATAGACAGTGCAGAAACTCCCAGCCTTTGATCCAGACACTGGGATGTAAAACAATGCCCATTAAGGGCAGTTGTAGCTCTCTTCCTATTAACCCCTACCTCTTCCTCCAAGCTGAACATCCCCAGCTCCCAGCCACGCTGGGTATGTTGGTAAACTAGGAAGAGAATCTTTGAACAGGGAGCTTATCCTTTCAGTCAATACTCATCAAACGTGTACTGAATACCAGAGACTGTGCTAAGGATTAGAAGAGAACCCAAATGAGATATGGTTCCTGTTTTTAAGAAGTTGACAGTCTAGTGAGAAAGACAAACGTGTACAGAAATCATTATAATATGTGACAAGTGCTATTTCATGGCGAAGCACTACGGAGACCATGGGAGGAAGTAGGGAGTTCTGCTTAGGTTTGTGAAGGTCTAAGAGAGGAGGGGAGTTTGGCGGGCACCATGAAAAAGAACTCCTATTCCACGTGGAAGAGACAAGAATGGCATTGCTGGCGTAGGAATTGGCAAGAAGACAGGCAGAGTAGCATGCGGGTGTTGAAGGAACGGTGAGTGTCCATATGTGGAATCTGAGAAACACAACAGATGGACATAGGGGAAGAGAAGGAAAAATAAGATAAAAACAGAGAGGGAGACAAACGCTAAGAGACTCTTCAATACAGAGAACAAACTGAGGGTTGCTGGAGAGGACCTGGGTGGGGGGACGGGATACATGGGGGATGAGTAAGTATCAAGAAGGGCACCTGTTGGGATGAGCACTGGGTGTCGTATGTAAGTGATGGATCCCTGGGTTCTACTCCTGAAACCAATACTACATTGTATGTTAACTAACTGGAATTAAATAAAGAAAAGGAATGGCGAGTGTCTAATATGGCTGCAACACAGTATTTAGTGGGGGCGCAAAGGGGCAAATGAGCCAAGAGGTGGGCCTGGGCCAGGTTGTGAAAAGAACACTGCCAAGGAGACTGGATGCAAAAAGGAGCCAAGGAAGATGTTGTTAAGATACTATTTATCTTGAAAAACTCTAAACCTGCATGCAGTCCACTGCAAGTGCCTATGCTGGTGAGTGATCCCATTAAAATACATCTTTTGAATGCAAACTCTGGGGCAGTGAGAAATGGCCTGCTGGATGAGGACAGGGAGACCAATGGGAGGCAGGGAGGCCCATTAAACAGCCGTTGCAAAGTGGAAAAGACTCCAGAGGGTGGGGCAGGATGACAGGAGAGCAGGTGAGTTGGACATAGATTTGGTAGGGCTCCAGGGACTGGTTGGGTAGAATGGCTTGGGGAGGCAGGGATGATGCTAACTCAGTGGATGGGATGGGGAGACAGTGATGTGGAGAACCAATATGGAGATCCCAGGAGGAAGCTCCCAGGGCAATGGAGAGCACAGGACTCCCTTTCCACTTCAGATAGAAGTTCTCAGCCAGAATTTGCATTCCAACAGTTGGAGTTGGGAAGGGCCATGGCCCTCATGGCCCACAGCAGGCCTGTGTCCTGACACAAACATCTAAGATATTTGAAAACAGGTATGTAGCCTTCCCTTCGTTTCACAATCAGAATAAACCATCTCTACTCTTTTAATCCTCCTTCAAGGGTCTTAAATAACCTAGGCTGATCTGTACCGTCTCCTCTTTTTCCCACATCCCACCTAGAATGCAAAGCCCCAGGCTAGAGATGACACATCAATCTTTCTCAAGCTATACATATAATTACATATTTATATGTGCTGTGCACACTTGATTAAAGATTACTTAATGCCCACATTTAACACTTTATAGTTATTAAATGCCTTTTTCCTGCAAACACTTTACGATTATTACTTCATTGTTTTTCATCTCCTCGCTACAGATTTATTTCCGACGATGGGTTTGCCTGCCCTGTGCACAGTTATCAGTGCCTGTCTTTAGAAATCTTTGTAGCAAAACTCTTTTTCTCATGACCCTCAGTGCAGGATTGCTGTTTGGATAACGTTCCAGGGTCGGATTACATTAAGGGAAGAGATTCCTCTGGCAAAACATAAAATGAAGGAACAGCCACATCCTGTCAGGAGGACACTGGTGGTCCAGCAAGATTTTCCAGGAGGCCCAAGGACTGATTTTGCACTTGAAGGATTGTGCTAGTATCTTGGATAGTTCCTCTGTCAACACAGGGAGAAAATGGCCTGAGAAAGAGGCTGTTTCCTGTCAAGATTTTGCCATCAGAAAGCATTGACTCAACAGTACCCCACCTAACCATTTTAGGCCTTCTGAATATCTGACAGGCAAATGGAAAAGACGAAGGAATTTTAGGAAGTGCTTGACTTGTATTCAAAGATATCCACAGAGATGTTCATTGCCCCCGAGAATCCTTAATTGGACCTGCAGGTTGCTGCTTGGACGACCCTCTTTCTGCCAGCCTCACTCCTTCAAGAAGACCTCTCTCATGGCCTCAGGGCCAGGAGACTCATGGCCCCCGAGGGCCAGAGTCTACAAAGGCACCTGTGACTTGCCATGCTGCCTTTTCCTCCACTGGGTCCTGCCACCTCCCGGGACTCTCCCTGCTCCACCAGGCCAGGTTTTCTCGTCGCATCCACCTGGGACTCTGCTGACTCCCTGGCACCGTTCCCCGCTCACCAGGACCCTTCCCTGCCTGTAATCTCTTGATTCTCCTGTCCTTCCCTCTAGCCAGCCTTTTTTTAAGTGGAGTTCTTCATCCAAATCACAGTACTCAGGGGCAAATTTTAAAATTCACCCAAGGGCAACACATAACTAGTCCTCTTTTAGATGCGTACGAGATAGGTTAATGCATGAGATACAGCGGATCTCTTAGGGCATTGAGGCTTATTTCTGCTGTGGAGGGAAAGAGAGACTTCGCTTGTGGAATATTTTCCTAGCTTGGAGGTGGAGAAGTTCTAGTTCTCTCAATCACCCCACCCCCCAACCGAGGACATGTCTCCCAACTATGCTGATGATGTTGGGACTCTCCTGTGATCTACCAAGGGCTTAGGTTTTCACAAACTCTTGCCAGAAAAGAGATTCTCAGTGAGTTCTTCCGTGCAAAACCCAGTCCTGAAGCAACGTGTCCAGGATAGCCTATTAAGGCATGGCTCAAATCAGGGTAAGAGGAGGAAACTACTAGAGGAGAAGATAGACTTGTCATCCTGTAACCTTTAGAGGAAAGCTACCCTCACTTATTTCAGGGTCTGGCAAGTAGGCAAGGAGTAGGTTTGTCATGTACTTTAAAGGATGCGTGTATGAAAGGAAGTAATATGCTAGCTGCTGAAGCAGATGATGCCCACAGCCCAGGGACGAAGCAGCATACAAATTTATTTCTTGCCCGTATCACAGGCCGCTGAAGGTACAGGTAGGGGTAGGTCACGGTCACATACAGTTAGTCAGGGACCCAGGCTCCCTCATCTTGGGCCTAGCCCTCCACTCTGTCTCCAGAGTCCTTTCCATTTTGTTGCAAGAGGAGGAAGGAGTGAGGATCACACATGGGGAGGTTTCCATGCACCAGGCCTGGAAAAGACACAGAACACCTGGCTCACATTCCCTTGGCCAGAAGTCAGTTCTCTGGCTGCAGCTAACTGCGGGGAGGCTGGAAAATGTAGTCTAGCTGTACATCTGTGAAGAGGAAGAGAGCATGAGTGTCCGTGGTAGCCAAAGTTTAGATGTTTGGGGCCATAGGCTTTGGCTCAAAAGGATAGGAATTACTTGTGTGAATTAGCATGGCTCATGACGGACAAACTTATGAAGTAAGAAGTTCACGGTCACTGGAAAGTTGGTTGGAGAACAAACTCCTGCCATCTCTCCTCTGGAGCTCTATAATTGCAGTTCCCAAGCAGCATAGCGAGTCCTCCCACACTCCTGCTCCTACTTTTCCCGTGGTGCAAAATGCTTGGTTCCCATTACTGAGAAAAGAGTGGGTCCCATGGTGCTACCTCTTCTGCAGAAGATACTCTTCGTTTTTCCTTTTCCTTTTTTGTGATGGCACCATGGATGCTGAGGTGATCTTGGTGGTGAGCAGACAAGATCTGAGGGCCTCTCTGCAAGGAGCTCTGCCGATGGGGAAGGCGAGCCTGCCCATTGTGGAAATAGGCATCTGGGACAAGAATTAGCACAGAGTTCTTTTGTACAAATAGAGAGTAATTCTGCTCAGCTTTACTTTTCAAGTGTAACATTCTGGAATCCTACGATTTGGGCATCGGAAAGGACACTAAAGCCCGTGAGTCTGGTCCTATTGTGTTGTACGTGAAGAGGAATAGAGGGTCAAGCTCTTTGTCTTTAGGGTTGTTACAGCCAGTCCTGGCAAAGCACAGTTAGAACCTGGGCCTCCTGAATCCTAGACCTGGGCTCCTCCCACCAATAGAATATCAGGATTTTCATGGCCTTAGAATATATTTACAATAGTTTTGTCCAGTTCCACTGATGTTCTGACCTGTTAAGAGTCAGACAGAGAGAAGGAACTGTGGGAGGCAGGAGACAGGAGAGCTCTGCGCTCAGCTCTGTGTGGCTTTGGGCAGGTGGATGGGCCTTCGGTTTCTCATACATACACTGAAGAATTTGGATTAGATCATGGTCTTCAAATCCAATTTCCCATAGGGAGGCCCAGTATCTTAACTTTTGTGAGAAGATTCTATGGCTTAATGACTTGAAAACCATTCCTTCCACTGGAGGAAATGGTCTCTGAGTGTCCCTGCTTGTCAGAGTTGCAGATTCATAGGCCTTCGGGGTCATGTAGGTGATGTAAGAAGAGGCAGGAATAGGTAATGGATTGTGTCCCCCTCCCTAATACCTATGGCGAAGTACTAACCCCTAGTACCTTAGAACGTGACTGTATTTAGAGATAGGGCCTTTCAAGAGGACACTGAGTTAATAGGAGGTCATCAGGGTGGGACCTCATCCAAGAAGACTGGTATTCTTGTAACATGCAGACACAGAAGAGAGATCATGCGAACCCAAAGAGAGAAGGGCAGCCATCCCTAAGCCTCCGAGAGAGGCCCGAAAGAAACCAATAGCGCTGGCACCTTGATCTGGGACTCCTGGCCTTTGGAACTGTGAGAAAATACATTTGTGTTGTTTCAGCCACCCAGCCTGCGGTACTTTGTGATAGCAGCCCTAGAAGACTAATATAGAATGCGTGTGCTTTTGTGTGGGTAGGTGCTTGTGTGTGTGTGTGTGTGTGTGTGTGTGTGTGTGTGTGTGTATGTAAAACAAGAGGGAGTGGTAGACACTATGGAAGTTTTGAGCGCATTTGTCGTGATGGGAAGACGGGGGGCGCCCTTCAGTTCCTGCTGATTATACCGAGACCCATACGGGGATCTTAACTGCGTTGCCAGATGTTCTAAGTTTTTAAGAGAAGTGGACTTTTCAATTGTGCAATTTCCCAGTCTTTAAGATACTCCACGGCGAACAAAACAGGTCTGTGGGCTGAATTTGACGTGCAGACCACCATTTGTGACCAGTGACCCCCATGTCCAAGGAAACAATGGAGAACTGACCTCATAAGGCAGGGTGTGACTAGAGAGCACACATTAAGAGACTGGAATACTGGTGACGCGCCAGGACACCTGGCTGGCTTTCATGGCCAGACTATCTTGCTGTTAGACCTGGAGCCAGATCTCAGTTCCCATTCTTGGCAGATGAGGAGACTAAACTAGCCTCTGCCAGCAAAGGTGATTGGAGATTTCAAGTCCGAGTGCCATACTCTGTAAACATCAGGGAATTATGGCCAAGATAATTGCTTTCTGCTTGGCTGTTTCTCTCTAAGAATAAGTGCCTGATGTTCTACAGTCACAGAGAAAGGGATTGAGTGTCATTAAGGATTTGAGGGCAGAGAAGTAGATAAAATAGGCCCAGGTCTCAGAAAAAGCTGCTCAAAGTGGAAAAAGAAAAACGCAAAGAAAGCACAGGAGTTGCTCCAAATGAACGTCGTTGCACGTATGGGCCCAAGAGGGTAAGCACGGTTTCGTTATGAAAATTCCTTTGCTTTGCATTGAAATGGTCACTGCAGGGTTTTCGTGGCTCCTTTTTTGGGTCAGCTTTTCAAGGAGAGAGTATGGTAGACATGGATTAATAAAAGAATTATTGAGGGGCGCCTGGATGGCTCAATCAATGAAGCATCCAACTCTTCGATCTGGGCTCAGGTCATGATCTCGCAGTTTGTGAGATCAAGCCCCATGTCAGGCTCTGGGCTGACAGCCCCGAGCCTGCTTGGAATTTTCTCCCTCACTCTTTGCCCCTCCCCTGATTGTGCGCACGCGCTCTCTAAATAAACTTAAAAAAATTAAAAAGACTGGGGCGCCTGGGTGGCGCAGTCGGTTGGGCGTCCGACTTCAGCCAGGTCACGATCTCACGGTCCGTGGGTTCGAGCCCCGCGTCGGGCTCTGGGCTGATGGCTCGGAGCCTGGAGCCTGTTTCCGATTCTGTGTCTCCCTCTCTCTCTGCCCCTCCCCCATTCATGCTCTGTCTCTCTCTGTCCCAAAAATAAATAAAAGTTGAAAAAAAAATTAAAAAAAAAATTAAAAAGAAAAGAATTATTGAGCCCTTACCATATGCCAGAGACTTTACACATACAGGCATTTCTTACTGTAACGCAAAATAACACTTCCCAGAATATTTTGTCCTCTGCAAAATTTAACCTAAAAATAGGACCAGAGCAGACCTTTCAGATTTCATGCAACTCTGATGAACCAAAACAACCACTGCTATCTGAGGTCACGTGGACTACCTTGGCAGCAGCTGAGTGGCTGCAAGCTACCAGAAGATATTAAAATGAGGGGCGCCTGGGTGGCTAAGCAGTTGAGTGTCCGACTTCAGCTCAGGTCAGGATCTCCTGGTTCAGGAGTTTGAGCCCCGCCTGGGGATCTGTGATGACAGCTCAGAGCCTGGAGCCTGCTTCCAAATCTGTGTCTCCCTCTCTCTCTCTCTGCCCCTCCCCTGCTCGCGTTCTGTCTCTCTCTCTCTCTCTCTCTCTCTCTCTCTTTCAAATAGACATTTTTAAAAAACGCATAAAAGCTATAGAGATGAGAAGCTGGTAACTCTTCAACTACACCAGTGCTGGCATGGGTGGAGAGAGAGAAATGGAAATGAACTCTGAGTCAGTGGGGCTATGGTCAAGGTGAGCACAGGAGGCAGGACAACCTCACACAAGCTAAGAGCCCATAAGGCTAGGGTGCACCTACTGGGGAAGGAAGAACCCTGGATGCAGGTGCTCATTTTAAAATCCCTCAGAACACAGCAAAACAGTTCCTGCTGGTAAGGCAGCAGTGGCCCCTTGGCCCTTCTCCATTCCCACTGAAGGTTATGGTTCTTCTCCTGAGATTCCAGCCCCTCTTGCTCAGGAAAACCCACCTAGGATATGGGGAAAACCATCATGCGATTTCCACATGGCAGCGTAAAATTTTAATGTGCAATTATGTGCCACATAGCATGCAGTTTTCACATGTCAGTGACACCAGGCCTCAATAGCCAATCACTGATGGGGTCATTCAAGCTACGGAAACACATGTGTAGAAGAACAGAATGTATTACCCTCACATTCATGTGCATCGGAATTACTTGGAGGGCTTGTTAAACGGATCACTGGGTTTCATCCCCAGAGTTTCTGGTTCAGCAGAGTCTGGGGTGTCGCCGAAGAATCTGCATTTCTGATCAAGTCCCAGACGATACTGATGTTGCTGGCCTGGGAACGACATTTGAGAACTACTAAACCTCAGGAAATGGCTAATTGGCAAGATTTTGTGATTTACCAAGATTTCTGCAGGAATGGGCCTAAGGGGAGCCTCAATCTTGGGCCTCATGAGACTAGTATGCTGGAGAAATTGACCTTTGATGATCTATAAACACTTAAGAATGTGCTGGGGTTGGAGCACCTGGATGGCTCAGTCAGTTAAGTGTCTGGCTTTGGCTCAGGTCATGATGTTACAGTTGGTGGGTTTGAGCCCCACATAGGACTCTCTGCTGTCACTGAAGAGCCTGCCTCAGGTCGTCTGTCTCCCTCCCTCTGCACATGTGTGCTCTCGCTCTCCAAAGTAAATAAACATTTAAAAAAAAAAAAAAAAAAAAGAAAGTGCTCGGGTTGGTTTTTGTACCTGAGGAGTCTGTACGCCCACCTGGGGACATGCTGTGTGGTCTCCTATTTTGTAAGACACCTCCCAAATTTTTGGTCTCATTTGCTATTTAAGAACTTACCTCTAGTGGCTGTCTGTTACAGTCCCACCATCCTGTGCATAACCTTCCTGCTAAGGCAGCTGACAGGCAACGGCCTAGGATTTGAACCCAGGCACTCTCGTTCTAGCACCCATGTCCTTCCCCATCCAGCTGCACTGCCCCCTAAAGCGTTTCCCAATGGGAGCCAAGTGCGGAGGTAGGGGGAGTCTACTGTGACATGCTTATGTTCCTGTTTTGTGTGGGTTGTTTCAGGGCCACGCAAGACAAGGTATCAAAGTTGTGGCTGAATAGAAAGCCCAACTGTGAGAACTGCTCTGAATGCCTATCAAATCCCTTGATAATTGACTTGCTTTGTTTTTGAGGATTTAAAATTTGTGGCGAAGGTGGTGTGGTATCATCACAGAAATGAGAACTTTGTCTCTGTGTAGCCACGAAAAACTCCCAATTGCAGAAAGTTGTAGTTGATTGCTGTATTAGTGTTGTGAGGTTATAGACGGAATTAAAAATGGGGAGAAAAGTATGGACTCTTCTTAAATGCCTCTTAACATTTCGGGAGATACGCCCCCTGCCCCGAGAGCATGACGTGACAGAAATCCGTGGGTTATTCACGGATTGTGTGATAGTGGGAAATTTATCAGACTAGTCAAAGCCTCCATATCTTCTTCTATTAAAGTGGTCTAATATTTATTTCACTAGATTATCATGAGGACAAAATGGCCACCAGTAATGCACATACACTTTTGACCTCCACAGCATCCTGAGGCCTAGACTAGCTCACTCTTTGGTTTCCCTGTGGTATTATAGTGGATCCAAGGAGCATCCTAGCAGATGCATTGTATTCAACCTTGCACTTGGCTCTGTAAGGGCCAGAAACCAGGCAGCAACCTCACCTCAAGACAGAAGTGGAGGTCTGCTGAAAATTGACTTGGCTGAGACATCTGGTTCAAAGCGTCATGAAGCTAGCAGTTTTCCCCAACTTCATTCTAACATTTATACAAAGACATGGGAAAAAAAAAAAAAAAAAGACAACACTGAAAAGACAACATTGGAACCACCAAATTCCAAAATTTTAAAGGAACTGATGATAATTACAAGGCAGATGGAGACGACCAAGAATAACCAGTGTCTCTTTCAGCTTATGTCATACGTCTACTTTGCCTCCATGATTTGGAGAGGTGGTGCCTGTATCAAACAGAAAACTTCCTGGTGCCATAGAGGAAAGCAGAGTGCCTCTCTTTCTGTCTCTCTCTCTCCTTCCTCCCACTACCACCTGTCCCTCTGTCTCTTATCCCCACTTAGGTTTCCGTCTTGTTAGAATTTTGGCCAACATCCCAAATTTCAGCAAAGTGTCCAGGAAATAATGGAGTGTTGGCAATGGCCCGAGACCTGTGGATGACATACTCTAGGTGATCCCAAAGAGTCACACTCTTGAATAATCCTGTCCCCTTGAATGTAGGCAGTACTTGTGACTGGCTCTAAGACAGTGGAGTACGGCGAAGGTGATAGAGGTCACTGCTGTGAGGATATTACAGAGCAAGAGTCTCCTGCTGGCCTTGAAGAAGGAAGTCGCCATGTTGTGAGAAAGCCTGAGAAAGGCCACATACAAGGACCTGCGGAGCAGCCCCCTGTGGACAAATGGGGAGCAAGTGTGGCCGCAGTCCCAGTTACCTAGAGCAGAATACAGTCCACAACCCTGTGAGCTTGGAAAAGGGCCCCAACGTCCAGAAAGAAATGCAGCTCACCAACACTCTGATTCCAGCTTGGGAGGCCCTGAGCACAGGACACGGGCAAGCCGGGCCCAGACTTCCAACCCAGGGAAACTGAAGTAATAAATGTATGTTGTTTTAAGTTGCTGAGTGTGTGGTTGTGTAGTGAAAGAGGAGTAATAGAGTGAGTTACAGTCTCTGTAAAGTAGGCATTGTGTGCGGAGTAAAGAAGCAGCCTGGCAGGAGAGCATGCTGGGAATCAGAGCGATTAAGCGGGTCGTCAGAAACTAGCAGCCAGATAGTGGAGGTCAGAGGAAAGTGCCACCTCAAGATGACAGAGGTAAAGTCTGTGGGAAGTGGAACTTTGCCTGGGAGCTGTAAATATGAAAACCTGTCCTGCAACTGTAAATCTGATAAGGAGATTCCATTACACTGCATGTGACCCAATGGGGGTGGGGGTGGGAAGGGAAAGAAAATGAACTTTTCATAAACTTACCAGGAAATGTCTAGAAATATGAAGAAGGTTTAAAAATCTTAATGGGAGACTAATTTAAATGGAGACTTATTCAGAGTTTGACAAAATAATTATAAGTTATTCAGAACAATGATCACTTCAGAGGAGCTGATAAACTTTTTGAAAAAGACTAATGAGGAAGGCTTTGTCTTAGCAGAAAATAAAACATCTTAAAACTCTAATAACTGTAATAGGCAGCCAGATGATGGGACAGAAGTCCGGAAGAGACCCAAGGATAAGTATGTGTAGACCCTTGTGCATTTATTTTGTTTCGGTATAGGAGACACATTTTATTTCTAATCACTGGGGGAAGGCTGAGTAGTTTATAAATGCTATTGGGGGAAATGACCAACCCATTGGGGCAGACTATATCACTACCTCACATAAAAATAAATTCTGATTAATTCACATGATTGTAAAGATGAGAATTTATAGGTTAAATAAAATATGGGTCAATATTTTGCGTGTCTTTAGGCGGTAGAAAAGGCACGTCCAAGTGGGATACCAAAGCTAAGAATCATAAAAGAAAGGATTGTTACAGTTGATCACACAAAGAGAAATTCTGTAGCGTATAAAATTACTCACAAAAAACTTGAAAGAAAAACAAACAGAGAAGAAATATGTAACACAAATGCCAGGTATTGTTAAGCTTTCAGCTTTTATAAGTCAATAAGAAAAAGATAAACAACAAATTGGAAAAGTGGGGCAAGGCTGGAAGGAGCCTTGTTTGCTTTGTCCCATGTGCCGTTTTTTCCTTCCAGAAATCTTGATCTCTCAGGCTTCTGGGAGCAGCAATGTTAGGCGTATTACAATGATGGCCATTGTGACATATTTTGGGGGGGATGTACAGTATTCATCTTTCCGCCAAGGTTCTTTTTCTTCCCCATCACCCAGCAATTTCCAGTAAGTGATCAGACCTTCCTTTTATTAAATAATATCATCAAGTGGAGATTTTATACCCCCTCACACTTTCACCCTAAAGAATGCATCCATTATTAATGCCTGTTTTATTAAAAACATTATTTTCCAAAATGGATACGGCTTTATTTTTTTATGTTTGTGAAGGCAGTTCATGCTTCTTGTGAAAACATTCATGCTGTTCAGAAAAACGTTTGGAAGACAGTAAAAATAGGTTAATCTTGATGCCCAAAGATAACTTATATTGTCTCCATTGAGTGTGTGCATACATTGATGCACATACACTCACACAAGCAAGTGTTGATTTATATTTTTACAAAAATGAGATCATACTTTTTCCCAGTTCAACTATACATCACGAACATCTTTCCATGTTAACACATGTAGATCTACATAATTTTAAAAGGATACAGATTATTCTTCAAAATGAATGTGCTATAATTAATTTAACCACTCTCCTACTGATAAAATTTAAGATTTTTTTCTTTACCATTATAAAGAACTCTGTAATTGATTCCTTATGCATATATTTGGCCATGGGTCTGGTTATTTCCAAAGAATAAATTCCTAGAACAGAGATAACCAGTCAGCTGTCCTAGGGGAAGAAAGAGCCAGACAAGATGACCTGATGCAGTAAGCTACAGTATTTGAGGAAGAGAAAAGATTGTGAGTTCATCACAGTCTCTATCGCTTGAATCTGTGCCCAGCCCAGCCCTATGGATACATGTCTGAGTTCCAGTGAGAGAGAAGATACAAGCAACACGGCTTCCAAAGCCTTCTAACAGGGGGGTCAGGGAAGGAGGAGAGGGCAGAGTGGCTTCCTCCTGCTCTGTTTCAGGCTGAGACGGAACACTGCGGAGGTGCTGGGCTTGGCAATGTGAGCAGGGGGTACCCCTCCGAGGAAGTGTATGCAAATCTGAGAATCCCACTGGGACCTCCAGAAACACCGAACAGGGCATTTTCAGAGACTGGTGGGAGCAGGGGCCAATGAGGTTTGAGTTGTTAGTATTGCTTGTCCTGTCTACACCCAGTGGCAGGTGAGGCTAGGAGAAACATGTGGGTCCAAACCAACTCTGTGTGTTGACTACCTCAAGATACTGAACACATACTCTGTTTTTAAGCACATAACCAGGGCTTGCCCGATCTGTAGTTTTAGAGTCTAAATTTTTTAAGGTTTATTTATTTTTGAGAGAGAGACAGAGAGACCATGGGAGCAGGGGAAGGGCAGAGAGAGCGGGAGACACAGAATCCGAAGCAGGCTCCAGGCTCCAAGCTGTCAGCACAGAGCCCGACTCAGGGCTCGAACCCACGAACTGTGAGATCACAACTTGAGCGGAAGTCGGACGCTCAACCGACTGAGGCACCCAGGCACCCCTGTAGTTTTATAGTCCAGGAGTGGTACCTTGGGGCTTGTTCTTTCCCACCTGCTGTGGACTCATGGCTGAGGTAAGGTCTCTTGGATTCAATTGACAGTCATTTGCCACCCCAGCTATGCAGGATTCAGATTCTTTCACCTCTATTTAAAATCCAATAGGAGATGGGTTCTCTCAAAGCCTTCAAGTAACTGGTAATTATATAGAGATCACATCTTTTATCTTTATCCCCTATTTCTTAGAATAGTGCCTTTCCACAATTCAAAAAAGTTAAACCATGAGCAAGAACCCAAACTCCAAAGTAAGAGAATGGCAGGCAGTGTTTGTTATCACCCAATACGCATCCCCCTTCCTGCCCACTCGTTTTCACTGACAGAAGTCTAGTTTAGACAGGAGCTAGCTAGAGACCCACGGGTTCAGCCCCTTTCCCAGTCCCAAAATATAAACCATGATTACTCAAGACCAGCCACAATAATCTCATTTTGCTCGGCCTTTGGCTGAAGGATAGCACACGACCCTGTTTTGACTAGTGAGATGTAAGGGGGAGTCTACTGAAATAAGTTCAGTTTCCCAAATGAAAAGGTAAAGTCTCCCCACAAGCTGTTTTTTTCCTGCTTTTTCTACTTTCCTAAAATGGGGAGATCGTGCCTTGAAGTGCAGTGACCACCAGATGATAAGGGTGAGGGTGCTAAGACGCTAGATCAGCAAAATGGAGGGTGCCTGGGTCCCTGGGGGCACCGTGAGCAACTGAACCCCTCTAGCAATCGCTGGTCTTCATACTTACTGTTAAGTATTAAAAGTGAATTCCTACTTAAAAAAAAATTTTTTTTTAATGTTTATTTCTGAGACAGAGAGAGACAGAGCATGAGTGAGGGAGGGGCAGAGAGAGAGGGAGACACAGAACCAGAAGCAGGCTCCAGGCTCTGAGCTGTCAGCACAGAGCCCGATGCGGGGCTCAAAATCACCAACCATGAGATCATGACCTGAGCGGAAGTCAGTCTCTCAACCAACTGAGCCACCCAGGCGCCCCATGAATTCCCACTTTTAAAGGCTATACTAAGTTTGATTTTTGCTTACACCAAAAACATTCCTAAGTGGTACACAGAATAGAACAAGAGTGACTTGATTATCCAGGGCAATGAACTCTCGAGTCAGATTGTCTGGGTTTAAGTCTAAGCTCTTCTATGTGCTAGTTTTGCGACTTTAGTTGGGTTCAACTTTAGGCACCTCAGTTTCTGTATATGTAATATGGAGAAGCTAATAGCTATTACTACTTCCTAGGTTGTGTGTGGTAGTCTGGAAGAAATAAACATCAGCTTGACTTTTTTTGTGGGGTCCTATCAATATATAGGTGTCCAAAGTTAGAAAATTGTGCTTAGATTATTTTTAATCAAAGAATGCAGGGATGCCTGGATGGCTCAGTGGTTGAGCGTCCAACTCTTGGTATTGGCTCAGGTCATGACCTCACAGCTGTGAAATCGAGCCCCGTGTCCAGCTCTGCACGGACAACACAGAGCCTGCTTGGGATTCTCTCTCCTCCCGGCTCCTCCCCTCCTCACACTCTCTCAAAATGAATAAATTTAAAAAAAAAACACATTATCTCTGGTAACACATTAAGTACACTTGGACTGAGAAATGGTTTGTAAGTTTTTTTTTCAACTCTTCTCATATGTATTATGGCCAAATGTAAAAATCATGAGTCTCAAAGATGGTCTGGAATAGATGTTTGGGATTTTCCAGTCTCATTAAACCAAAGAGTACAGTTATTCCACATGTAAGTCCTAGCCTTAATCTGCTCTAAGGAGTGGAACCTGGTTGTCTAACAGCTATAGTTGTAAGTTCATATTTACGTGGCCACCTTTTTTCCCCCTCAATGTAGTGTTCCTTCTTAAGTTTCTTTTCTTTCTTTTTCCCCCCAAAACTTCTTTAACTCTGAGTTGGTATTTCTGCCTCTTTGTTGCTTTGGGTTATAGCTTTTTAAGAAGATTAATCATCAGAAATGCAAAGGAAGTAGGGAAGAGGTCTTTGCTCTCCTGCTGTTTTTAGTTTTGTACATCGGGACATGAAGTCACCTGATGTTCTTCTACAGGTGGGTTTATTAAGCAGGAGGCATTGGACATTTATAACTCAGTTGACCAAAAAACTCAGAGGTCTTCCCATGCCATTTCTGATGAGCAGGTGGTTACCTGAAGAGAACAAGGCAAAGACCTATTTAAATTTGGTGCTCATGAGAACCCTTGGAATTGTCTCTTATGGGGTATCCAGGCTTCTGACTCTAAGGGAGTTGTGCTTGTCTGCTAAGTTATCCAACGACAATGGAGTGCTAAGAGGTAAAACCAGCGTTCTCTATGGGATAGCGTCCTTTCTGACTCAAAGGAGAAAGACAGATCAGAGTTTTGGCACAGCTGGTAAAATGGGATTAACCATAGACCAACTCCTCCGGGCTGCTAATCACAGCTTGGATGTCATTTGCCTCAGGACCAACAAGGATTCCTTAAGCCCCCATGTGGTACATGCCATTGGATTAAGAACGCAGATAATGCCGAGGCTCTGAACGTGGACTTCAATCTTACACTTTTGCTTGAGGTAATAAAACATTCATAACAACATTCCATGGAGATTCAGGACTCCTCTCTGCCTTCTAATTTCCTAATACTCTCATGATGACTCAGGAAAGCATCATTTCAGTGAGCCAACATTAGGGATCTATCCCATCCTCTGGCAACAGAGGCTCAAGGTCTGATGAACTAGGGAAGAAGAATTTAAAAGTAGTAAAACCACCTCAGTTTTTAGTCCAACCACCTGAAATCAGACATTTATAGACACGATCGTAGCATGTGAGAATCAGAAGGTTATTTAATGAACATGTTGGCCCAAAGTTCTCCAACTTTCACGTCCATTGGGATCACTTGGAAGGCAGGTCAAGACACAGGTGAAAGTGCATAGTTTCTGATTCGGTAAGTTTGGGGTGGGGCCCAAGAATTTGCATTGCTAACATGTTCCCAGGTACGGTTAATACTTCTGGTCCCCCGGGGCGCCTGGGTGGCGCAGTCGGTTAAGCGTCCGACTTCAGCCAGGTCACGATCTCGCGGTCCGTGAGTTCGAGCCCCGCGTCGGGCTCTGGGCTGATGGCTCAGAGCCTGGAGCCTGATTCTGATTCTGTGTCTCCCTCTCTCTCTGCCCCTCGCCCGTTCATGCTCTGTCTCTCTCTGTCCCAAAAATAAATAAACGTTGAAAAAAAATTTTTTTAAATAAAAAAAAAAATAAAAAAATACTTCTGGTCCCCTGTACCACACCTTGAGAACCACTGATTTAGACAACCCCTGCCCTTCACAATTAAGGAAGCTGGAAAGGAGAAATGGGGGGGGGGGGGGGGGGGGCACCGACCAAGGTAATTGAGGAAATGGAAGAATGAGAACCGAATTCATTTCTTTCGTTTCGGGTTTTTGGCTTTTCTTTCCATTCTACCATTGATGCCACAGATTAAATGTGTTCATAATAATTGCTTCAGAACAAAAGGACAGTAGAGCTCACAAATCTTAGCTTTCCCATCAGGTAACGGATGGACATTGGGAAGCCATGCGACCTCTTTATGGTTTCAGTTTCTGTAAAACAAAATAATAGAAGTATAGGACCTGCCTCATAGACTAGTTGTAAGGATTAAAATAGACTACCTTTGGGGCTCCTGGGTGGCGCAGTCGGTTAAGCATCAGACTTCAGCCAGGTCACGATCTCGCGGTCTGTGAGTTCGAGCCCCGCGTCGGGCTCTGGGCTGATGGCTCAGAGCCCGGAGCCTGTTTCCAGTTCTGTGTCTCCCTCTCTCTCTGCCCCTCCCCCGTTCACGCTCTGTCTCTCTCGGTCCCAAAAATAAATAAACGTTGAAAAAAAAAAAAAATAGACTACCTTTGTAAAGTCCTTAGAATCATGCCTTGCCAACTGCTACAGTTATTGCTGTTATTATTTCTTATTAACCTGGAAATAGTTTATATTCCCAATGTTCACTTTATCTGGTCAAACTGGTTGGTACAAGAATGGTAAAGGTGACTAAAAGGACAACTTCAGAATTTGTTAGTCCCAAAGATGGCGATTCAAAATAGATAGAAGATCTAACACCTAAACTCTACAATCTAAGTTATCCGCTCTGTCCCTGTCTTCCTATGTGGGGAATGGAAAAGTTAGAAACTTTTATACCTAGTTAGCAACGCTGCCAGTTTGACAGCTCAGTTTAATTCAATTCATTACTTTCTTGATCCACACAGTCTCTTTGCATGTGGCATTGTAGTGTCCCCTTACAGATTTTTCTCTTTCCTACTGGTAGGGATTCAGCTCAGCCATACAGTTGACAACGGACCACCACTTTCATCTCATTTTTTCTTGGCTCTGAACGTCTTTTTTCTGGAACCCTGTTTTGTTATCGTTCCCGCATGCAGGAAAACGAGAGGACCTTCTTTCTATCACGTTCTAACAATGCTCGGACAAGTATTTGAACCCACCCAGCTTATTCTACACTTTCTTGCCCAGTCTTCCTTGTGTGGAGAGGAGTCAAAGCCATGAAAATCAAGGATTACTCAGCCTAAAAATAGGGACTCATTTAAAGTATCTAAATTGCAACTTGGACAGCAAAAGGTTAATAGTGCATTGAAAAAAAAATTCCAGCAGTCCACAAATCTAAGCATAATTATGTATGAACATGAGGCTTTTATTGCTGTCAAAATTAATCACTTTTCAACTTCCAGCTGTTAAAACCCTTCTGGAAGTTCTCCAAGCAATTCCCCTACAGTTACTTTTCCTTCAATTAAATTCTGGTGCAGTTCACAGGCTCCTGTTACATAAGCAGCAATTTAAAAATGGACTTCTCGGGGTTTTCTTCCTGTCTTTTTTTGGTCTTTGCTTGAAACTAGCAAAGGACAGAAAATGAAGTTTGCTTCTCTTACGCTTTCAGCTCAGCTTTGACTTAAGCTTCAGGCCTACAAGACAAGCAATAGGGGATTAAAGCATTAGTGTTTATTATAAAGCACTTTCTAGGTGTGTAGTGATTTGTAATAATTTTTATTAGCCACTTCTCTCAACTGTCCTCGGGGGTCAGTGAACGTTGTTATATTTGCTCTCTGCAGCCCCCCTCCTCCCCCCACTTTTCTTTCCCCCCCCAGCAACTCTGCAGGAAAGGTCGTTTACAAACCTTCGGTGGTAGGTTTAGTGCCTATGTGATGCTACTGTGAATTTCTAGGACAGTGGTAACACTTGGTCCTCCTTTAAGTGTACAGGTTTGTCCTGGTAAGAACAATCCTGCCAAGTGAAGCCACCTGAAGTGTCTGAAGCTGCCCAGCTACCTGGACGCTCCAGTGGTGGACCGCACCTGCTGATTCCAGAAGCAGCTGCAGAGAAGCCCATTGAGCAGTGAAGCACAGAGGGTCACGGCAGGCTAAGGCCACTGGGCCAAGAACGGATCCTCAGGGAGATTCAGAAATGGTCCCAGAACACGATTTTGGTTTACGAATGGAAAGGAGTCCACACCTTTGCATCCCCTTGGCACAGAACTGAGTGCTTGCACACACGGATATTGCATTGGAATTACGGTCTTTCAGAATCCCAGAAAGGAAACGTGGGAAGAATCAACCTTTTGTCCTTTTTCAGAGCTGTCCAGGGATGAAATGAGAAGTGAAGCTTTGCTCTACAGGGACTGGTGATTCTGAGCCTTCTCAGCTTCCCTGCGGTATCAGGGCACACGCCCTTCAACATTGGAGTTCATTCAGCCAGGGTCACTTCCCTGGCTTGTCTCTCCCAATTCCGTCTGATGGTGCCTGCTGTGTTTGAGTCTGGGCTGGAGAGCACCTTCCCTGGTCACTCCTGTGGGTCTCTGAGCCTTCTTCCTCACTCATGCTGTAGCATGCTGTGGCTGTGTGTTAAACGCAGTAATGAGCACATGTCTCCAGTTGGCAGTCTCTAATTTCTGCTCTCATGCTCTACTTCCATGCAAAATTAACATATTTCCAGGTGCTCATTTCTTCCTGAGCTTTTCTACCTGATAGTAGCAGCGGGCATGAGATCGAAGATGGGGCAAGGGGTATGAAGAGGGCTTTGTGGCAGAGATAAGAGTATAGAGGTCTTGTATGTCCAAGAAAAATAAGAACGCAGCAAACACCTTGTAGCGCTTCCATTGTACCATGGATATGCCGTTCTATGGTGTGTGGTTGGCAAGAGAGACTGCAGGTGCAGGGGAAATCTTCATTCCACGATCATCATCCACACTCTAAAGTGACTTGTCGTTAACAACTTGGACTCTGACAACCTGAGCCAGTCACAGGTTGCACAATACGGAGCAAGATTCTCTGTCCAAATAGAAGTCTTGCTAGTCAGTGGCCCAGGGAGTCAACGGTGTGAATTTACTAGAGTACTATTCCCCTCAGGCTGCCCTGGTTGAGGATCGCTGCTGGTCAAATCATATCCATGCTCAAGGAAATAGCTCCAAGCCTGGGCACCTTTGCAGGAATTTGGAGAAGGGACAGATTCATTGAGAAGTAATCAGGTTCTCTGTACTACAGTGAGAAATTTGTCAATCCCTCCCTCATTTCTTCATAAATTAGATACCTCGTTAGTTTGCTCTACTATGATGCAGTTGATTTACTCCAACCAGTGTCATTTGGACAAATCTTCCTGAGCTTGGCTTGATGGCCTAGAGAGGACTGAATCAGGATTAAGAGCGGCTTGGACCTGGGGCGCCTGGGTGACTCAGTTGGTTAAGCGTCCACCTTCAGCACAGCACAAACTCAGTTTGTGGGTTCAAGCCCCATGTTGTGTTGGGCTCTGTGCTGACAGCTCAGAGCCTGGAGCCTGCTTCAGATTCTGTGTGTCTCTTTCTCTGCCCCTCCCCTGCTAATGATTTATCTCTCTCGGTCTCTCAAAAACATTAAAAAAAATTAGACAAGAAAAAAAGAGTGGCTTAGACTTGACACCCAGAGGCCAAGACTCCTCCATTGGGAAGCTGCCAAGATGTCCAAGAGACAAGATGGAGGTCATATTGGCAGATCCAAGGCCAGGAAGCACTGGTTACAAAGTTTTGCCCTTCTCTTCATTATTAACATACCTTCTCTTTGCAGGGCATTTCTTAGAAATTGCCACATGCATAGTTTTTCTTAATTGACTTATATACCATATTTGTATATACCATAAGTATTTCCAAAGCAAATATTTTGCATGTGTTTTATTTGCTTGTTTTCTTAGTTTGATAATCCATGGGTGGTTTGGCCAAACTTGGTGTCCCTTAGACCTTTAGATTCTAGGATTCTAACTCCCAACATCTCACCAACTCTACCCACTGGTAATTAAAAACAAATATATAGGCAATCAACAAGTTGGGGAGAAAAAGTTCTGCTTGGAGTTAGAGTCATTTTGCATTTGGCAAAATACAGTTACACTAATTTATATTGCTCTTATTCCATCTGCTTTCTGGTTTAAAATGTCCTGGATTGCTCCAGACTCTGTATATGCAATAGTTTCCATTTACAAAATTTTCCTGCCTAATCCATTTTATTTTCCTGAGAGCTTTTAAAAAAATGATATTGGTTAGTTTCAAATTTGCAGAGTTCAGTTTTATGTGTTGATTCCTGGTCTTTTAAATGGGTGATACAGCCTAAAGATATAACCAAAGGAAACTTTTAGAGCTAAAATGTTTGTGCCAGGAGCTCAGGGCAAGTTATGCCAACCAATGGATGGCTTGGAGCAGCTGGTCTTTGTAGAGGCAGAACTCATGCATTCTCAAGTTCTTCTAGGGCCTAGAATTTTCTATCACCACTCTCAGGTTTGCTTAAACGCATGCTGCCTTAGTGGAACTGCCTTTTTTTTTTTTCTCTCCCAGATCCACGGAGGCATGAATAAATTTTTTCTTCACCATTCAATTATGGAAGAGGAGTAGAAATGAGTAAAACTGTTGAAGATAACAGGATAACAGTACTGCATTAAAAAAAAATTGTGTTTGATGTCTTGACACTGCTTCACAATGCAAGTGTCGGAAAACTCTTGGACTGTGGGAGCTGGTGAGAGGGAGGTAACCGTCTAGCAGAATCTGGTACTGCTCCTGTCTGTGTATTTGCTGGCAGTTACACTTACAGACTTCCGTTTACAGCCCTGGGGAGGGCGGGGTGGGATGGGAAGCCCAGAGTAAAAGGACTCGTCCATTCCAGCCTTATTGCCGGAGTCTCAAGTGGTAAATGGGGTTGTTCTGAAGACAAATTGGCAAGGCTCTTGTCATGGTGATAGGCATTGTTTAAAAGGCAAATGATTTGAATTTGTTTAGTCTGGAAACGTTAGCAAGGATTTTGTTTTGCCTCTTTGAGCACATTATTTAGTTTACGGTTATCCTCCAAAACTGCCTTCAGATAAATTATAACAGTACCTTACGTTTGAATGTTACTTTCTTTGCCCACATAAATTTCGGAGTAGTTATCTCATTCAACACTCAAATACTCCTGTGTGCATGACTTAATTGGAACTGGGAAGGAAGCTGTGATTTTGTTGATGTGGGCATATAAATTAAGAGAAAAGTAACCAGGGTCATATGTCCAGTTGGTGGCAAAGTCAAAATCTCCTGACGCCTACTACAGTGATCTTTGTACCAGAGAAGGCAATATTGAATGATACTCATTATCTGTTGATGTTCTTTCTAAGGATAGTTCCATCTGTGGTTAGTGAAAGGGGGGGTACACTGAGCTTTCCTAAGAGGACACTCTCGTGTAGGTTGTTGTTCAGTTTGTTGGAATGGCATCCGTGCGCAACAGCAGGTCATGACAGGTTATTTTTACCTTTCCTGCTGGAGTTTTTGGATACTCCACAGCCTTTGCCCGAGCGCTATATAGGACCCATTTCTGGAGCTTTCTGCTGGTCCGCCCAGGGCACTCAGGTTCCAGAGGTATCTGGCTACTTTGAGCTGCATGAAGTTGTGCTTAGGCACCTGGGAAGGGCAACTTTGGCTTTGCAACATGCACCTGCCCTAGCGCTCTCCTCTGGTTACTGCTGTTCTCTCGCCCTTGAGCTCATCTCTTGCGGGGGTGTTCAGGGATGGACATTATTCTGCAACTGATAGTTGGGCTTCATTCCAGGAACTTTTGGTGTTGTGGTCTTATTGGCTGACATTCTGAAAGCTTCAGAGAGAAGGCTGATTTAACTGGTCTAGAGTGACCGTGGCATACCTGAGTTTTGCTGATGTGAAATCTCTCTGCTTTTGATTCTGGCGAGGAGCTTGATGGAAGATTGACGTTACAATCACCCAAAAAAGCATGCTGGTTTTCTTAAAAGTGCAAAGATAGAAGATACCATCGTTAGCTTGTCGACAACTTGCACATTTTATTCTCCCCAGCTTCCCAACTGCTAGAGCTTAATAACGATGCCCAACAACATCTACTCTTTTCTTGGAATTTAAGCTTGTTAATGGACATACATGACTTTTTGGAAAGAGCTCATACTCTTGGTTTTTAGAAATGTGACCTGGTTCTCTGTTTAGGTCAAGGATGACCTTTGTTCCCTCTGCATATTTTCCAAGCTTCAGGCAGAATTTGTAACCAGGTATGACTTGTCTTTCGCTCTGTTCAGTCTCCACTTGAGAGCCTTCTCCACTTTCTAGATTTTTCCCTTTCCCATCATGGGCCCAGTACCTCCCACCTGCTCACTAGTGTTGCTGTGCAGCCCCAGCTTGGTCTGCCTTTGATAGCATCTTTGGGTTATTACTAGACTGACTCCTCCCTCAAAATTCACCTCTTGGCAGCCCTTCTCTTTCTGTTAATGGCAAACCATAACCTCCCTTAAAAAAAATAGCCATTTTAATTGCCACTATCATCACCAACACATCACCATTCCTCCTAACATATACTGGGCCAAGCCCCGAGGACACATAAGAAGATAAAAAGAATTTCCACCCCAGGAGGGTTTATAGTCTAACGGTAGCAATGTAAACATTATTGATAGCTCATGGATTCCTGTCTTCTAGAATAAAACGTTTCTGCGTTGTCATAGAGAAATTATAGAAATAGGAGGACTTAGCCCAATGGTATTTTTGGTAGACCAATGGGGATATTCAGAAGAGGAAGAAACCCATAAAAATCATAGGACATCAATGGGGGTCTACAAAAGCCTACCCCATACCTGTTCTCTCTCGCACCTTTCCTACTGAAGACCCTGTAGTCTTTGATAGACAATAAACCACATGGAATCAACTTGTAAGTGGGCCCATCCATTGCTGGAGGGATTCGATGGCTGTTGCTAGAGCTCATTCTAAATCACTTTTGTTGAGCCCAGAGCAAAGCGGAAGTGATGTACAGGAGCATGAGACCAGAGCTCCTGCCAAACAGAGGCAGGATACAACAAGACACACAAAAGCAAAAGTCTTCCTGTTTCTGTAACATTTCCAGCTGGAAAACAAATCAGAGCCACACATTCCAGCTATGCTTAGGAAGCACTCAAATATCCAACTAGTAATCATCTAGGTATGCTAACTGCAGTGCAAAATAATTCTGGGGTTGCCAGTGCCCTATGCTTTGTAGGCTTCCAATTAACTCTTTTCTCCAAGGGCCAGTTATTATGCAAATTCAGCATTTCTATCTCCCATCCCCATCTTTTCAGAGAAAGGTTGTTACACACCAGAATGTCTGACCATTACATTAAGCCATTAAGCCATTAAAACGTAGATGTTGGAAGAATTTAGCCGTTGAAACATAGATTAAAGACTTAAGATTTATGAATGTAGAATTTCATTTAATGCTTAAGAGTTAGAAGAAACCCAAGAGCAGGGTGACCATACATTTAATTAGGGTACCCTTGTCTCAGTAATTAATGTTGCCTTTCTTCTCCCAAACATGACCAGTTTGGACCTCAAGTTATATGGTTATTTTGCCTGAAATGTTATCCAGTCCAGCTTTTAGTTTGCTTCCAATTTAATATAGAATTTACTTTTGTGCTTTTTCCCTTTTCCAAACAAGCAGTGGAGGGCTCACTACTTTGCAAGGAAACTCTAAGGACTTCTTGGTTCTGCATCAGAATCTTCCTTCTCCTAGCCTGCACTCTTTGATGGTCATTCAACAGTATAGACCAAGTTTCTTCTTTCTTCGATAAAGTATTTTTCATGTTGGTAGATTTGTTTTTTTTTTTAAAGAAAAACCTGTTTACTTCTTTCAACACTTGAAATTCCAAGCAGCTGAGTGTGATTTTGCACTGATGCATCTGAAAGACAAAAGCAAGAATTCTGTTTGGTTTCCATCCAGGGGTTCTAGGATTAGAACCCAACACATTTGTTTGGGGATGGTGGATAAAAGATAATTCAGAAGTTACTAACAAAGTAACCATGCCAGCATCCTGTGGTGACAATTTCTTTATATTTTATGAATGCAGGTGAATGATAATATTTTTACAACTTTATAGGCAGGAAACAAGCATAATATGAAGAAACAAGGCTTTATTTTTATTCACTAATGTTTATTTACTTTTGAGAGAGAGAGAGAGAGAGAGAGAGAGAGAGAGAGAGAGAGAGGTGGGCAGAGATAGAGGGAGACACAGAATCCAAAGTAGGCTCCAGGCTCTGAGCTGTCAGCACAGAGCCCAATGCGGGGCTCGAATTCACAAACCGTGAGATCATGACCTGAGCTGAAGTTGAACACTCAACCAACTGAGCCACCCAGGCATCCCAACAAAGCTTTCTTTAAACGCTATTCTAAACCAATGACAGAAGTAGGATCCACGTGTTTTTAAAATATATTTTATGATTGTAAAAATAATACAGATGATTGGAGATCTAGAGCGTCTTAAAAACTAAAGAAATTCCTACTTGTAATCTCACCTTCAGAGAGACGATTACTGTTAATATTTTTGGTACTTGATAAATACATTATTTGACAAAATAGGGATCAAGTATTGTTTTCTCTACTGATTTTATATGTGTATGACAATCATTTTCCTATAGCATCGAATAGGCTTAAAATCCTGGCTTTAATGGTTGCTAAATAATAGGCACTTTGCATTTTTTCTAAAGATTCTTCTATCGTTGGACATTTAGGTTATTTTTAACTACTCCAATAATGCCATAGGACACACCCATAAATTCTTGTCAACCTCACCATTTCCTTAGGATAGACTCCTATAAACAGAAATTCCACATAAAGGATTATATTAGCTTGCTAGGGCTGCCATGAGAGAGTATCATGGGTTGGGGGGCTTACACAACAGAAATGGATTTTCTCACGATGCTGGGGGCTGGAAAGCTCAAATCAAAGTGCCAAATGGTCGATTCAGTTTCTGGTGAGAGTGTGCTTCTCGGCTTGTAGATGGTGGTTTTTTTTTTTTTTCCACGTGTCCTTGCATGACAAAACTCTTCCTCCTCTTGTCAAAACTCCACCTTTTGGATTGGGACCCCACCCTCGTAACCTCATTTAGCCTTTGTCACCCCCTCATAGGCCTGATCGCCAAATGCAGTGTTATGGGGAGGAGGAAGGGGGTTAGGGCTTGGACACATCGATTGTGGTGGGGGACACACAATGCAGCCCATACCAAGAGTGTAACCATTTTCATCTTTTTGATCAACTGAAAGGTTGAACCAATTTATTTATTTTTTATTTATTTATTTATTTATTTATTTATTTTTTTTCAACGTTTTTATTTATTTTTGGGACAGAGAGAGACAGAGCATGAACGGGGGAGGGGCAGAGAGAGAGGGAGACACAGAATCGGAAACAGGCTCCAGGCTCCGAGCCCTCAGCCCAGAGCCTGATGCGGGGCTCGAACTCACGGACCGCGAGATCGTGACCTGGCTGAAGTCGGACGCTTAACCGACTGCGCCACCCAGGCGCCCCAAGGTTGAACCAATTTAAAGTGTCACCAGCAAGGTGGGGAGAGCTTCTAGTACCTCTTTATCAACACAGAGCGTGATCGTTAAAGAGGGAAAGAACTGATCATGTGTTTTTATAGAGAAGATTTTGCTTTAATTTGGGTTTGATTCCTAAATAAGGGGAATATTTTTTTCATGCTTATAGGCTATTTGTAGTTCTTGCACGGATGAACTCTTCAGGCTTTCCGTTATTTATTTGTTTACTTAACTTTGCTTATCGACTTGTGTGAGCTACTTACAGGGTAACAATAAGGGACGATCGATGTTATTAGCATTTTCTAGACACCAGACCAGGCGCCAGGCACCTCACATTCTGAATAAAAACTCTATTGTTTTCACACCCCATTTTACAGACAACAACCCTTAGACACAGGGAAATGAAGCCAATTTCCTGTATGAGAAGTTTACCTTTGCAGACTGCCATTTCTACGTGTGCTCCCGGCCTCGGTCCTACAGCATTTGTGTCTGGCTTTTATTGACAATCATTTGTTGATAGAATTTCTTTTCTTCATCCTCTGCACATGCCTTTTTTTTTTTTTACTTAAAATACCAGCACATTTTTTTGCCTCCCTCTTCTGCCTCCACCTTTTCCCTATTCTCTGGGAGAGCGTCTCAAGTTCATTCTGCACATGACGGACTTGAGTTCCCAGTGTCTGTTCCACCGTCTTCGGTGAGGTCTTGCGTTTTAATTCCTGCCCCCAGCTCCCCTGGCTCCCCCACCGCATCTAGTTGCCTTTTCATTTGCTCACGCTCTTGCAGTTCAGCTGCTTGGCATTCTGCACCTGTTTCTAAGAGGCCATAAGTTCTTAGATCCTAGTGAAGATACAGAACATTTCATAATACTTTGTTATGAAGAGTCAATCATTTTCAAAGGTGTGTGCATCTTCTGGATCTTTAGGGTATTGTTCTCTTTCTCTTGAGCTTTGGCCCTTTTTTCATAGGCCTCCCTGTGCAGCTTATTGTTTTCTAACCCGCAGATTAGACAAGTTCCCTCTGGATTCGGGGTTTGCCAACAGATTTTTGTGGCTCTGCCATGTACAAATGGGATCTTCTCACCTCCTTGCTCGATTCCTCCGGCACCCTGAAGCCCAGGGGCTCTGAGAATGTACAACTTGAGCAGGCACTGCTGTTCAACTCCATACAGCCTTCTTTCTTGCCATCTGGCTTCCGTGTCAGGGCTCCAGTCCCTAGGATACGAAGCATCAGGTACATCCCTTCAGCTCCCTGATCATGGTGTTCAGTCCATAGATGGGACAGACATTTGGGTGGGTTGGAATTAGGGAAAGAGGACACAACGCGGAAGAGAGGGCCAGGCACCTTAGAAAGAAACACCTGTACAGCAGCGGGACAGTTACACAGTTTTCCCTCTGGCATTGAACCTGGGCCTGCCGGAAAGGGCGGACGGTGGGCACGGACAAGGGCCCACCTCACTTTCTTCGCCTTGTGTGTGCTTTTCCACTCCGGGAGAGCAAACGACAGCCTGGCTGCTCCCCCTTTCTCCAAATCTGCCTTCAGCCACGTTGGAGCCAGGGGAGATTGTTCTCGCATTCTGGCCACTGATCTTTCACTTTTGTGCAGTTTTCGCGTTTCATTCTTCCAAATGTGTAGTCCTATGTAGGTTTAGTGGGAAATTGGGAGAAGTTGCGGCAGGGGCTGCTAGCCAGGGATTGTTTTTTTATAAAAAAATTTTTGAAAATATTTTTGAGATAGAGAGAGAGAATTGAGAGGAGGAAGGGCAGAAAGAGAGACACACACAGAATCTGAGGCAGGCTCCAGGAACTGACCTGTCAGCACAGAGCCTGATGTGGCGGGCTCACTTGAACTCACAAACCTTAAGATGGTGATGAGAGCTGAAGTTGGATGCTTAACCGACAGAGCCACCCGGGTGCCTCCCCGGGATTATTTTTTATGTTTATTTATTATTGAGAGATAGAGAGAAACAGAGCATGAGCATGGGAGGGGCAGAGAGAGGAGGAGACACAGAATCCAAAGCAGACCCCAGGCTCTGAGCTTTCAGCACAGAGCCCGACAGGGGGCTCGAACCCACAAACTGTGAGATCATGACCTGAGCGGAAGTCGGACGCTCAACTGACTGAGCCACCCAGGCGCCCCTGCCCAGGGATCGTTTTAAACTGGAAAGTCTTCACATTGCTATTTTTTGCTCACAGTTTCCTCCCAGACACTGAGCCTGCCTCAGTGTGTGTCGATGGCACTCTAGGAGCAGAATCATTCCAGACACCTAAAGTTTTCTTTTATGTGTGGTTATCTTTCCATCCCCACTGTTTCCACCATGGGTGGTTTAGGTCTTCACTATTTGCCAAAGTGTTCTGTGGTTGCTGGGATCCCAGCCACCAGTCTCTCCCCCCACCGCCACCCCCAATTACTTTAATTACACTTTAATTGAGGTCAGACTGGGAGTTTCTTAGCTTTCCAAGTGACAAAGCGGATCCTCTCTGGGATACTCATAAATTCCAGATTGACCTGGACATTCTAGGTCCTCCATGACCCATGCTCCACCACCTGACCAATCTGAACACCTTTACTCCTGTGCCTTATGCTCTTATGAAACTGGCTGGCTCATCGTTTCCAAATATGCTCCCTATTCTTCTGCTTTGATCTCTTATGTCATAGGTCTTCTTGGATTTCCCTTTCCTTTTTCTTTTTTGTTGCAATCTTATCCATTTTCTAGACCCTCGTTAAAACGCAATCTTCTGAGATCTGAAGGCAATCTTTTCTCTGTCTGAGGCCTGACATCTGGATCATCCGATTAATTCTTTGTTTTGGAGTTTGTATGTGCCTATGTGTTGTGCTTTCTCTTTTAGATTATAGCTTACTCCATCTTGCTCAGCCTTATTTCCGGATCAATACAATTAGTATAATATTAGTGCTTAACTCATTCATTTGAGGCATTGTGAAATGGGCTAATGCATCCGAGTTTTAAGCACAGAGCTTACCACAGTGGGAATGCTCAATGAATACTAGTAGAACAAATGAACATAAGGTTCTTCTGATTTGCTACCTTGATTCTGTATTATTTCCAAACCTCGCTAAGTTTGCAAGGCTCTCAGTACCAGTGGCCTTCTAGATTTTTCCTGAGCACTGCCAGAAAGTTTAGGGGCAAGGAGGGGATGATCCAATGTAAGGAGCCTGAGTGAAAACCACAGGCGCTGAGCAGCTGGGTAATGTGAACAGACAAGTTCAGCTGAATCTCCAGAAACGCATCCATCACGGGATGATGGCAGCCTTTTGGGAACATTAAGAGATGTTTGAAAAGAAGCCAGAGCACAGAATAAAAAGATTGTTAGAGTTGGGTTTCAAAACCAAAGTCTCCATCATGCCCAACACCCTTTGGAAAGATGGCAAATTGACGTGTAAACAGAACTCTTCATTTTCCTGAGACCCTTAGGAAATTGGAGAGGTTTTTTTGGGGTTTTGTTTTTGGGTTTTTTTTGAGCAACTTAATAGAAACTGCCTCAGGAACGGGGTCTGTCATTGCTTTTCTGTGCAATACTGTTCCCCCTAAGGGGCTGTGCCACAGGCTTCCAGGGTGAATATTATAAAAGCCACTAATAACGGTCCTTCTCAGGTAACATTTTCTGGCATAAAATTTTGGATTCATATAGTCTAAACACATCGAACTATAATGTGGTCAACACGCTAGTGTTCTGACATACAAAGCTATGGTCTTTACTGCTATCCTGGTTTCTGTAGCCTCAAAGGTCCACAAGGAGTCAAGACGATAAATCCTTAGCGAGGGCAACATAGAAGCTACCATGGTTCCGTACAGGATTTATAGTCCATTGTTTTTCTCCAGAGAGAAAGCACGGACCAACGTAAAGCATAAATTAATGTGAACAACCCTGGCCGGGGAGTTAGGCTTCAGTCCTAATACTGCGAGAGGGCAAAGCCAATAGGACCTGGGCCCAGCATTTAACCACTGTGTGCTTTATCAATTAGTTAAAAGGAATTGAGTAAGTCCTTAATGGTTTTCCAAATAAGGACTTTTTAATTGTAAGATTTCTTCTGGCTGGAGAGTAGTGGGTCTTGATGGCTGGGAATCTGGCATCAGCAAGCTCGCTTTTGAATCCGGACTAAGCCTTTTTGTAGCTAAGATCTTAGACTCTTACTTGCTTATTCTGTGCCTCAGTTTCCTTTACTGTCAGATGGGGAGAGTAAGAACTTCTTGTTTCAGTTTGGATATGTAGCAGCTATCGATTCAGGGGCTCAGACTTATTAGGGATCCAGGCTTTTTAGGTCAACTTGACCATCTTAAAAATTTTTCCGGCCTATTTGTTGCTTTTAGAAGACAATGGAGGTCTCTCCAGATAGGGTTTTCTTTCATAAGAAGAAGCAGGGGGTGGTGGTAGCAGGATTTAGGGGGGAAAATGGTATAAATGAAGGAAAGGTCCATATTTCAGGACTGCTTCCTCCAAAAAGAAGAAAAGATTTCCAGAAGTTCCCAAATGATTTCTCTTCCGATTTCATCGGCCAGAACAGGGCCACAAGGCCCCTCCTCTGTGAGAGAAGGTGGCAAAGTCTTTCTCAGCTTTTGTACCAGTGGTTGGGAGCGCCACGGGGTTGGCCAGCAAACAGGTGCGACACGCGGCCCCGTCGTGATGGCAGGAGGTCACAGGGGGATCACAGCGAATTCTAGTTGAGGGCTTAGCATGGAGACTGAGCCAGAGCTCCTTTCCTTTGCACCTGATTCAATCTCACCACAGTGATTTTCAACCGTAGGTGTAAACCTGGAATCATGGACGTTTGGTACTGTTTGACTTCTTCCCCTTATGGTAGGATCATTACTTTCCTGTGTATGCTCGGCTCAGGAATTAAAGGACCTAAATCAGCCCCTCTATCTTAAAATGTTTTTTTTAGGGGCGCCTGGGTGGCGCAGTCGGTTAAGCGGCCGACTTGAGCCAGGTCACGATCTCGCGGTCCGGGACTTCGAGCCCCACGTCGGGCTCTGGGCTGATGGCTCAGAGCCTGGAGCCGGTTTCCGATTCTGTGTCTCCCTCTCTCTCTGCCCCTCCCCCGTTCGTGCTCTGTCTCTCTCTGTCCCAAAAATAAAATAAACGTTGAAAAAAACAATTAAAAATTTTTTTTAGTGTTTATTTCTTGCAGAGACACACAGTGTTGGGGGGCGGGGAGGAGCAGAGAGAGAGGGAGACACAGAATCCGAAGCAGGCCCCAGGCTCTGAGCTGGAACCCCACAAACCGGGAGATTGTGACCGGAGCCGAAGTCGGACGCTTAACCGACTGAGACCCCCAGGCGTCCCAGGCCCTTTATCTTAGAGTCACTCCTTGAATGCAAGATTTTAGAGTTCTACAGAAGCTAAGGGGCACAGTGAGGGGACAAGTAAGCAGAGGTCATGAGGAACGGAAGCTATGAATAGGTGCAAGCCAGGAGGTAAATGGCTGAGGCCATTGCAGAAGCTGTAGAAACAGAACAGAGAGGGGCCGAGTTAGCGTGATGGGAACAGCAGCTGGTACTGTAGGGACAAGAAGATCAGACACCTGAAGCTGCTGCTTTATCCAAGGTTGCTGGAGCTACCCTGTGTCCTGAGCCATGTTCCAATTGTACCCTGGCTGGGTACCACCTTCCTTGCTCCCCTCATGTCCCTATATCAGTCCCCCCAGTCTGGGGTAACTTGCAAAAGTCTCCAACCCTTGTAACTGCTGAGCCTGGCTCACAAAAGAATTCAAAGAACTTGGAGAAGCGTGCTATTCTGCTCCTAACGGAGAACGAGCGAGGGAGACCAATGCACAGCCTCTCCCACACCTGTTGGCTGTTATGGAACAGCCACAGTCACGGTGGGAGAAACCTCTCCAAGCACGGGCTGAGATTCTGTTTTGTGCGGTCCCAGTGGCTCATCAGCCTGCGCCCCAGGGCCCCACGGCCCCCTGTCGATGGACCAGGAGTCTCATCGGAAGGGAATTCAAGAGACCCGCTTTGCCACCCTACCCTGGCTCCATTTACATAATCCTTCCCAGGCTGTTGCTTGTGTAGTTCAATTACTTGATTGACTTCATATTGTGGGATGCTGGACGAGGTGAAGAAACAACAGGTTCTTGGCTGTACCCTCTGGCCTGTTCTGTTCGGTCTTGTTGGCTTTAAGGATTTCACAAAGCTTTGCATCGCTGCCAACTGTCTCCCCGGGTGTTTTTCACAAGCAGCATCCTGCTTCCCATGCGCCCATCTCCAAGGGATCCCTAGGACGTGGGACAGGGACCTAACCCTTCAGCGGCAGGCACGTGGGTGGGGTGTGCGGGCCACAGAGGATCCTGAGGAATCCCTTCAAGGGCCCCCCAAGTTGCAGAATTTAGTGCTCTCCTTCTGGCTTCTTCCTTTCCTCCCCCCCACCCCCCACCCCCCACCCCCCAGGAGAGATGGGGGTATTTGTTCGGGAGGATCTCGTGCTGTCTGGCAGCTGTGACACCAGGGAACACAGCTTGAAGAACTAGCTTCCCGGACATTTTGGCTTCGGCAGATTTCCGAGCACGGAACTGTTAAGCCACATTTCAGCTTCGTTTCCAGGCAGGTGTCTTCTTTATTTATTAACTCGAAGACTCTGCCATTTCTTACAGAGCTCCATCCCTACGTTCTGTTGACACGTTTCCCCCCCCTTTCTTCGCAGCTTGAGCGGAGCTGGAATCAAACTCCCCCCCTGACTTGTAAACAGCTTACGAGAGGTTTCCCATAAGTGACTGAATGGCCCTGGACTGGGTCCCAGGAGGGGGTAGATCCCCCAGCCCATTTGTCCCCCACCTTCACTGGCTGAGTAAGCTTTGGTCTCTGTGGGTGGGTGCGACACGGGGGTGGGCTGGGGGCTGGCTTGCGTCTGACAAGCCAAGTCTAAATGCATTTTCCCACAGAACAGTATTACTTGTGAAGGCCTGCAAGCCCCCTTTACCTTCACAGCGCTAAACGTTGTAGTACAAGCTACATTCGTGGTTTCCAGACCATGACTATACATTAGAATCACCTGGGGGTGCCTTTAAATCCTGCCTGGGTCCCTTCACCACAGTCGGACTCAACCACCCCTAGCAGAAGCTCTGGGACAGGTGCTTTTAACAAGCTTCTCTGGAAATTTTTTTTTGTTTTTTAACATTTATTTATTTTTGAGACAGAGACAGAGCATGAACAGGGGAGGGTCAGAGAAAGAGGGAGACACAGAATCGGAAACAGGCTCCAGGCTCTGAGCTGTCAGCCCAGAGCCTGACGCGGGGCTCGAACTCACGGACTGTGAGATCATGACCCGAGCCGAAGTCGGACGCTTAACGGACTGAGCCCCCCAGGCGCCCCATCTTCTCTGGAAATTCCAACGCAGACGGAGGGTTGCGGGGGGGGGGGGGGCGGGGAGGTAAAGAACCCTGGGATTTTGCAGCCAGGCCAAGACCGGAAGGAGGCATCAGAGGCATCTGGGGGCCAAATTGAAGGAGGTGCTCGCTTTCACGGCGGTGCAAACCGGCGGCCCTGTTTTGGGGGTTGCCGTTAGTCAACCCGTGATTCCAGGTTTCGGGCAGACGCAAGTTTTTAGTTTTAAACTTGCGTGAAAAACCTTCTTCACAAGCCTCAGCCCGCTTACAGTTTGGAGATTTCTCCCCTCCTTGCCTTGTTTCTCTTCCTGTCACATCTCTTTGTAACCCCTCCCGCCCCAAGCCTTTTTCTTGTTTTTCCTCTTCCCTCCTTACCAGACCTTTCTTCTTCCTCCTTCCCCCGCCCCATCTTTCCTTTGAGGGCATGCTCTTCACCTTCCCTCTGCTTGTGTGCTTTGGCCACTTCCCTCCCGCTCCTTCCACGCCTGTTCACTTGTTTTGAATCTCTGTCTGGTTTCTCTCCCCAGGCTGCTCCCTCCCCCCGCAACACACCCACCATCGCCCCCGAGTCAGCCAACTGGCTCCCATTTAAATACCTCCCGAGGTTCTTTACGTTAAGCAAGCGTCAGCTGTGGCCAGCGCTCCAGCTGCTTTTCATGAACCACCGCTTGGCCCTCGTCGACACCAGGCGGCCCTTCTAGGCAGGGTGGGCAGCAGTGGGGGCGGTTTGGGAGCAGGAAATACAGATTGGCAAGGATAGAAAGATTCAACAGCCACTCTTCCTCTCCCTGAAGCTACTTTGAGGAGGAAAGACACATGTCTGTAAAAGTCTTAAAACCTTGGATCCTGGTGGCCTCTAAGGCAGGTTTCCCTCCTGCCCTCCTGTCTCTGGTGGCGCAGCTGCTCGGTCTAATCTTTTGACTGTTTCTGCCCTCTGGGTTTTCTGGAAAGATAAACAGTGCCATCATCTTTTTCTCAGGCCCTCCAGCACGATTGGCACTTCCGCAGCTGGGAATCAATCTTTTTATACCACAACCATGCCAGTTCTTGAGAGCTGGGCCAGCATCCCCTTTCCTTGTGTGGGAAAAATGAGGACGAGGGAAAAAGCCGAGAGCCCAGAAGCATCAAGTCGGAAGCTTCAAAAGGCTTCCTTCCCGCCAGGTGTTGTCCACACAGGCAGAAAATGCAGTGTTCTTGGGAATTGGTCCCAGGCGTGGCCGTGAGAGCCTCGTGGGAGAGGAACGAGGCACATAACTGGGCTCTGCTCCCTCATCTATACGCACTCGTGGTCGCTCTGGTGGCCTTAGCCTGTCCCCACGGACTTGGTTCCCACCTGCCCCCCCCCCCACCAGGAGGCAGGACTGGAGGGGGTGGGGGACACGATGTGGAGCAAGCCCTCTGCCCAGATGGTGGGAGGCCCTGCCATGGCCTGACTGCTCACAGTGTAGCCTGTCCACGTGTGTGAGATCACCTCATCCTTGGTTGGCATTAGTAGGGTGTGGCGAGGAGGCTGACACTGCCCATGTCGTACCTGTGAGAGGAGGGGCAGCATGGTGCCCACTATAGCCGTCTCACTGCAGGGATGCACAGGAGGAAAAGGAATCGGTGACCTCTTGGGCTTTGAGTGGAGTGGCCGAGAGGGGATGGGCATATTTTGGCAGGGGAAGAGCATACGGAAGTGGCGTGAGGGCAGCTGTAAACAATGGCGACTACATGTTACATGCTACAGTCTTCCACTCATTTTCACATACACCTAATTTGAGCCGGAGGATAAGCCTGTGCAACAAACACAGCAGAATCTCTTAACTTCATCTCACAGGAAGTCAGAGGGGAAGGGAGGCCCAGAGTTCACAGTGCTAGCAAATCACACAGCGGAGTCCTCTCTTGGCCCAGGCCCTGGAATTCTCTGTTGTAATGTCGTCGTACTGAGCAGTCTAGAGATTGGCCCAACTGCTTTGGTGAGGCCCACGTTGGGTGTCATAAATGCAGTGGCATAAATGGGTAAGACAAATAGCTCCATGCTGACTCAGAAGGGATACGAGAGCCAAGGCCAGCATAAAGCTGGAGCTCTTAGGAAGCGGTGGCCAAAGGGACTTGCCCTCCTGGGAGGGAGCAATGACACACGTGCCACTGACGGAGCTCAAAGTCAGTTCAGACTGGAATGGATGTTGTAGGAGGCGTTAAAGGGCCTACGGGGGAGTGGCAGTGGGCTCTCTCAGTCGGCCAGGTGTAGATTAGGAAGATGGTGTGCCTGTTGTGGTCAGCGTGGCAATCATCCGGAACAGGGTTCAGCTGGAAGGGACTAGAAGCAGCAGCAGCACTGATAATCCAGGTACTGATTGTAGTAGTGTCGCAGGATTGTCGCACAGGGAGAGGGGACACCGAGGCTTTTCTGCCCGGGAAGCCGCTTGACTCTTTGCGCCGGCTCGGGTTTACTGGGCCTAGACCCGAAAACCTGAGCCCTGAGCGCAGCGGGGTGTAGCCTTTCGTACAATTTTTCCTCCTTTGTCTCCCGTATATGGTAACATCCAGTCTGAACGGGCGGTCTACGTTTCAGACTTGTGAGGAATATTGTGCATGCACCCGTAGCCAGGTTGCCTTCCCGCGTCTTGAGGTTTTTTTTTTACCACATTCCGTAGGGAGGGACTACAGCAGTGGCAAAAGACTATGGGTAGCATGAAAGATTTCTCCTTCTTCAAGAGGTTCTTGCCATTACTTGGTCTGCCAGTTTAGGCAGAAGCATGGTTCTAAGAGACAAAGACCGTGATACCCCTCCCCAAAGCACGATCCTGGACCGCTAATAATTCAGAATTTATCAGTTTCCAAATGATACTATTAGATCTTTCAACCTCCACGGAAGGCAAGCAGATACTCATCATCGCCCCCATTTCCCGAGGAAGCCTAGAAAATGCACCAGCTTCCAAAAATCTTAGAGCCAATAAGTCTAAGCAGACAGATCGGAACTTAAATCCAGGGCCTCCAAATCCTAATGAGTTCTATTTTCTCTGCTCCCTTCTGTGTGCTGAGGCATTTACTAGGCTAACGTCCTCAACTCTCTCTTGACCAGGTTTGAGTCTACAGATAGCAGCAGGCCAGCTATTCCTAAGTGTGGGAAGCTGAGGCCAGGGAGGCTGGGGACTGGATGGAAGAAATGGTGCTTTCTCATACCTCACCTCTTTTCAGAGGAAGTAAGGGTGCTCGAGGGTGCTGCTGTTGACCTAGTGTTGGCGTTAGGACGTGAGGGCGGTGATCGACTCGGGGCCTCCGGACGTCACCAGGCCCTTCGAGATGAAGGAAACAGCAAATTTCTCTCCCAAAGTCTTTGTGCGGTTTCCTTTAGCAGCAACTTGGTGTCTCCTTCCTCACTGCAGAACACATTTCCATAAACTTATTTCTGTCACAGAATAGAGCTTGGTTTTAAAGCTGCCCATATGTGAACCATGCTTTCTTTTCTTCCCCCCTACCTCACATAGTGTTAAAATGTAGGCGTGTAAAGCACTTCTGCTTAACTGCAAGTCTGTGTCACGTTAGTACTCTGTGCCTGTCCGTTCCGTAACCTGATGGAACTGGGGTCTCAGAATTGTGGCTGAAGCCCCGAAGCTGAGGACAGTAGGCAAAAAGTTGTGTCCGTAATCTACCGAAATCAGTCAAGGGGTTGCAGAACGGCTCCCTCTAGGCTTTTATCAGAGGGGGCCAAACTGGCCTTGGGCCCTCCACCTGCAACGTCCCATGTAGTCCCTATAAGCAGAGTCATAGAAAGGGGAGTCCCTGAGTGGTGGGCTAAGAGCTTTGGGGGAGAAGACTGTGGATTTTCCCTCCCCTTCCCATGGCGTGCCCTCAAGTCTCATGAGGGAAGGCCAAGAAAACACTTATCAGAACCACCCTAGAGTGGGGTCCCTGCCCTGACCTCTACATTTTAGAGAGAGGATCTCAGGAATTCCCCTAGCACACTCCTTATGGAGCAGGCAATCTGTGGCGTTAGGGGACATGTCCTCTTGGAGCCCCTCCTCAGCACATTCCAGGTAGCCAGTTCTCCCAGAGTGCCTTCCAGGGCCTGTTGGGGTCCATCAGTCCAAGGTGGATGTGCTCAGCCCTGGGCCTGAGCATGGCCAGGGGGCAGCAGTTTTGGGGGGATGTGGGAGGATCCTGGATGTGCAGCTTGGGTGGCCATAAGTGTGTGAGACACTTATGAAGTGAGACGCTTCTGGTAAGGGACGCAGCTGAGGGTAGGAAGAGAAGCAGAGCAGGCTACTGGCCAGGGGCAGGGCCCTGGGATGGGAGACGCATCTCTCAAAGATTTAAATGCCAAGGAGAATGAGAATCCTAAATTCAAACGGACCTTCCGGGCCATCATGAAAGGGGTACATGTCAAGGTAGGAGGCTAGAAGGTACTTTTACTTAACAGTATTGTTAGCTACATCTGTAACTTTTTAAAACATTTGGATATTTGGTATGTGGGCCTCCATCTGGACTCTTGCCTTGGGCCCTGCAACATTAGGGGTGGGCCTGCCTCAAGGAGACCTGGGGGCCTGCAGGAGGAGAGGCTCACCCCTTGTCCTCTGGTTGGCTGACTTTAAGCTACAGAAGAGCAGAGGTTCACCCAGCACCTTGGGAGAGGTTTGTACTTCCCTGTGAAAGTTCGGGGGGATATGGGACCCTACAGCCTGGAGCTTGCCTGGAGCACCCCGAAATCAGAAAGCTAGCTGGAATAAGGGCAAGAACGTTCTCGCATCCCTTGCCATTAAAAAAGTATTTATTTATTTATTTATTTATTCATTCATTTATTAATTTATTATTTGTTTTTAAATGTTTATTTTTGAGAGAGAGAGAGTGCAAGTGGGGGAGGGGCAGAGAGAGAGAGGGAGACAGAGGATCTGAAGTGGGCTCTGTGCTGAGAGCAGTGAGCCTCACGCAGGGCTCGAACTCACAAACCGTGAGATCGTGACCTGAGCCACAGTCAGACGCTCAAGGGTTGGAGCCACCCCGGCACCTCTCCTTGGCCATTTCTGACCTGAGTGGTAGCATTCCTCAGCTACAGGAAGAAGAAAGCTTCAGTGTGGAGGGAGAGAGAAGTTTTGACTTAAATAAAACTTTTGTTTTTAATACCTGAAAAGATTTTAAGTGCCACCGTGAGGCTTGCTGATAGAGGTGGAAGCAGCCCAGAAAGTTCTAAGGTGAACCCAGGATGCTGTATGGGGGTGAGGGGGTCTCAGAGAGCTTGGATTGGCATAAGGATAAGCTGGGTTTCTTTTATATTCCAACGAGTCCGTTAGGCTGCTTATGTGCCAGAGATTCTGTGCTCATGACAACCTAACACCAAACTCCTAACCCTTTGCCTTGGCCTTGAATCTTACCCGAACATTCTTCAGCAAGGAAAATGATGTTGACTTGGTAACAGGTCTCTGAGTATGGGACCATCCTCTCTGAACGTCATCTTGAAGATGAGAATGATGGCACCTGCTCACGGGGTTAGGAAATGCTCAGGCTCCCAGCACACGCTTACTTCCCTGCCCTTTCTTTACGGGCCAATGAGCGTAAAAACATGGCACGGTCAGAAAAATGTGAAAATTCTCAGTTTTGCGTGAGTGATGCCTGTGACTCAGTCTCCCGGCCTTTCTTGGGGTGGCTCCAGCCCACTGACTGCTGGGCTGAGCTCGCAAGTCTGTGTGTAGATGGCGAGCCCAGCCCTTTCCTCGGTGTCTTCAGTGATGTCTTACGCTCATGCTCAAAAGGGCGAAGGTTGCTAGCTCAGCTTCCTCCTTCAACTCTCACATATTTAGATAATAAATATCCTAATCAATGTATGTTGATGTAGTATTTATTTGAGCATGATTACTGTATGGCCAAAGATTACCTTTGATACTGGCACCTCTTTTGTCCCATACATATTACTTTTCAGCTCAAGGTCGAGAACATTGGGCTCATTTTTTCCATCCAAGTTAGTGGGAAGGATGAACTTTCCCTCGAAGACTCACTGGACGCCTACCTGGAAGTTCGTGAATCCACTTTTACGAGCAGGCTGTGCCTTTGGGCCTGAGTGTGGTGGGAAGGGAATATGCTTCTGTTTTCCTTGGTGTTTATTGCTCTGCATTAAAAAAAACAAAACAAAACAAAACAAAACAAAACAAAACAAAAAAAACAAAAAAAAACGCCTCTTGACCCCTTTGACCAGAAAGTGGTGTTTCATTAAGACAGAGCATATATTGATTGGGCCGGCAGCAACCAGCTTAGGCCACACCAAATCGCTAGCTGCTCTGTGAGGGGACAAATTGCCTTACATCCCTTCCCGCTGGATATTCTCTCCCTGCCTCACCACTTCTGCCTCTGTCCCCATTTGCTTGTTTGGTTCAGAAGAAGATGGCCACCCCACTTCTGTGAGACGTGAATGGGAAGACCATGGAGGTGGCCAGGAAGCTAAAAATCACAGGGTAGCAAGTGGCATAGGGAGGCAGTGATATGAGAGTGGCCTTGGGACCCCACATGGAAGACTGAGGTGTGAGGAAAGCTGCAATAAATAAGCGCCGGGGTCCTTCCTTGGCTAAACTTTTGATCTGTGATGGGAGGGTGACCATGAGGTTCTGGGTGGTATGGAAAGGCCCATTCTGGAGGTTCCTTGGTATCATTTGCCCACTGCCGGAGACGATGCCTAAGCTTTGGGTGTGTGTCTGCTAAGGAGTCCCTGTGTAGGGGATGCTCTCTTTGGTGGCCAGATCCAACGAGGCACTGGTGTATCAGCCATATTGTCCTCCTCTCCGCCAGCTCAGAAAGGCTGAAGGAAGACAGCTCCTCAGGGTGTTTAAGCAGGTCTGATTCCATAAGGGTACGTGTTGGCCATGCCTCAGACCGAGTCCTCTGGGAGCCCGAAGTCCTGAATGATGGTATTGTTGCATTTGAATACCTCTGAGAAGCTGTCTGAAAGAAAAGAAGAGATAAAGTTGAAACGTTAAACGTTTCCAACAAAAGCTATTAGGGGAGAATTTCCTGACTCAGCACTTGTTGACATTTTTTGAGGGCTTCACAGACAACAGAAAGTTACTCTTTTTTTTTGGCGTGTGGTTTTGTTGTTGTTGTTGTCGTTTAGGATTTTTTTTTTTTTTTTTTTCCGTTTTTACAGCTTATTGGTTTTCATTGATGAGAGGGTTGTGCAACCCAGGGCCCAAGGCACTGCCAGGAAATGCCAGTAATCAGTGGGTGAGCGCTTATTCTTGGTGCCGGAGAAAGCCTGAGCTGGCCTTTCCTTCAGCCTCTGCTGAAGTTTGACCCACCCTTATCTGAAGACACCAGAGCTGTTCGCCAGGGAGCTCTGAGTCTCACCTCTCAGGAATTCATTTCCTCCCTACTCCTACAGAAGCTCTGGCTTCTTCACCAACAGGCCGCGTGGCCCTAAACTTGTGTTATGGGATGAATTATGTCCCCTTCCCACATTCCTATGTTGAAGTCCTAACTGCCAGTCCCTCAGATCGTGACTTCATTTGGACACAGGGTTTTGGGAAAGGAAAAAAATTGTCCCTGCCCTTCAAGATTTTCCTGGCTGGTCCAAGAATCAAATGGACATCAAACAGATTGACAGGAGAAAAGGAAATTTAATTAGGTATGTGCAGGGGCTCCGTAAGAATATAAGGCCCACAGACAGTCAGGCAATTAAGGCTTAGAAGGAGAGAAGGGTGTAGGGATTTGGGAAGGAAGACGATCCACAGAAAGATGAAAAAGAGTAAATGTTTGGTGAACAAATGTTGGCTGGGCCGTACAGACACAGTGGGGAAAAGAGAGGAATTTTCACAGACTTTGCTATGTTCCTCCCTGTCTACTGCCCCTAGTTCATGTTATACTGTACTTCTATCTGTGGTGATAGCTCCCTTCCTGGAGCAGGACTTCTATGTACGTTCTTTCAGGCAGTCAGGCGGGAAGTCGAAGTTTCTTCCTGAGTATTTTGTTTCTTAAAAATAACCAGCCTAAAATAGTCCACACGACACAGAGACATATTTGAGGGTGGCAAATTTTGCTCATCTACAGGGTCTTTGTAAGAGGTAATCAAGTTTTAAAAATGAGGTCGTGAGGGTGGGCCCGAATCCAATGTGACCGGTATCCTTATAAAAAGGGGAAGTTTGGAGACTGACCCCCACACAGGACGGAATCCGTGTGGAAGATAAATGCAAGATAAACGATGTTTCTACACGCCAAGGAACGCCAGAGACTTCCACCACACTGCTAGAAGTGGGTGAGAGGCCCGGAATAGATTCTTCCTCACAGGCTGGGAAGAAAGTACGCTGCCACCTTTGACCCTGTTAGGTCAAAGGACCTTGACCTTGGACTTCTAGACTCCAGACCTGTGAGACAACAGATTTCTGTGGTTTAAGCCAACCCAATCCGTGGCACTTGGATACAGCAGTCCTAGAAAGCTAACGTTTTTATCCATCTTCCTACTTAGGGTTTTTCTCTCCCTCCCTTCTTTTCCCTCCCTCTTCTCCCCAACTCCTGTTACATCATAATAAATTAGACCATGCTCTGGAATCAGACTGTGTTCAATTCAGAGCTCTGCCATTTACTAGTATTGTGCCCCTAGACGCTTGTCTGCCCGCGTTTCCTCCGCCGTAAAATGGAAATAATCCTAGTAATACTGACTTCATAGAACAAATGGAAGAATGGACGGAAAGCCTGCCTTAAACATGAGAAGTGTCCAATCACTGTGCGCAATCCTAGCCTGAAGCCTTCACGTCTTTTATCACTCCTGAGACTTTATTTATTTTTTTTTTTTTAATTTTTTTTTCAACGTTTATTTATTTTTGGGACAGAGAGAGACAGCATGAATGGGCGAGGGGCAGAGAGAGAGGGAGACACAGAATTGGAAACAGGCTCCAGGCTCTGAGCCATCAGCCCAGAGCCCGACGCGGGGCTCGAACTCAGGACCGCGAGATCGTGACCTGGCTGAAGTCGGATGCTTAACCGACTGCGCCACCCAGGCGCCCCACTCCTGAGACTTTATACTCTGATCAGAGACATAAAACATTTGTGTGTGGGGGCGGGAGGAGGGGAAACAGGCACCAAAAGCACATTTGTGGGGGGAACAGTTCATGAAGCAAGGCTTTACGTGATGATGGGGTCACAGGATCTTTGTGCCGGCTCCATCAAGAAGTTCTTGATCACAAGACCCCACGGGTTGTGCTTTGAAAACAGACTGCTGTCCGGGCCCTTTCCCGAGACGGGCTACAGAGTTTCCGAACTAAAGCGAATTGACTGATGAGGCTTCGGAGCTTCAGTTTCCTCATCCGCAAAATTAGGGTGACACGTGGAGCCCGGTTTCTGAGGGCTGGGGTGATAAGCCGTGGGCGTGTGCGGCCGGTTGTGGTGCTGTCACAGGGCAAACACTCAGTCACATGCGCTCCTCTTGGTGAATAAACGTTCAAATATTCTCCCTGGTAGCCTGTGCCCCGGCTTGACAACATGTCTGTGATTCCTGTCGGCTTGACAAACTCTGGCGTCTCTGTTGCGTAAAGGCTGTGGCCCTTTCAGAGTGCTTGACACCAGAGCGTGTGGGCAAGGGGGGGTCGCCTGGCTAGACGGTTTGTCCTCAGGAGCAAAAATGGGACAACAACCTGTGGGTCACTATTGAGGAGTTCCATTCTTTTTTTTTTTTATTTTAATTTTTTTTTTAACATTTATTTATTTTTGAGACAGAGAGAGAGCATGAACAGGGGAGGGTCAGAGAGAGAGGGAGACACAGAATCTGAAAGAGGCTCCAGGCTCTGAGCTGTCAGCACAGAGCCCGACGCGGGGCTCGAACCCACGGACCGCGAGATCATGACCTGAGCCGAAGTCGGCCGCTTAACCGACTGAGCCACCCAGGCGCCCCGAGGGGCTCCATCCTTTAGCACGTGCCAAGGCGGCACAGAGTTCCGGTTCTTAATTTTCGGTCTTGTTCCGCATCTTTTGTCTCCTTCTTCTTCCTCACTTTCTGGGCCTCCTTTTTTTTTTTTTTTTTTTTTTGTTGTTGTTGTTGTTGTCTCTTCATTCTCCAGCAACACGGCTAGAGGCTGAGAGAAAGACCTAGGCTCCGATTCTGATTCTGCTCCCTACCAGCTGTACAGTGGAAAGTGAGGCTCCCAGTGGCTCTCAGCTTCCTTGCCCTTATGAATGAGGAATTTCAAGTCCCACGTTAAATGCCTCTCTTTTGACATTGAAATGAAAGGCTGAGAAGCCCTGTTAACCCAGTGGACACTGCTCCATCAGTGTCATTCACGACCACTCATGTGGCCTAACTCTGGTGGGGACATTTGAGGCCAAAAGGTGCTGCTCTTGGTGGCTGGGGCTCAGAGGCTATCTTTGGATAGGGTGGGTCAGGTCTGCTAAGGTGGCAAGGATGGACTGAGCCTTCAGGAGGCTGGCTTTTGTGAGACTCTGGCTGAGGGATCTCTTTCCCAAGAATCTGAAGCGCTCAGGCCGGCACGGCCTGTGGATTCATGCTTTGAAAGAGATTACAGCAACAACAGCTTGTTTGGGCCCACATCTTACTCCCGTATCTCCCACCGCTGGCCTGTGCCAGTACGATCAATTGTCCCTCTGTCTCGTTTGGTAACTTGGAAACTGTGCTGGGGATCTGCGATAACCATTTTGGCTGGGACTAATGTCCTTTTGGAGATGAGGAGGGAAAAAAGGAAAGCGATGTGACATAGACAAGGGACAGACGATTCTGTAAATGTTGGCAGGAGGGGACCAAGTTTTCAAAAGCAAGCCACTAGAAAGAGAATATTGTTCTACTTCATTCTTTTTTCTTCCTTCTCTGGGCTCACATTTCTAGGAGCTTTAATTTTCAAAACTTGAACAAGAAAGTGTATTATCTTAAATGTCTCCCATTAATCACCAAGTCCAGCCCAGCGGCGAGAGAAAGATGACTCGTTTCCACAGTTGATTTCTTGGTAATGGTGGGTCAAGGCTTGCCCTTACATTGCCCCCTCCTGTCTGGCTAATGGGGAAAGCTTCCCCTTAGGAAGTGCCCATCCTGGAGCAATTTTTCAAAGGAAAGTTGCAGACGGGAATAGCCACTGACATGAAAATATTTCTCACAGGGGAACAAGGTGAGCAGGGTAGCACAGTGATTATAAATACGGGCCTTACCTTTGAGACTTATAGGATTAAATTGGAGGACCAAATAAAGCACAGAAAGTCTCATTTAGCAAGGTGGGATAGGTTGAGTAGGTCTCAATAAGCAGTACGTATTTACCATTCCCCTTCTATGTGCCAGACCCTGTGCTAAACATGTAACTTTTGGCATTATATGATCCTCATTATATTTTATGTGACAGGCCATTTCCCCCTAGTTTATAGAGAGGGAAAGCCAGATGCTCAGTGAGCTGTCTAAGGTCACTTATCTAGTAAGCTATGGAACCAGCATCTTTTCCCATATTGTCACACTACGTTATGGTAGAATTATGTACCTTCTTCTACTCCAGTGGCTCTGGGATCCCTGGGAGCAGAATAGCAGAGATCGACCCGTGAGGAAATGAACTGATCCTCCCTTCCCCGACACTGCTGACCAATATGGAGGTCTTCTCTAGAAACTTCTCTAGAAACCAATATGGAGGTCTTCTCTAGAAACTTAGAGTTCTACAACACTGGTGAATCAAAGTACAGGGGTTGCTTTTAGCCCCCCCCCAGGAAGCATCGCAGGGGTTAGGATGCTGTTTAAATGATTTTAAAGGGATGCCCTTTCTGGCCCTGGCGAATTTCATCTCATAAATGTCAGAGAAGCTGCTCTGTCACCCTGCAGGCCGTCTGTCCCGATACCTTGTCAGTGCTGAGTCCTGGTGGGGCAGGGGGATGGGGTGTGGGTTCTACAGAGTGCCCGGTCCAGATGTGTGTGCCCTGGGGGCCTGGGGGAGGGCTCCCTGAATGTGGGGGTGGGAGGTAGTCCTGAAGGGCTACTTCAGACTCTGAGAGTACTATGAGCAGTGAAAAGGCAAGTTCATTTTTATATGGGTGAAGAGAGCCATGCCTCTGAGAACGTTGGCAGAGATGCGAGTCTAGCGGTTTCTTGAAGTGACTGTGTTCCCAACTGGCAAAATCTAGAAAAACCCATGGGGTGGGAACGACCCAATTTGGTGACTCCTAAGCCAGGCTTTGGTCACCCTACAAGCCATTCTGTCTGCACGCGGTTGCATGGGGGGTGAGGCTGCGAGGGGAGAGCGTGTTCGGGAACACCTTAATGATGTCAGGATGCTTTTCATTGCTCATTTATCACTTAACAGCTCAGATTTGTAATGTGCTACCCGCGTTCTCCCTTTAGCCCAGACAATGCATTCTTTCAACAGTGTGCGGCTCAGGGGGAAGAGCGCTGCTGAAAGCAAAGCGGGGGTGCCTGCAGCCTGCCCCCTCGGGGAGGAGGGGCGTGTGGGGGGCAGGTGGGGACCAGATGCCTGGCTGCAGCCGGGCTGGGGGATGAGCACATGGAACAGCCACTTCTGGTTCCACTTATTCATCTCTCTGTGCTGAAAGGTGTCATATAAATGCTAAATAGGACAGAGAGAGATGGGGGCCTATCTATTTGCATTTTGTCTAATGTGAGCAGCGGCAGAGAGAAAAGCGGCTTAGCCGCGGCTGTTCACCTGCCCCGCCAGGCTAAAACATCGTCAGTTCCTTTCAGTGCAGCCCACGGCAGTGCCGCTCCGGTGCCGCGGCAGACGTGGTGCGGGGCACAAAGGGCCGCACGCCCTCTGTCCTCAGTGGGTTTACGAGACCGGTGGGGGAGGCAAGTTTCACCACAGGAACCATCCGAACACAATACCACCCAGCATGTGGCTAAGTGGGAAGTCACGGGAAACAGAGGAGGTGCCGCGGGAGGCTGCGGAAAAGACGGGACCACTCTTGCGGGCCGGGCGGGAAGCCTTCCTAGGGGCAAAAGGACTGGACTTGCCCCTTGACCGCTGGCCGGAGGGCAGATGGGCAGACACGGCCGTGGAGAGGGTCTGAGCATGCCGCAGGATCTCGTCATCTGCTGCTCTCCCGATACGTCCCCTCAGTCCCCCTTCTCTCTCGAATGCTGGGTCCTCCTCCTTTTTTAGGACTTGGCTCCCATGTGACGCTTCCAAGAGGTCTACCTCAGCCATTCCGGCAAAGTGGCAGCACTCTCCGCTGCACCATCCTCTCTCAGCGTCTCCTCCTTCTTCCTACCCCCACTTAACACAAGGGGCAACTAGGGATTTGTGCGCCACTGTCTCCCCCCTTGGATCGCGCCATCGCCCAGGAAGGGACTCCGCACATCAGTTTCACTCACCCTTGTATTCAGAGACCAGCACGGTGCCTACAGCCTGCGGGGCTCAGTAAATACCCGTCGAATGACAGAGTGACGCTTGAGAAAAGTCTCCTTTAGCAGATGTATTTATGGGCCAGTTGAATCGGAGCTCTTGCTTCACATACCGGGAAGAAAATCTGTAGATTCCGTAGGTTTGGCATGCAGCCGGATGTCTTTCAGGAGGAAGGGTTTTCATTGAAACACACAACCACAACAAAGCAAGAAAAACAGAGCATTTGATGTAAGCATGCCAGTCAGGGCTGCGTGCTAAGAAGTAGGCTAAAAAGAAATAAAAATTTATGAAGAATTGCAATAGGGCCCTGCACAAACATGACCCACGATTATGCATAATTCAACGCATGGCATTTTAGTCTTGGACCCTGTCCAAGGTGGTTTATTACTGGAGGAAGCAGGAGAATCTTGTGAAAACACAGCTTTACCTAAAACATGGTCCCAGCCATGGATCCAGGGAACAGTGTCTCAGGGAGGCTCCAGTATAGTTGTTAAGACAGGGATACAGTTCTGATTTCATTCTCTGCTCAACTTGGGGCAGTGAAGAGGTGAGTAGCCTGGATTATTCCCCTTTTTAAAAACAATTGTTTTGTTTGGTGAAGGTGAAAAGAGCCATGTCAGCTCTAATACGCAACAAACATTTTTAAAGGGAAATTTCCTTGGGTATACAGTGGCTGCTCTTTAATTTAAATTTAAACCGAGAAATACTTCATTTTAATTGTAGAAATTGGAGGCCACGAAATCAAAAATATCCTCAAATTTCCTTAAATTATTAAAAATGGTCTCTCTTCCCTTTGGTAACATTTTATTTGGGAAAAGACAGGGGTGGGGAAGGGAAGAGGGGGACGATGGAGGGAGGATGATCAGAAAATAGAGAGACTGAATTTTGAATGTTGGCTTTGTGCAATGAACATCTTGCCATTTCTTACGCAACTTCAGCAGTAGAACCGGAAAGTTAGCATGTCTGTAGAGATTACTCCTCTCCACTCCCGCACCCCCACCTTCCACTGGCCCATGAAAGTCAAATTGTTGGGAGAAATACATTCTCATATTGAAAACAATACTCTGGTTGGCCTGTGGCTGATTGTCGAAGCTGCCATCCCGCAGTCTTTTGCAGGAGCTTTGAGATTCTACAGGTCAGGTACTTTATGGTTTATAGAATACGAAAAATAAAGCTGGTGGTTTGAGTTAAAAAAAAAAACCAAAACATTTTTATCAGGCCTGCCTACGATCTTCTTAACATTAACTGAGAAGAAGGCCGTGTGTTTAACCATTATGTTTGGGTTGAGGTGATGGTCCAAAGTTAGGCTCCATGAGATGCCGGCTCTTGGACTGGCCCCGCCCTCACCAATCCCAGCCCCCCCCCCCATCCTCCCCGCCCCCTACTCCCAGGCCTGAGGTGGGTTTCTCAGAGATGCTGCTACAGCCAATCTCAGGATGACTGTGAGGGATCTATTTCTTCCTTGCTCATTTGTACTTCAGAGTGTTGTGTGCAGGACATCGATCCATCCTCACATTCTGTCTATGGTGTTTGTAACTGTTCCGGAAGAGAACTTTTCCCAAGTCAAATTCTACACCATAAATAGATAGAGACAGCCGAACCCTGCAAAGTACTATAAACTACAGGTCATTATATAGTTTGGATAGTCATTTACAAAAAGCAATGCAATTTAAAAATTTGTTCTCTAAGCTCTGAAACTGATTCCACCCCCCCCGCCCCGCCCCGCCAGTCTTCTTTATACATTTGTCCTTTCAAAAACTGGGATATTTGGTCCATCTGAATTAATAAGAACGTTCATTATGAATGATGCATGGTCACTGGGATTTACTCAGAAGATGTTAGAGAATGGTATCAACAGTGGGGTATCTCTATGGATGGAGAAATCAAGACTCATCCCTTTTTACTCACTGTACTTAGAATTTATTTTTCCTTCAACTGTACTCCAAATACCTAGATCCGTCTGCAGTGCAAATGGGATCTCCAACATAGAAACCAAAGGCACCATATGCCTTCTAGCCTACCTTCCTAAAGAACCATAAGGCGCTTACCAAACTTGTAGGCTTGTGTTTCACACCAGGACGATAAAAAATGTATAAGTAGATAGAATGTATTGGGCTCAGTGACGCATTATTTCTAAGCTAGAGAATTAAAATGAAAAAACTGAGAATAGAGAAATAGATCAGTGCAGTGGTATAGAAAACAAACGGCTCAGTGTATATATGATATGGAACTTGGTTGTTTATGTTAGAAGTGGTACTAAAAAATCAGTGGGGAAAAGGTAACTTATTAAATTAATGGTGTTGGAATGATTTCCAAGTAGGAGAAATTCAACTGTATTCCTTCCTCATATAAAGAGAGGTAAATTCAAGAAATAAAATTATAAAACAATTAGAAGAAAACCTAGAATTTCTCTACTACCTCAAAAGGGAGAAGGCTTTCCTTAAAGTACCAGAAGTGCGTCCTATAAAGAAAAAGATTTATAGATTTGACAATATTGAATCGAAAACTCCTATATGACAGAAGACAAAGATAGGGTCAGAGGCAAGAAGTGATGGGGGGGGGGGTGGGGAGGGACAGAGAATTTGCACCAGATATAATGGGCACAAGATTAATGTCCCAATTATATAAAGAAAAAAAGTACATAAAAGAAAATAGAAGCCACTTTAAAAATGAGCAAAGAGAAAGGCAATTCAGATCAGACTAAACCTAAATAGCTAATAAATATATATACATGTTTATTTTATATATATATATATATATATATATATATATATATATATAAATAACCTTTTCTACCTTACTAGTAATCAGCAAAATGCAAATAAAGACAAGGAGATACCACGTCATATCCAACAAACTGGCAAAATTAAGAAGACTAATGATAGACAGTATTTGTGAAGAATACACAAATTACAGAAGTGTATTAGCATAGTTTATTAGTTCATTAGTTTAACAATCAAGAGCAATCACTAGTTTTTAGTAAAACCTTTGGTGCATATAATCTAAGACTTAGCATTTCTGTATCTAGGTTCTCTTCTCGGTAGGGGTGAAGAATTGAAAACCTATGTTCCAGTCAATATAGAACAGGAGGGATTTTCAAAATACTTAGCCATAGACTAGATACAGGCTCCAACCAGTCAGAACAGACGCTGGCCATCGACCCGAGGAGAGTCCTACTAGGTGATGGCAGGGCTCTGAAGACAGTATTTGCCCAACAGGTATGGCTGTACTGGTAGGGATGCATGAGCGTTAAGCCCAAGTAATGTAGAGTAGAAGTCGAGGGTAGGGGTTCCAGAATCATCTCCTCTGGGGTTGAATTCTGGATCTGTTGCTTATCAGCTGTGAAACCTTGGACAAATTCCTTATCTGTCCCTGTAGTTTCCTCATTGTGTACAACAGGGATTATGACAACCCATTTCTCATGGGTTTGTTACAAAGATTAAGGGAGCTAATACATAAAAAGCTCCTAGAATACTTCCCCACATGCTTATTGAGTAAGCACTCAATATATACAGTAGGAAAATGGAAACGAATAAATAGAAGGTACTGTATATTTATATAAGAGAATATCACATAGCAGTTAAAATGATTGAACTTTATGCACTAACCTAGATAGAGCTCAAAAAACATGTTGAGTGAAAAAAAAATCTGCAAAAACAATTTATTTATGGATGCAAATTGGAAGTCAAAATGGAAAGGTCTGGACCGGGAGGACACCCACCAAATGAATACCGATTATCTCTGGGGAGTCTGTAGGGTACCAAATGGATTTCAACTGATTTTTTTTTAATCTAAATGAAAAAAATTCTCAAAAAAAGACAAAAATTCAACATTTGTTAATTCTGAGTTTGTGGCTAGACATTTGGAATATTCTCTGAACTTTTCTGTATTTCAAATTGTTTCAAAAGGCATGAACAAAAGTAGGGCCAAGTGTCAGGAGATCTGAGTGCTAGGACCAATGTTCCTCTAGTTGACTTTGAGCCAAATGACTTAAACATTTCAAGATCTTAGTTTCCTTCTCTGAAAAATCAAGTTAAGAATACGATTTATTTCAAGGGAGAGGGGGATGAGAATTAAATGATATTTGGGGGAAGTTCTATAAATGCTAAGGCTCTATTCACATGTTAAGTAAAATCAAATTGAGTTGTTGGCTTGATAATTCCTAAGACTTCCCTAACCCTAATGGCATAAAGCTAGTAGAGGTGTTTTGAGGAAGAAGCAAGATAATGTATACAAAGCTATTAGCCCAGGAGCTGACACGTAGCTTGTAGCAGAGACTGCTGGATGCCTATTCAGCAAAGAGTGTTTCCTTTTCCTCACCAGTAGAGTCTGAATTTATTCTGGGTGGTGATGTGCCTGGATAAAGAAATACTTTGCCAAGTCTCCTATGAAAAGGAGTTGTTGATTGGGCTTCTCGAAATTTTTAAGAATGCTCCCTCAGCTGGGAGAAGTTTCTTTTTGCCCTTTTTCTACTTCCCTTTTCTGTCTCAGAAGGTAAAGATGATGGCTGACATTCCAACAGCCATCTTGAATCCTGGAGTGACCTCGAACACGTAAGACATATGCTCGGCCTGATGGAGAAGAAAGACAAAAAGTGTCTGAATCCCTGGTGACTGTGGAGCTGCCCTTACAGCCTTGGGCTGCCCACTTGAGGACTTCTTTGACATGAGGGAAAAGAAATGTGTATATTATTAAGTCACTTATTTGAGTTTTTGTTAAAAGCAGCCGAACCTAATCCTACCTGATATATTTTTGTCATTCTGAAGCTGTTTGCTTTCCTCCAACGCATTTTGAATAGGTAAGCTAATAAAGAGGAACATAATGGCACAACACCTGTCCCTCTGCTATATGGAAAGGACAGGAAGCCCTCAATCACTCTCCTTGTTCCTCACTCACCTCTTTGCAATGACGGCTCTCAAGGGTGTGCCTCCAGAGGAGACAAAGCTCAGGGAAGACTGTGTCAGGCCCAGTGTACCTTAGCTGGGCACATTAGCTCCCACTAGACCATTCTTGGCCTGTTGGTGAGTGAGGAGGAACCCTTCTCCCAGGAGTCTGAGGTGGCCCGTGTTTTATTCGTTTCTCTAGGTCATACTCAAGGGTAAGACAATAGGAGACAAGACAGCTCTCCCTGGAAGTGGAAAGGTGAGGAGAGACTATGATTACAGGTTCATTTTTGTCAAATCTTACACTTCTGTGATCCAAAACTTTCTGTGACCTGATTCTGGAAATGGCAATACGTACCCTCTAGGGAGCTATAAAGGAATACTAATCAATATTAACCAATAGGCAAGACCTCAGCTATACTCTGGACATATGGAGAGCTAGATTATCATTTTTTAATATAGTAGGAAGAAGAAAGAGAGACACAAGATGTTTCCCTAAGCGTTAGTAATAAAGAGGACATAAAAAAGATCCATCAGCTCTTTGGACATGTGTGTAATATGCAAGGTCTCCTGTGAGCAATTCTCTGGAACTAAATGCGATAGCTCCAGCAATTTTCCCCAAGCTACAGAGGTTGGTAAGCAAGTATATTGAAAAAGTAGGCAAAAAGACGGAAAGAGAGAAAGGCAGAGGGAGAGAGAAAGAGCGAGAAACAGTAGAGAAGGAAGGAAGAAAGAAAAGAAGGAAAGAAATGAGAAGCGACAAGAAGCAAAGCAAAGAAGAAAAGGCCCAGAAGCTCTGATAAACTTTCTCCATTTCCTTGAATCAAATGGAAGAGACATGGGTTTAGTGGTTCACTGATGTTCAAAGGGTGATTTCCCTGCATTGGGGAGAGAGCCCAGGAGAGGTGAAATTTATTCTAACTAGAGCAGTGGGACTAACTGCATCTGTACACGGGGGATTCTAAGTCATGTTCTTAGGGGTGTCACAGAATCTGAGGTGCTCACCTTCAGGAGGTAACTTGAGCCTAGTTCTCAGCCTTATCTGGGTTTTAATTCAGATACTGCCATTTGTGCCATGGGCAGGCCCCTGAGCTTCTTGTCTGTTTTCCCCCATTTCCAAATACTGGGATTAGAACTCCTCATGTGGGGGGCACCCGGGGGGCTCAGCCAGTTAAGCGTCTGACTTTGGCTCAGGTCACGATCTCATGGTTCGTGAGTTCGAGCCCCACATTGGGCTCTGTGCCGACAGCTCGGAGCCTGGGGCCTGCTTCGGATTCCGTCCCTCCCTCTCTCTCTGCCCCTCCCCAATTTGTGTTCTGCCTGTCTCCCTCAAAAATAAATAAACATTAAAAAAACTTAAAGAAAAAAATGAACCCCTCATGTGAACAGTTGTTGTGAAGCATGAAGGCGCTGTTGTGAGTGGAAATGCCTGGTGGTGGGCTTGACACAGAGCAGCTTCTCAATAATGTGACTCCTGCCCAGTACCTTTCCTCCGTATTCTGGTCCTGTGTTGGTGTACATGCCCTGGGCTGCCCCCACTGAGATGATCCCCGAGTCTGGACTCAATGGGCAGAGAATAACAGGCAGAGACATATAAGGGTGAGGCCATGAGAGTCCGCCCTGATCTCCGCGACAGGGGATTGAAATGCGCGAAGAATTTAAAAACAGTTATTAAACCAGCTAAAATGGGCTTTGCTACCACCTTGGGCTCCCGATTCGAAATAACGTCACGATAAAATATCTTCCCTGAAAAAAACTTGCAATGATCTAAATTTGGAACAATAGCTGCGGTTATTGTTGGTTAAGTTTTAATGCTATGTGTAAGCTTGAACTCAGCATGTTTTTATTACGTATTCTTTCATACACATTATACTTTGTACGAAAGTAAATTCAGAGACTTCCTGGTTTTGTGGGAATAAGCTACATGCTTTTATTTCATGAACCAGTTCCTAATGGTTCAGAATCGGTTGAACTTATATCTGTTTCCCTACACCACCATACCACACACATTCCCGAGTCACAACACTAGATTTGGGGCGCCTGGGTGACTCAGTCAGTTGAGTGACTCTTGATTTCGGTTCAGGTCAGGATCCCAGGGAGGTGGGATCAAGCCCTGAGTTGTGTTGAGCGTGAAGCCTGCTTAAGATTCTCTTTCTCTCGGGGGCACGTGGGTGGCTCAGTTAAGTGTCTGACTCTCTATTTAGGCTCAGGTCATGATCTCTTGGTTTGTGAGATCCAGCCCCTTGTCAGGTCCTGTGCTATCAGCTTGAGATTCTCTCTGCCCCTCTCGTGGCTCACATTCTCTCTCTCTTTCTCTCTCAAAATAAGTAAATAAACTTAAAAAAAAAAAAAAAGAAGATTCTCTCTCTCCCTCTGCCCCTCCCCCACTCATGCACGAGTGCCCTCTCTCTCCCTCCGTCTCAAAAAAATTAAATTAAAAACACCCACTAGATTTGAAGTAAATAATGATTTCAGAAGATAAGAAAACAATTTGAATTATCTCATTTCTGTCATTGTCTTTGAGCATTCTGAGTGTTATTTCTGTTTGAAATTAGAAACAATGACGCTGATAAACCTGTGGGGTATAATGTTTTTGTTAAGTGTAAATTTTAGTTTGTACCTGAAATATCTTACTGAATGTGAACAATATCTTTAAAATGTGGTCTTTAAAAAAATTTTTTTTGATGTTTATTTTATTCTTGAGAGAGAGAGGGAGAGACTGAGCGTGAGCAGGGGAGGGGCAGAGAGTGGGAGACACAGAATCCGAAGTAGGCTTCAGGCTCTGAGCTGTCAGCACAGAGCGCAACGCGGGACTCGAACTCACAGACTGCGAGATCATGGCCTGAGCCAAAGTTGGACACTCAACCGACTGGGCCACCCAGGCGCCCCGAAATGTGCTCTTTTAAAAGTATGATTGTTTTTAAATGAAAGAGTGAATCCAGTAAATAAAATGTCACCACAATGTTATCATTTCATAGTTAGCCAATTTGTACTTCTTGCAAACATTTTGATTTGATTAAAATTTATCTAGAAGCTAGTGAATGGTTCTTTATGTAAAGTAATATTATCACATATTATAAAGAAAGGATCAAAGTTCAAACTGTGATTTGAATGTAAAACTCTTGGACAAAAAGTGCTTTTTCCTTTTACGTACATACAGTAAACTTTTTCTTTTCTTTTTCTTTTTTTTTTTTTTACTGGCAAATTATAAAGTATAATAAAGGAAAATTTTCACTGCCTGTGAGATTTTCCACTGGCTTTTCTGGCGATGCTATTTTTAATTTTATTTCAAGATTTTGATGAACGTAATTCGGTTGAATGGAGGAAGGGATGTTAACAATGATCTGTTTGGGGGATTAAATACACCAGGGAAGGCCAGTGATCATGTCCTGAGCATGGAACATCCGAGGTGGCAGCTGGGGCCAAAAGCATAGGGCTTCCCAGCTGCTTGGAGAGAAAACTCTTTCTTGTTTCAGGGCACTGGGTTTTCACAGTCCTGTAGACTCTAACCTTAAGGAAAACAGTAGCAGCAGTAGTCAAAACAAATAGCTTCTCCAGGCATCAGGCAGATATTTCCATCATTTTCTTTCCCAGATGGCCCAGACGCAGACTTCCGTTAGTCTCTTTCAGACAATCTGACAGTCTCACCTTAAAACCCACCCACTCAGCCATCTATGCAGGAAGGAGTGGCCAAAGCGTGACCCTTTCTCAGTGAAGTTCACTGATTGCTCCCTCTGGTCCTGTGCTGGGCTGTTTTTCTAATGCCCCCTTGACACTGAATGAAACTTTAATTCTATCTGGGGAGGAAGCTCTGGGTTGGGTTGTGTGGCCCTGCCGTACCATCCACGAGACCGTCTGGGAGTCAATTATGCTGTAAGTCTTGCTGCTTGGAGCTCGTTAATTCCCCACCTCCTCAGCCCCTTCCCTTCAAAGCCGTTTAGTTATTTGCAGCTGAAGCTGCTCATCACGCTGGAAGAGTCCCTAGGACTCAACTGCACCTCCAACAATAACCGGAGCTCTTTCTGCCCCTGCTATCAATGCTCTGCTTTGCTGGAGATGGCTCTTTGGGTGACAGAAGGCTGGATTTGCATGCAGCCAGGTCAGTGCCCTCTGTCAAGCTGTCCTGGGCCAGGCTAAGGGGATGCATCGAGTCACTGGCAGCCGGCAGCTAATCTGCCTCCTGCCTACCATTAACATAGGTGAACACAAATCCACATCAAACCTGGCTCCTTTTTAAAAGGCCATGTTTACAGCCCATCAGTAGTCAGGGCGAGTGAGAACAAGGCTTTGGTGGCAAATATGCAATCCATCATAGTAATTAAACGGGGTTAAGTACGTACAGCACTAATCTGGAGAGACACAAAGAGTGCTCTTTTGACATCCCAACTTAAAAAACTGAATAATGGCAAGGAAAGTCCTTGTCTATGCCCCCCACCCCCATCGGTCTCTCTTTCAGTCTATCTCTGCTTCCAGCACCTCTCTCTATCTTTGTTTGCCTCTGTGTTCTGGGTCTCTTTGAATCTCACTCTCTCTATATATCTCTGCCTCTCTTTGTTTTTCCAGCAGATTCCTTTCTCTTTTTATAAAATCCTTCTTCCTCAATATAACATTACAACATGTAATAACTTAAGTAAAGTCTTCCAGAAATTAAAACAAAGCAAAACAAAACAAAACTTCACCCCGCTGCCCCCGCTCTCAGCACCTTGTGCCTTATTTTAGGCATCCTGCCAATTCTAGCCGGAGTAAGGCACTTGCCATGCGGGTAGATTTTTCCTCAAGATTTCAGACAAGTCCTGGTACCGCCTTCTATCTCACCTCCTTTGGTTCGGGTTTTTTGGCTCACAGGCAAAATTTCAAGCCACTCAGCTGATTATGTCACCCATCCATCCCCATAAAATATGGATCTCTGGTGCTTACAAAAGAAGTGACCAAAAGCGCATCTCCAGCCTGGAACATATAATTTCTACCTATACTCTGGAGCGTGTCGTAGGCCCTAGTGCTGATGTGCTGGGGTGGCAGGGATATTAGGCTCATTTCACAGGCCTTGTTTAATACACAACGTAGTGCACACCAGTTTAGGACGGGAGAAGGAGAAGTGGACCATATCCAATTGCAGCCATGGTTGGGGGGGGGGGACTGGAGTAGACAGGATGTCATCACCTGTGATACACCTTTCTTCCCTCCAACATCGAGGAAGTTTATAAATTACTTCTCATTAAAAAAATAAAAAAATTGCATGTGGTCATAATGTCAAGCAAAGCCGCATTACAGACCAGCTTTAAAATTTGCCTCTGTAGAAGAGATGACTCCGGGAAGGAGAAAGAAGACACTACGAACCGCATTTCTGAAGGTCCTGCTCCAGGCAGACAAAACAAAGCAAGAATTTAGCATCTTCCAAAAAATATATGTGGAATCAACTTATTTTCCATAAACACATATTTTATGCTACAGTAGTCGTGGTATACCCTTCTTCTGAACTGACAAGTTTTACATTGATTCAGGGGGCTTCCCTATTAATAAGTGACTGCAAGAGGGGTCCCTCTGTCCATTAAAATGGACTCTTTAATTAGGACGATGATGTCTGCATTTTTTGTGACATTTCTTTTATTTCCTTAAGTTTATTTATTTTGAGAGAGAAAGGGAGCGAGAGGGAGAGGGAGAGAACCCAGCCGGATGTGGGGCTGGAACTCATGAACTGTGAGATCATAACCTGAGCCTAAATCAAGAGTTGGATGCCTACCCGACGGAGCCATCCAGGCACCCCATGACATTTCTTAACCATGAGTCCTCAGTTTTTTTTCCCTTTACCTCTTTAAAAAGTTATTAAATATAGGTACTTCTAGAGAAGTGCACAAACTAATAATGTACAGTCTAACAAAGAATGAAGAGCAAACTGCCTTGATCCATTTCAAGGAATGGAACAGCATTACAACCCAGAAGTCCCCATGTTGCATTACCCCCAACCCTCTCATCTTTCTGTGGAGGCTTCCCTGTTCTTGCATTTATGGTGATCACCATTTATGGTGATCACCAAAAAAGCTGCCTTTTTCTTTGATTTTGTATATATGTATATATGTATATATCTCTATCTATCTATCTATCTATCTATCTATATCATTAAATACTATAGTTTAATTTTGCCTGCCTTGAACTTTATATATAGAAAATCATAAGAATATATATTATTTCATGTCTTGGCCTCTTTCAGTCCACATGTAGTATCCCACTGTATGAACGTACCACAATTTACCCACTCCCACTGGTTCTTTACTGCTATGAACATTTGTGTTTGTTTCCTGGTACACGTGTTTCTCTAGGATTTTTAATCTAGTCTTGATGATGCTTGATCTGGAAGTCTTAAAAGATCAGGAGGAGTTTTTAAGGCCCCCACAAGAAAAAGGACATTCCAGGCACAGGAAACAGGGTGTGGTATAGCACAGAAGAGTGAAACCACATGATACGTTGGGGGAATCACAGTCCTGTATTATCGGGGTGTGACACGAGTAATTCCAAATAGAGTTCCCAGTATGAACAGGGCAGTAAGTGTTACAGGTGCATTTATAATCCAGGGTAATAGACACATGTCGAGTCTTCACGGTGTGAAGGGGGACCATGTAGTTTGACCCAGTTCTTGTGGGACCAAGATCAATTCTGGGCAGTCTTGTATGCTAGGGATCATCAGATTTTATTTTATTTTTTTAATTTTTTTTTTCAACGTTTTTATTTATTTATGGGACAGACAGAGACAGAGCATGAACGGGGGAGGGGCAGAGAGAGAGGGAGACACAGAATCGGAAACAGGCTCCAGGCTCCGAGCCATCAGCCCAGAGCCCGACGCGGGGCTCGACCTCACAGACTGTGAGATCGTGACCCGGCTGAAGTCGGACGCTTAACCGACTGCGCCACCCAGGCGCCCCGGATCATCAGATTTTAAATGGCAAACGACATTCATCTTGTAGCCAGGTCTGAGCTGGTAAGCAGGTGCCCAGAATACGACGTTTTGAAGAGTCTGAGGCCCTGTCGGGCATCAGCCAGAAAGTCTTGACTGATGGTGTGGAGGTCATGTGTCACGGATGTGCTGACTTTTATTCAAATGCCTCTCTCCGCGGTAGTTCAGGCACTGCGGAGGAGCGCTGCAGAACAGCTCATGCTGTTTCACATATTGGTTACTTTACTGCACGTATAATGCTGCTCTATTCACCAGAGTTGCCATTATAAACGGCATCAGCCATCTGTGTGCCTGGAAAGAACAGCTACTGGGGCAAACAAAATTTGACACCCCCCCCCCCCTTGGCTTTCAAATGACAGGACGAGGAGGTACTGAATGTCAAGGTCTTATTTAAGGAATGATAAAACGATAAGCTTTGAGCCTTGCGTGCTCTCATTAGAGCAACCGCGTTTATTAAGAGGAGAACAAACAACAATTTATGTGTTGAGCCTCTCTCTCTGTCTCACTCTTAAACCAAAATGATCTCAACACTCTGGCCCACAAGCCGAAATGGTACAATGTGTTTATAGCAGGTGGCTTGGTTCACTACTCTAACCGTGTCAATTTTCAGGTATTAAAAACAAGCCCTCTGAATTCGAGCAAGGCTTTGCCTCAGGTAACCTGGTTACGGAACACGTGCGCCTTGGATTCGGTGGCCAGGAAGAGACAGGTCTATATGCTAAATTAATATTATCAGTGGGTTATTGGCACACCTATGGAGGGCAAAGAAGTGTCCACACAGGTGGACAGACCACAGTCGCATGAGATGGTTGGTGCCTGACAAACCTAAGGGATCTTTGACTTAATAGAGACAAGAAACGAGACACTTGCAATGCCATATGAGCACGTCTAAGAGTAGCTCCTGGTCATGGTAGGAAAGAAAGGTCCCAAACATTTTAACACTGATATGCAGGCCCAAAAATCCCAGTAGAAACCATTCTTTGTTGTGTGAACTTGGATGCATTCTTCGTCATCACTGAATTTCACTTGGCTCGTGTGTACAATGAGAAAAATGCCTCGTAGTGTTCTTAAGTGAATCTAATCAAAGGAGATCATGCATATAAAAGTCACCTTTAAATTATAGAGCCCTGAACAATATTAGGTATTATTATTATTATCTCATAAGGTTATTGCCACGTTCAAAAGAGATTATGTACAGGAAATCACTTGGAAAAATCTGGAAGGGTAGAAACGTAAGGTGGTAGTTGCGGTAACAGTATCAGAGCTTTTAGTTACGGGTGGCTAGAGATGCTGTGAGAAGTATGTTAAAGAGGGCAGAAGAGCATTGTGGGAATAAAAAGTTAAGAGCATTTTTTAAAATGCGATACGAGCCCTGGAATTTTCCAGAACGGAAGCATCGGTGTCAACGGAGCTGTACACAGGTTAAAAGTCATCATTCAGCTGAGTCCATGTGGCATCTTATATTTAATAGGCACTTTTGATCATAAGAAAGGGAGACTGACTCGGGTTACAAGGAAGAAATGGAGATTCATTGATGGCTACATGTAGGCAGAAATCTGTACCACACCTCATGGGAAACTACAAAGAGCCAAGTCTCATGGCAAATGGAATGTATAGCAGGAACCGGGAGGTTATGCAGGATGAAAAGCAACTCTAGGAACTGGATTATCTTGTTGCCCTAGAGCGGCAGGAATTGTCTAATTTTCTGCTGTTCGTGTCACTGCACAACCGAGTAGCTCATCTTCTCTTCTGTGTGTCCCTTGGTTTCTGCTTTCTAGTACTCCAGACTTACCTTCGCTCCTGCCTACCCAAGGTTTCTCTTGCCTGTGGCTTCTGCTCTTCTAGGTTTCTGCTGACTGTCTGTCAGCTTCTGTTTCCTTTCCCACCTTCCAACTCATGAATCTGTCTCCCTCTCTCTCTCTCTCTTTTTCTTTTTCTAATTCACAGACTCTTCAGGCATGAGAATCTGAGAGGTTCCACTTGTCCCCATTGTCTTTACTGGCTGTGACTTTTGTGTCAGGCCAACTCAGACTGGCTGCTCTTAGGTCAGGCATCTGTGCCTGGACCAGTTACCTGTGGTCTAGGAGGTAGAGTCACATGATAGGAATATAGTAATTTATATCAAGAATATCAAGAACCTATTAGTTCGGGCCTCTTAGTGGGACCCTCGTGGATCAGTGTGAATCAGGGGTGTGTTGGTGGGCATGTATTCCAAAGCTTCAGTATGTACGTGAGGGAGCTAGGAGTTCTGCGGTTTACTTCTCATTACTAAGTCAATCAGAGCAGGGCAAGGAACTTTCTGTAAAGACAAACAAATGAAACGCCCCCTTCCCCATACAAAAATATGACGACAATAGTAAAGAAGGTGAAGAAGAAGGAGGAGGGAAAGAGAAGGAAGAACAACGTGAGGCTTCTGAGGTATCTTGTGGGATAAGCCTTTCTATGAAAGCCATTCTGGAAAGAGACAGGAAATGCGTGCTCTAAAGTGTTAGGAATGGTGTACTTGGCCAAAGCCGAGCATTATTTTGGATTCCGGTTATTTTACCTAAAGTAGAGTCTAAGTAGCTTCTTTGACATTGTTAAGAATCCCAGAATTTTGGAACAGGAAGAAAGCTCAGGGTAACCCCCTCCTCATGTTGCATGGCCTATCCCCTTCATTTAGATGGAAGTGAGGGTCTCCAAGGCTGAGTGGCTTGAGCAAACTGAGGGTGCCTCTGCTCTGGAACAGCAGAACAAAGGAGCGATTTCAACCGAGCGATTCTCTGCCCTAGAACTGCTAACTCTGGTCAGCTGGATTCCACTTGGGCCCCTGTAGAGATGAAAACATCATCGGCTTGAAAAAGTTACCCCTGCCGTTTGGAGCAGCTGGCCTGGAATTCTTGTCAATATCGCCCGTATAAAATAGAAATCTGCTTTTCCTGTTAAGAGCGTGGCATATTTTCTATGATTTGCCTTCAGCTCTTGAGTGTTTACATGCCATTTCTGTATGTCCCATCCTCGCCTCCAATACTCAGCCTCAAAGTTGTTACCGGAAGTCTAGAAGAGGAAACCATCCTGATTTCCGGGTGCTTGTGAAGGCTGTGGCCCCTCATAGCAAAAGCAAACCAAACAGCAATAGCAAAATGCCCCTGCTGGCTTAATCAAACTCTCAAATTTAATCACACAACAATGGCTATCCTGGGCGAACCTTTTTCTAAGTTTTGCATTCTGCCAAAAAAAAATTTTATGTATATTATATAAGTTATTTATAGTAAAAATTATTATATAAATTTACATATTATATAAATCTAAATATATATATACATATATGTGTATATATATATATATGTATATATATATAAAATTGAATGTATTATAGCAGTAGCCAAGGTTCTCATTATTCTAAAGTGATAAACAAAACAACCACGATGTGTGTTAGGTATCTGCTGTTTTAACTGTGTGGCCTTGGGCAAGTTACCTAGTCTTCGTGATTTACTTCGTTTCTCATCTGAACACTGGGGTATTTATTTTCTTAGCACTGTGCCTGGCTTGCAGGAAATGCGTAATAAACATCGCCTAGTAATATATACCCTTTCAATTAGCCATCGTAAGAAGTTTATGAGGATCACAGCTCATAAGACATGAAGTAATTTGCTTAATTTCTAGAACATAGTAAGGATGGAGTTAGGCTAGGGAACTAATTTTTTTACTGCAGTTAAGGGGTCTTTTTGCTTCAAACACCCCCTATAGTTAGGAGGATGTCCTGGAAAAGGTCTCAGTGCTGGAAGATTTCTTCCCAACGTGGGCTGGGCAGGGGGAATGCCAGTGAACAATCTGGATCTGAGTCTCTTCACCCAGGATTCGGGAACCCCAGTGTAGTCCCTGCCTCAAGGCCCCTCTTGTACTCGGCACTTGAGGGCTTCCTGAATGCTCACCACCCCTCTGCTCTGACAGGTGGAAGGATCTGGGACTCTGGAGGTATTTGACGAGAGCTGTGCTCCTGCTCCACCCCTGCCTATGGTTTGGACTGGCCACCATGCCCTAAGGGGCCTCAACACTTCATGCCACACAATCTAGGCTCCTCACCTTGGAAAAGCAACACGGTTGATTTTCCCTTTCTTCTTAGGGTAGTTAATGTGCGTGGAATCACTCAATGAGATTTATTGAGGGCCCCACACAAAACTTGATAGGCTTTTCTTAGGTGACGAGAAAAGGTGGCCTGACCGGGGAAAAGCCACACTGTTGGCCACCCAACACTTTGTGGACTAAAGTTCTGAAAAGTCCGAAGCATGGCACGGGCAGGATCTTATTGGCACCTGTAAATAGGCCGATCGGCAGCTTGTTCTCAGAAGCCAGAGGCTGATCTGACCGCATTTGGTGCCCTGGGAGAGAGGAGTGAAAACCTAAGTGAAAGGAGAAGTGGGATTCGGAGAAACCAGGAGGAGTTTGGAACAGGACTTTGGTGTAGGTCATCTGGAAAGTGTGCCCCGTTAGGACTTACGCATAAAAATAGCCTCAAGAAGAGGTTGGGGGCGGGCTGGGGTGGAGAAGTGTCTGTGTGCCCAGAAATCCACCCAAACGCACACATGGCCACATGCAAACCCCTAAAACAAACGTGTCCCCAAGGACTTAGACTCCAGCTTATTATGTAATCGCTGAATCTGTGGGCTTGCTTGTCTAGTGCAAGGAAAGATTTAGACTATTTCCACTATCCTTCCAGAGGCCGTGGCTAAATGACCAGATGGGAAAAAGCCTACTGCCTGACCTAACTGCTAGCAGCCCGTGAGTGTTCCAGACGGGGCAGATTTGTAGCAAAAGAATTATTATTACTCCATTTCCTCCCATGAAGAAACAAAAGCCTCCACTCTTGACCTTGGCATTCCCTCGCTGCTGTCTTCTCTTCCGTGACACCTACGCTTGATTTTCTTTACCTGAGGTATTCCAGTGAATATTTGCTGAATTCTAATTTAGATGGAATGAAATGCAGAAGGCTGAAGCTTTCCGAATTTCAGACCTGCTGAGAAAGGGGTGTGTGTGTGTGTGTGTGTGTGTGTGAGTGAGAGAAAAGTTCTCAGCTTGTCTCATCACTGAAAGGCCTCCTGAGACCTCTGAGCTCAATCTGAGGCGTAAGGCAGACTGGTTACCCTGTCTGATGGGTTTTATCAAAACGTGAGAAAACATAGTAATGAAAAATGGTCGGCTGAATTCCTTATCATTCAGGGAGGGGCTCTGTACAGGTAAACCGGCCCACAACTCACTTGCCTCGCGACAGTTTTTATTGCTCTGTTTCAGTGCAGTTTTGAGGAGGGAGGAGAATCGCCCGAGACAACAGATGTGGGACTCTTGTCTTTCTCCCTGTGCTGCGGACAGGCCTAAGGCTCAGCCCAGTGACTCACTGTTGTGGTATTATATGGCTCAAGATTAAGTGTGTGCTGTGGAAAGTGTGGGGCAGGATTTATCAGCGAGAGTTCTTCCTTTGAAGTATCAGGGCAGGCTACTTTGCTGATGGTTTCTGGAACCTGGCCAAGCCCCAATATGCTGTGAAAATAGCCGTCTTAGGTTCTCTTGGCACATGAGCACATTTGCACTTGATTCGCAGACCTCCGCTGCTTTCTGATGTTTTCTGAGGCGAGCGTTCTTGGGAATTAGGGCCCGGGGCCAGATTGTAACCCTGCCTGTTTGTGCCTCTTCACATGCCCCATCCAAACATGGTTTTGATGGCTCCAGATACGGGTTGTCACATCAACTTGAAAAAGGCTATCCTTGAGTTCCAAAGTGCAGGCTGGCTTTGAGTCGCTTTTGGGCATGTAGGTATAAATTTCTCCATAACGCACATTTCCTGCTGCCCCGCCCCCCCCACTAACAAAATGTTGACGCTTAAGGGGTTTTACTGCAACAGTGCTCTCCACCGCAATGTGTCTTTTGCATTTCCAGCTTGAAACGAATGCAATATGCGTGATGGAGAAAAACCTCAGCGATGTCATTACGGCTCTACCGGTAAATTAAGAAGAAAAAAAGTCCATCCTTCTCTGGTGAAAAATCCATCATCTATCTGCCTACATCTTTCTCCTCCCGCCTCCACCCATCATCGTACTGTTATGAATTTTGAGAACAAAGGACATAAAAAGCTAATTATGTGAGATTCCCAGACACCCTTCCAGAGGTTAAAATATCAGCCACATTTCTCATCACCCAGCTATGTGTAATAAATAGCTTCCTTGTAAATGCAGATTTCCCAACAGACTCCCCACTTCAGGTTTCCCTCTAGCCTGGGAACCAGGCTCTGTCCTTCATCTAAATCTTGCCAGCCTGTGTTGAAGAACCCACGTGTAACCTTGCTGAGCATTTATTTCTCTCACCTTTCTGAGAGGGCAGACCCTTTAGTAAAAACAACTTGGTGTGACAGGGCTTGAATCTTAGAGAGGGCTCAGGCAGCTGTCGGGTCTGTGTCCGTGGACCTCCTGCTTGAAAACATAATTGAATGTAGTTGCAGGCTGGGTTCTGTTGTGAGTTGAGTTGTGTCCCCGGCCTTCAAATTCACACGTTCAAGTCTTAACCCCAGTACCTCGGAGTGTGACCTTCCTTGGAGATAGGATCTTTGCAGGAATAATCAAGCTAAACTGGAGTCATTAGGGCAGGTCCTAATCCAGTATGACTGGTATTCTTATTAAAAGGGGGAAGTGGGGGACATTCACACACAGGGAGAATGCCATGTCCACATAAACTGGTCATGTACAAGTCAAAGAGAGAGACCTGGAACAGATCATTGCCTACAGCCCTCAGAAGGAACCGACCCTGCTCATACCTTGACCTTGGGCTTCTAGCTTCCAGAACTGGGAGACCATACGTTTCTGTTTTCTAAGCCACTCGGTCTGTGGCACTTGGTTACAGTGGCCCTAGCAAACTGAAACAGGTCCCTTGGGTAGCAGACTGAGGAAGGGGTCAGCACGAAGGAGGTTTGTAAGGGAGTGCTCTGGGGATAAATTCCTGTGGAAGAGAACGAAGCAGACTGGGAAGAAGGAGACATCAAACTGGGTTGTAGTCCCAGGGAAGGCCTCAGCTGACTCCACAGGAAGTTCGGATCTAGGATGGCCCTTCATAGTTGGAACATGGGTCTGGGCCTTTGTGGGCTCCTGTCGATCTATCTTTGGGTGTGGGCTTCCTCTGGAAGGAGGTATGACCTTAGCTAAGGCAGTTTTCTTCAGCCGAGGTAGTCCACGAAGAGGGCTGACGGTGGGAACGGTCTTTTGGGAGCAGTCCCAGCGGGTGGAGGCATGAGTCCTTCCTTCCTCCGGAAGGACCTGGGTGGCACCAGCATCCACCATGACGCCCGTTATAATAGATTCGTTGACTGAACGACAGCTTGTCGAATTTCCTGATTTTCAAAATGGAGTTTAGCTTTCTAAGCTGTGGTGCTTTGTTCAGTCCTCCTTTCCTCCTCTGCCTTAGAGATGAAGCAGGCTGTGGCTCCCTGTCCTGGAGCCTCTTCTGGGAGAGAGGTGGGCTGTGGGAGAGGTATCACTCAACATCTGGACAGAAAGACAGAAACTGCTCTGGATGCTTCAGACAGAGAGGGATGCATAGAGAAGAACGCTTACAAAGGTGCTGGAAGGTCTGGAGGGAGCGCCAGAGGAGGGACATATTCCCCAGAGATCAGGAGGCTGGCTTTGCCTGGCGTTGGAACCTCGAAGCTCACACTCTCTGCCCAGCTGCTGCTGCCGTCACCGCCGCTATCGGATCTTGCTGTTTGCTCTGAGCAAGAACTCAGGACTCCGCATTTTGATGTTGGTGAGATGAGGCTGACACTGCCAGAGCTCAGATTTACCTGGAAGCTTCTGCACCCCATGGTTGCTGTTCCCATTACTACTGCTGTTAGTGGTACCACCAATACCAGACAAAAAAGCCTCTTTTCCCCCCTATCTTCTAGTTTCCCTTGTATCCAGGGGACAGGTTCCCAGTCTCCTGCCATTGGGAGGAAATCATGGAAGAAGGGGCAGGCGCCTGGGACAGCAGACAATCGTCCTCTGAGGGGCTAGCCTAAGAGACATCGGTCAGCGGATGGTCCTGGGAGGGCAAACCAATGACTGGAGCACCGCAGAGAAATGACCCCTCCCCAGGAGCAGTGTCCAACTCTGGAATTTGACTGATCATCCGCTGCTGTCTACTTCCTGCTCCACATCCCTCTCCTCCCTCTGAGGAGAACAGAACTTGCCCAGGATATCTCATGCCTAGGCCAGCTTGGTAAAAAGGAGCTTTGTTTCTTTTTTTTTTTTTTTAACTTTTTTTTTTAACGTTTATTTATTTTTGAGACAGAGAGAGACAGAACATGAACAGGGGAGGGTCAGAGAGAGGGAGACACAGAATCGGAAACAGGCTCCAGGCTCTGAGCTGTCAGCACAGAGCCCGACGCGGGGCTCGAACTCACGGACCGCGAGATCATGACCTGAGCTGAAGTTGGCCGCTTAACCGACTGAGCCACCCAGGCCCCCCAAGGAGCTTTGTTTCTAGAGATGTTAATTACGATCTGGTAGAAACCAAGTCTACCAGCTCTCAGCCAATATGCTCCTGACCATACCATGTCATTGCTGCGGCAGTGGCAATGACCTTCCTTTTGCTTTCTTTCTGATTCCTGACAGGAATGCTGGGTCACCAATAAGCACAATGGGACAGTGACCACAAATGGGCCAACTGGATCAACTAAACTACCAAGTACTTCAATACCCGGGCAAGCTGATGTCTCAGTTGGATTTATGGTTATTTGATTGACTTCACCAAATAAATGCTCTCTGGACATATTTATGTCTCTGGGACATTAATAAACTAATAGCATCTGCCTTATCGTGAATAAAACTTCTTGTGTTTATTATCTCTTAACTTTTTCAAAGTGATTTTGCATCATTTTCGCCCTTGTTTAAGCAGCCTTATGACACATCCTAAGTTGTCCTTCTTCATTCATCCATTTGTGCCTTCAGGAAATATTTACTGGGTCCAACTATGGGCAAGGGTTTGTGTTATGTATAGCAGCAGCAGCAGAAGAAGAAGAAGAAGAAGAGGAGGAGGAGGAGGAAGGGGAGGAGGGGGAGGAGGAGGAAGGGGAGGAAGAGGAGGAAGAAATATCCCTACTAAGGAATTTATCTTCACAAAGTAGGAGTCTGCTTTTGCAAATAAAGTACCTAAATTCAGAACGAAAACTAGGCACTGATACCAAGACTTCAGATTGGCAAACCCAAGCCATTCGAAATAACTCCATTCTTACTGAAAACTAAGACGACACATTCAGTAAGCATTCAACTTTGAAGATTCTAGTTGCTGTCTCTTGGTATCTCAAATGTCATCTAACTATAGATTGATACGCGTTTGGTATTAGGTTGCCGTGATGCAATTTCATTTGTCCTCGTGGAAGGTGACCGAGCAAGGCTTGGTGTTTTCCACATCGCTCAGCTTTGTGGATACAAAATAAGCAATATATTGTATTCCTTCTGCCTAAGCATGTGGTTGGTATAATTTTTTCCACGGACAGCTGAATTCAACAGCCTGTGCGTGGCGGTTCAACATGAGTACGAAATGGTAGGCGATAAAAGTTGTTAGAGAAGATCCCTGGGGCTTCACTAGGCACTGCCACCGGAGCCAGTCAGATTACATGGCGAGGTCAAAGGTGCTGCCAACTCTTACATACCAGATTCTTCTCTCCTGGGAATTTAACCCACAACCAGACCCCCCCATCACTCCTGAATTTAAGAGACTTGGTGAGAATTTTTATCCAACCAACACTGTAGTTAGTAACGTGTAACTACCACCAAGCATCTCGTTCTAGCCACCTAGCAACTTCTTTAAATCATGGAATATTCAGAATATCTCCTCCAATCATACTCCTGGCTTAAAATAATAAGCGGAACCCATTCTCCTCCCTTTGGAACTGCTACTACGCTCAGCAAAAGCACTGTTGTCATCATGGTTTCCTTTTGATGCAGGTGTTACAAAGGGGAGAGAGAGAGTGTGGTTGGAGGAGGCAAAGAATAAGAAGGAAAAGGGACCTACTTCGATATTCCTTGTCTGTAGGGTGCCAGCAAGATTTCCTCCTGCACGTTGCGGATGAAGGCCCATCTGGTGAAAGGTCATCCTTGGCAATAAAAGCTTTGTTCAGTTCACTTAAAAATTGTGACGTGTGTCCTGTGAGCCAGGCTTTTTTTTTTTTTCATTTTAGCTCCTAGAATTATCGACTAATTTTTCCCGATACATCTGGGATGTTTCCCTAAAATAGCAAAGAAGAGAAGACAATTTTGTGGTGCCACGGTTGTATATGGGCTTAATTTGAAACTATTAGTTTCATTAGTCTTTATATTCTAATTATATCTCTACATTTCACCCTGTAACACTTTGTTGCTCAAACAAGTTGGCTCAGAAAATAATTGCCATGTTCTTGCACAGCGAATATACAAAACAAAGGGCCATTGTGCCAGGGCTGGAAGGAGTGTTTTTTGATTGTTTCTCATTCCCTTCAGCGTTTTCAATAGGAGCCAGCCCTGAATGTTCAGTAAGGCCTCTGCGCAATTAATTGGGAGCCATCAAGTAAACCCTGCCAGGGTGTGGGCTTACCCGGACAGGCTTCTGACTAGTCATCTGCTTCTGTCAGGACTTAAGGACATTTATCAAAGCTGTATTAGGCTGTTGGAAAATCTGTTGTCTAATTCTTGGATGTTCTTTCCTTGGTAGAGGTACCTACATGTTGCCACCAGGACATTTGACTTCGTAACCATCCCCCTTCATCTTGTAAGTCAGAGGAACACGGCAATAATGTAATATGTTGTATTTGCAAGATGATAGAACTCTATAAGAGAGTTAATCTTTACAGAGCCACAGACTAGTAGGGAGCCTCCATTAGAACCACTTTGAAATGAAGAAAATATAACAGGAGAAAAGGAACTAAATCTCTTAGAATCTCTCCATTCATGATTCAGTTTTGATATGGAGCTCAAGAAGGATTAATTATCCCAGGGCACGTTGGCCATTTCTCGAGACACCTTCTCTCTATGAGGATCAACATAGGGCATCACCTCTCCATGGCCATCTTTGGAGACCCTAGGGTTCTGCTTCCAGATCAACAATCCATGATATTTCTCGAGCATCTGAAATGTGTCCAGCCTTGCATTTGATGATGTGGCAAAGAGACAGAAAACATTATTCTTAATCTTTAAAAACATCTCCAGTCTGGCTGGAGAGGTAAGGTTTATGCAAATGAATTAAGAAAACTATCAGATAGTATATAAACCAGTGCTACGTGTTCATGGGTCAGGGTTTCTTCTCTTGCCATCAGAACAGAGAAAGGGCAGAGAACATAAAGGCTCAGAATAACCAGGGAAGGCTTCTTGAAGGAGGAGAGGCTTGAACTGTAGAGAAAAGAAAGGTCTAACAGGTTCTTTAGATTTGTGAACTTCCAATTCCCTCAATGCCATGGTGGAACTTCATTTCTCCCATCACCAGAGTGAACGTGGAATACAGAGAGTTTTTGCCTCTGTAGCGACAGGCAGAGAACACAAGGCCATGTCGAGATACAGATGATGGCAGGCTCCCTCCCGGTTGGTGACTCACACCTCCACCCCGGGGGTGCAAGGCTCAGATCCATGACAGAAAAGTACAGGCTGTGGGCTTTCCAGCTTTCTCCTGAATAGACGAAATCAGGACTATTGTATTTCAAGATGGGGAGATTTTCTTGTAGCACAGAGGGCATTCTGGTTGAGAGTCTGATCTGGCTAGAAAGGAAAGCTCGTATAAGAACGCAGTAGGAACCAAGGTTTGCTGGGAAGGGTTGTAGCCTACCGCTAAAGGGTATCGAGGTTTGACAGGATGCAGTGATTAGGGGAGATTTTAGTACCTTTTGCTGGGCAGGCTAGTACATGGGCAAAGAAGCCTTTTAGATATACTTGAATGGAAGCGTCCTACTGAAAGGACTGGAGGCAGGGAGGAAGCCAGAGTCAGGGAGATGGCTTAGAATGCAGGTTGTAGGAGGGGGTAGGGACAGCAAAGTCAGAAAAAAAAAGGGCAATCAGCAAGATTTTGCAAGTAATAGCCTTGACGACCAAGGTACACAGTGGATGGGGGAGACTATAAACAAAAAGGAGGAGGGTATGGAGCAGGCCTTGATCCTAGCGTCACCTTGCAGCTTCCCAGTGCTCTGTCTTCAAAAGCGGTTTTCCCACCTTGCACACCTGCTGGGTGACAATTCATGTGCAACTCACGATCCCAAAGTAGTATTCTGAAAAAAAAAATCTTTAGGGGTGCCTGGGTGGCTCAGTCGGTTAAGCGTCCGACTCCGACTCAGGTTTGTGGGTTCGAGCTCCGCGTCTGGCTCTGTGCTGACAGCTCAGAGCCTGGAGCCCGCTTGGGATTCTGTGTCTCCCTCTCTCTCTGCCCCTTCCCTGCTCGTGTTCTGTCTCTCTCTCTTTCTCTCTCAAAAATAAATAAGCATTGAAAAAAGATTTAAAATTAAAAAAAAAAAACAAAAATCTTTAAAAATTTTTGGTAAAATACACATAACATAAAATGTACCGTCTTAACTGTTTTTTGAATGTACAGGTCAGTAAAGCTCACTCACACTGTTCAGTACCTGATCTCCAGAACTGTTTTCCTATTGCAAAACTGAAACTCTTTAGCCATTGAACTGCATTTCACTCTCCCACCAGCCCCTGGACACCACCTTTCTACCTTCTGCCTCTATGAATTTGACCGTTCTCATATAGTATTTGTTTTTGTGACTGGTTTCTTTCACTTAACGTAATGTCCTCTAGATTCATCCATGTTGTAGCCTTTACCAGAATTCCCTTCCTTTTTAGGCTGAATATACTATTCTGCTGTAAGCATATGCCATATTTTGTTTATCCGTTCATCCATTGATGGACACTTGAGTTATTTCCACCTTTTGGCTATTGTGAATAATGCTACTATGAACATGGTGTACAAATACCTTTTCAAGACACGGCTTTCAATTCTTTTGGATACATACCCAAAAGCAGAATTGCTGTATCATGTGGTAATCTTCTTTTCAATTTTTGAGGAGACTCCACACTGCTTTAGACAGCAGCTGCACCATTAAATTCCCACCAACGGTGCATAAGAGTTCCAATTTCTCGGGGCACCTGGGTGGCTCAGTCGGTGAAGCGTCCGACTTCAGCTCAGGTCATGATCTCACAGTTTGTGAGTTCGAGCCCCGCGTCGGGCTCTGTGCCGACAGCTCAGAGCCTGGAGCCTGCTTCGGATTCTGGGTCTCTCCCTCTCTCTGCCCCTCCCATGCTCTTGCTCTGTCTCTCAATGAGAAATAAACGTTAAAAAAATAAATAAATAAATAAATAAATAAATAAGTAAAGAGTTCCAATTTCTCCATATCCTTGGCAACGCTTATTTTCAGTTTGTTTGCTTTAGCCATGCCAGAGGGTATGAGGTGGCCCATCGCTGTATACTGAGGATGTGCAGTTTCTTTCACTAGCTGTAACTCTCTTTCTTTGCCATTGAAGAAAGCGTAGTGGAATACATGGGTTTTTGAGTGACTTTGAAAGGCTAAGAGAATTTAGTCGGTTCCAATTCATTTTTTGTAAGGGAACTCATTCCCACACTTTGGTATTCTCTTATGAGTAATAACTTACTTGTGATCTTCCTTATCCATGATTGAGACAGAGCAGTCATTTATGACATCACAACTGAGAATCACTCCTCACTGAACTGAATTCTTACACACCCAGTGCAAACAACACATTCTCTCCTGGACTGTTGCTACACAAAGGAAGGGGAAAAGCAAAAGGACAACAGGGAGCCAATCACGTAACAAGATTTTATTTCTTCCCAAGCGGTTTAGTCAGAGACACTTATCAGGAACAACATCCCTCTTCAGCTACAGAAACTCTGAAGAAGGTTTGGAACCCACATCAGAGCATCTATCACTCCTCTCCTGTCACTATTTAGTAATTATATTTTGGGGGAGTGATGCCTACCTGTCCAACTTGGCCATACAATAGCATCCAGAGAGAAAAAAATTATAACAATAAAAAAAGTTTTTAATTTTTTCTGAGGTGTTATTTATTGGGATAGAATTTGTTTGATTTAATGGAAATTTATGTGGGTTTTTTTTTTTTTTTTTTTGCTTTTTTTTTTTCCAGCAAGGAATTTACAACTGAAGAGTGCTATAGACCAATTAAATAGTATTCCAAATACACAGTGGCTTTTCTGGCCCTGCAAAGACTATGAAAAGTGCTAGACATAGCAAAAAGAAACAAAATGGAATAGAAAAAAGATAGGCCTTTGGCCAGGGCATCTGGTGACAACTTTTCCCCAGCAATTTCTCCTCAAACCAAGGGGAAGAAAACAAGGTATGTAGGTAGGATGATGTTAGGCCAACAAGAACAGTTGGATTCTGTGTCTGAATGATTTCCAGTATTGCTCTACCTGACTGCTTTATCTGTAGTCATCGACCCCCTTAGGTAATGAAAATGGAATTGTTTTTTGTTTTTGTTTTTGTCTCCAGCTGTAGTTTGAGTTTTTACGAAAGATTTGAGTTTTGAGTTTTTAAGAAACTCAAGGCTGAGTATTTTAAGGCAGGCGATAGGGCTATGAGATAATGGCACCCCTGGGAAACTCTTCCTCTACTTACCTAGGGGAGAGAACCTAGGGAACCTAGGGAAGTCAGAGATTCTGTGCTCGGTCTGCCCCAGTCTCCTGTGTGTGGAGCATTGCTAACCATCCAACTATGCAGACGGACTTCCTTCTAAAGGCTGCCTCACTGGCCCTCCCACACTCAGCTCTGGTTCAGATTATTTTCTAAGACTGCTTGATGTTTCTCTTTACCCCATTTTTTCCTTTATTAAAAATGTAATTTTGCTCTTAGGAAACCACTTCTGAGAATAACAGTGAACATACACTTAAGAACTACGATCCTGGAGAAGTGATATAGGGTAGTGCTTAAGAAGATGGATTCTGGGTCAACCCATTTGAGCACCTGTGCTCAAATCCTGGGTCCCTCTCTCACAAACTGTGTGACCTTGGGCAGGTCACTAAACCCTCTGGGCCACAGGTTTCATATCTATAAAATAAGGAGAGTGATACTGTGCCCTGCCCCTTCCCCCCAGGACCCCCAGGGTTGTTGTGAGCACTAAATCATGAGAAGCACTCAGAAGAGCATGTACATGTATATGTGCCATGCAATTATTAGTTATTACTGCCCTCCTGGGCCCTCAGGTCCATTTCCTCCTGCCCAGCTTGCACAGGGGACAGTATAAAATCCAACTCTATGATCTGTACTTAATTCACACTTTTAATCTCTTCATATTCCACTGAGGTGAAGTCTGAAGGTTTATTTGCCCTTAAAGGCCTCTTCTCTACCTACTCCCGAGTTATTCTTCTCTTTCCTCTTATTTATTTTCCACTTTGGTTTTTTCTGTCTTCTTTTTTTTCATGTACCCTCACACCAGAATATATTACAACCTTCCCCACCCCTCTATGCCCCAGGGTTCTGGAGGAAACAGAAGTTTAACTCCAGTATACACGCTTTTCTTTACCTGAAAACTGGAGAAATTAATTGAGCTTTATATTTGTTAAATCTGCTGTACTTTTTTTTTTTTTTTTTCATCTCTGGAAAAGGAGAGGAAAAAGTTGCTGCTTTGCAATTAGGGCAGTACACAGAGACACGCACAGCACACACGTTCACGTATTTGTGTTATCCTCCTCTAGAGTTGGTCCAGTCTGAGAGCCAAAGGCAACTGTGGTGGCCCAAGAAGTTCTGGCAAGAGAAGGAGACTGATGGCTCTTTCTGAGGATGCTTTAGGGAATAATAGCACTACCTCTGACATAACCTTCCAGAACCTTCTCTGCTTCTCTGTGGGCTGCCTCTCCCTCCCCAGCCTCAGGGGTCTTTCAGGCTCTGACTTCCCTCCTAGCACCTCCCACGATTTCTTTGAGGTCCTACCGCTCAATGTGTCCCACGTGAGTATGAGTGTCAGTCCCGCGAGAAGCCCTACTTGCTGGCATTACCTCAGTCGCTGCCCACGGGCCTGGTGCCTGGCAACCACCCTTCCAAATATACCCAGATGGCCAGATAAGGCTTGATGACAACAGCCTGCAGTGCTGTAACAGGACTTCACCACGTGGAGGCCACTGCTTCTACACCCTGGTGCCCATTTCATATGGGGACCCCACTCAGGCAGAAGACCTGTTCTGTGAAGCCGGGAGCAGCTGAGATGTGGTCCCAGAGAACGACAGTGGGACACTCACCTCTCCAGCTCACTGCTAAGGAAGGAAAGAGAGCCTGGGAGGGTTCTCTGGGGATTCCCAGGCGGGGTCAGTGCAGAAGCATTCCAATGAGTCAGCTTTCTGGTTGCAGACCAGGAGCCCTGCCTGGGAAATAAGCCCTTCAGTAGCGATATGACAATTGCTCCTTTCTGTCAAGTGGTGACTTTGTTGCCAGCACAACTGGGACACAAAACCCATGCACATTTATACATCCTTGTTTAAAACCGGGCATGCCGCAGCTCGTTATTGATTTACAATAAATTGAACTCTGCCCTCATTTTTAAGAAGCAAGGACGTTAGATTCTCCATATGCACCCTCAGAATGCAAGGTGGCACCTGAAATACTGGATACATATGATGCATCTCTTTGAAGCTTTAGTTCTAAATACATAAGTCACCCAAGATCTTTGCCTTGGACTAGCCATCCAGGCGATGTGCTAACTCTGTCTTTAGGAGATTATGGTAGAAAAGTTTAAGAAGGGCTCCTTGTGATTTGGTGATGGTTGACCTTGACTGTCTCTATAGCCATTCTTGGAAAAACAGTGATCTCTTGTGGACCCATGCCCAGCAAACTGGGAGACAGGGATTTGGAGGAAATGCTGACGAGATTCTAATCTGGTAAAATTTCCAACACACAGTTATGTAATCATAGTTATATTCCCACCATGCTGGTCAGTGTTGCTTTAATGTAATAAAAGAAATACAGATGGCCCAGAAATGGTGATGAGGTCAGCTTGCCCGTATGCCGAGAACCAGTATTCTTCAACATGGTTGTCTCCAGATTTTAATTTTCTACACTAAGCAGAGCATATACATTCACATATAAATTATACGGCGCAAATATGTGTTAATTTATGATTATATTGTGTCTGTGTGCAACCATACCATACGGAGAACTTTCTAATGTGTGGTAAAATTGATTTCTTTGATCTTTATCTCTTTGTCAAGAGCCCAAGCAGGAAGGTTTGCACTGGGTACCAGGGAGCTGGCAACACTGGGTGGTTCACATACCACGTGAATGTTTCGTATTTTCACAAGCTCTAGATACTTCTTTCGGCCACCCAGATCAGCCAGTTACACACTGAGGTTCAGTTGTTGATTCTCACCTGCAGAGCAAGAAAAGAGGGCCCATGTCCGTTGTTCTCCATTGACTGGGAGGAGTGGCAGACTCTTCATTGACAAGCTGGGCAAGGTAGATGTATTCTTATTTTTCACATGGGGAACACTGCAGGCAGGTTTATGTTGCTGCAGATTATATGTGCAGTGGCGGCTTCTTCCCTATTCTTATGCACTGGGCCAAGCTACAGTCCTGAGCTTGTAGAGAAAGGACACATATGGGGCTTCCAGTTTTTCAGTCATTTACCAGCGCATGACTTTGAGCAAGAGACTTAACTTGTTGGAGTACTGAAGAGGTGATGCTTATCTTTAAGTGAGATCATGTGTGTGCTATGGACTAAGCACAGAGCCTGGCACATAGCGGGTGAACCAGAAGCTCGAAGACCTCCATAGTATATTGCTGCAACGGTGATAACATTATTTTCTTTCCCCCAAAACAAGCATACGAAATTCCCCAAAACTCAGAAATCCAGCCAAAGCAGAAGGTCAAATTCCAGAGGATTCTGAAGACAGGAGAGAGTGTCATCTACACAGACACCATGTGACTGGTCACCCCTCTTGGGCTATACCAATGAGACACGAGGCTAAGGCTTTAGCACAATCTCCCTCTAAAACGTTTGCTCATAAAGACTATGTCCATCTTCGAGTTGGTAGATAAGCTCAAGGGATTTTAACTTACCCTATGAAGTGTAGATAACACCAGTTTATCTTTTAAAGAAGATACACTGCTGCCTCCATATCATCAATAATGAGGCCCTTACCACCCGAGAGTGACTTTCTCCTGAACTCTGGCAGAGCCGTAGGCCCCACAGCCGTGATTCATCTTCTGTTTAGTAATCTCGGCAACTCCCTTGGTTGTGCATTGCTGCCTCAGTGGAAGGAAGAGGCAGAGAAGAAGGGGACAGAGGGGAGGGTAATGGGATGCTGGGCTCATTGTTGTATTTCAGGAAATTGTTATCCTTCACTACCCCTAGGGGTATGAGAATACCCCTATTTCTGCATCATATTTTATACTCAATTAATTCCCGGAGACATCACCAGAGATTGATATGTGCATACTGAATAAGCTTGGGATTTTTTTATTGTCGTTATTTGTTTAGATCATATTTTTTGCAGACAACAGTACTATATTAAGTATTCATTGGGGGCATAGAATAGCTATCCTGAAACTATCATTCTTTATTTGATTTGGTTCATTAGTTCTTATCACAAATGCCATTGACAATGGGGACCAAGAGCTGAGGGTCCTACTTGAACCTATTTTTGTGTGTGAGATACTGAGATGTTTGCTCATTTTTAAGTTTCAACATTTTTATAAAAAATAAGGGTGAGAAATGATCATTGGACAGCCTGAAACCTTGATGTGAGAACTCCTGATGTGAAGACACCATGGCCATATATGACATGGCAATGGACACCTAAGTCCCCAGGCCCTGATTGGTTCAGATGGCATCTGGCCATTTCAATACTTAGTTGGTTTCACTGCCCAGTAATGTAGGAGTTTATGTGTTTTATAAATTCTTATTGGACAGTTGTTGATTGCTGGTATGGAATCCATACTGCATGTGCCAAAGAAGCAGACCAGGCCCCACTTGTGAGTTTCATGTTCGCCCTGGAGGGTCAGAGGTACTGAGTGAGTCAACCACTCATGCCATTTGGGCCCAGATCCCTCCCCTTTGTGTTGGCTGTTGGAAGGACTGAATTGACAGGCATTAGAAGTCTGCACAAAGACCAATAACCTCCTCTCTAGCTGTTCCTTAGTAATAGGTTTTTTTTTCTCCTTCGTTTCTTGGTCAGTTGATAAAGTCAAGTTTTTGTTAAAGTTCTTGAAGGACTCATCAGTGCCTGAAAAGCTCCAGCCAGTGCCTTCTTCCACATTACCCTATGCTTTGTGGGGATACTTTTCCTCCTTATCTGGAGGAGTTAGAAAGCAAGCAGGTTTTCCCTCTGAGTTTCTCTTGCTGTCATTCTGGGTTCTATTAAGGTACTGGGTTAGATTTCAGAGGAATTGTTTCATGCTTTGAGCAATTAGTACCTTTTTAAAATTCAGACATCTTTCAGACCCTGTCCCGCAGATTCCTCTGAAATGCTTTTGTCAGGATGGTTTATCTGTCCTGGATCATGTTTTGCCAGCTGCTCAGGCCAGCAGCATGGAGGAAACACTTAGGCATATGGTTCAGATGCTTGCATTTTTATCTTAGTAAAATCTATGTGAAAAGACCTCAGACTTTAAAAAGTCAATCAGAGCATATGATGTCAGAATGTTTACTGTTTCTCTCCTGGGGCATTTTCTTGGCATCCCAGTCTGATCTAGGTGTGTCTAATTGTTCCAAAGGCACAGCTGTGTGAGTTTGATTTGCCTGAAGGGAAAAAAAAAAAAAGCGCCATATCTTCCAACGTCATGGAACAATCTCTAACTTCCCTCTCCACTCTCACCTTTGAATTTCTATGAAAACTCCAGACTTTAAACTTTTTTGGTGGCTAAATATAAAGCATCATTTCCCAGTCAGCCCCAGAGACTGACTTTCAGTATCTTTGAACTTGCTCTGAAGAACAAGGGCCATTCAGAATTGGCCTCATCACTTGGACTTTTAAGCACATTCATAGCTCAGAGCTAAAAGGGAGGAAAAAAGAAAGAGAAGAAAGGAAATTTTTGCTGATTTTTCTCTTTGTAGATGCTTGTGTGACCCTTTCCTGTAGGGCTTTGTGGGGGTGTTGCAGCAAAAGATAGCTTTGCTTCAAACAGCAATTCTGTTGAAACACAACAGGCTCATTTTCCTGGAGCTGAAATAAGCATTTCAACATTGATGTTTAAGGCTCCCTCTGAGCCTGATCTCAGGGAAGCAGGAAGCTACTATTTTTAGTTGGGAAAAATATCAACATAAGATGAAGAGAATTGGGTCATGGCCAAGTCTCTACTGCTTCTTCAGGTTACTCAAGGTTAATAATGTCAAAGATACTTGCTAAGCAATGGGCATAGCCCCCTGGGCAATTTTCTGACATGATTAGGTACTCAAGTAATGTAACAAAGCTGGCAAAATCCAGTGAGTGTAGACACTTCTAGGAAGAACCTTCCTCTTGAGAACTATCTGCTTGGAGTAGTAGGCTATGGCCCCGCCCTGTTACCTCCTCATCTGCCGCAGAAAGCGTTCAAGGTGTGTGAACCTGGGTGGCTCTGCTCCAAGAGTTGGAACGCCTATGGTTGTCAACTTTTCCCACTGCTGCCTGGCCCCGTCCTCCTGCTTCTGGAGAAGTCCTCCCTTCTTGCTTTGGAGATTGCCACCCAAACACTGCTCTGACAGTGACTCAGCCACCAAACCTCCCTCACTGACCCATTTGAACTGCTGTTAGATTACTTATAAAGTAAATAGCCCATTCTCAATTATCAACACTCAGAAGAAAGCAGTGCCATAACACAAAAGACACACCCAACCAGTTTCCAAAAGTTTTGTTTTTGAATTGCTATATTTTCTATTGGTAGGGTGTGATCTTTCTTAACATCAGCATAAATCCCACCAAAGCAGCCTTTTCTCACCATTTTCACGAGACATTATTATCATTTTTGGCAGGTGTCAAGAGTCAAAGAAGGCCCTTCTAAAGGTTTATCTCAGGGGCACTGTGTCAGTTACAAGGAACAAAAACTTCAAAAAGGCTTAAGCAGAAAAGGGAATGTATTGATGAGATGTAGTCAGGGTATAGGAATGAGAGGCTTTGGGACTCAGTTGATGTAATCACGGCTACTATTGTCATCGTCATATTTTGACTTGGTCTTTCATTTTGTTAGCTTAAAACTCTCAGTTCCATGTGACAGCACGGAGTTAGGTTCAAATCCAGCAAGCAAGAACAATGACAGGACCTCTGTCAAACACCTCAGCAAAAATCTCAAGATACCTCACTGACCCTTAGGATCACGTGCCCTTCCTAAGCCAATAAGTATTGAGAAATGCAGTGGTCTGTTGGGCTGGCCCAAATGAGCCTGGGGTAGAAAACCATCTCCCCCAGAACTCCATGGACTGGAAGGAGGACATAAATAGGTTTCCAAAGGAAATAGGGACTGTTTCCACAAAAAGGGGAAGTGGAAACCGACTGTGACAGAGAACACAAGCATGTCCACCATAGGCACGGGTACATCTCAGTAGCTATGCTCAAACGGTGCCAACTTCATGATGGACACTGGAAGTCTGGGTGAAAGGAAAAAAAAGAGGCAGACAGGTTGCCAAGATGAATAAAACAGAATCTTTGTCGGTGAAGAACTCAGCATTTTAAGTTTGGTTTGGGCCAGAGACAGCAAAGACATGGTTCAGGTGCTAACACATCTGCCTCTTGTGCCCATGGCGGACATCACCAAGGAGCCCTTCCTGTTGAGCCCGGATGTGGTTTTAGAATTCTTCACTCATTGCGCTCCTGGAAGCCACTACAAATCAACGGATACCGGTGCCTGAGAAGATACTTATTTTGCAACCTTAGACTGATACTTAGTGAGTTGGACCAGAGGAACATTTACTTTCAGTATGGTTGGGTAAAGTGGGCTGGGTGTGAGCTGGAGGGAGAATACAGCTGGCCAGCAATTTATCCCCAGTCGCTAGTTGTCTGGAAAACCCTGAGGCTGTGTGAGGATAACAGCAAGCTGATCGTATTTCAAGGTCTGCAGATATCTAGCTTCCTTCAAATAGGTCAATGAGTATATCACACTCATTTCTTTTCAAAGCATGTTAAATAATACTAGAGGAAAATAAGAGTGGATAACTAAGCTTTTTTTGTTGTTGTTTTTTTTTTTACAATTTTGTTGAGTGAGATCTTTAAGGGGTGGGTGAAAATTCTTCTGTGACATAACTATAGCAGAATTAACCTAGCTCTCTACTCTCCATATTTAGAAATCACATTCCATTAGTTTAATGGGAGAGTAAAAGGCTAAATTTTCCATATAGTGATGCACGAAGCCAGGAAAAAGGATACACAATACAAAATCATGACCGGACACACAAACGTTTTGGAGGCACATGCTTTCTTAAGGCTCTGAGGACAACCATGAAAGCGGGTTAACTGAGAGAATATGAAGTGATACCTTAAACGTGTCTCAAACGTTAGCGGTAAGCAAGCACGTTTCAATCCATCTAGACAACAAATTAAATCAACAAACATTTATTGAGCTTTTACCAGGTACAAGTTATTCTGAAATGCGTTGTGAGATATAAAGAGGATAAGCCCATCCCTTTCCAAAGAAAAGGTAGACAAAATGAAAGACACAAGATTTACAAAATGAAAACTTAAATCACAGCAAAAAAAAAAAACCCAATAATTGAAGAGACGTTAGTAGGCATGGGGGGTGGTTAATTGCCAAGTGAATTATATGAATAATCACAGGAAAGTTTTAGGAAGGAGTGATTAGTTCAAGCTAGAGAATGAAGAACCTCATTAAGGAAGAGTGGAACTGACCTTAGCCTTGGGAGTCAGAGTTGGGTTAGGAAGACAGTCCTGGCGCAGAAAGCAACCTCCGAGAAAGCAAGATGGATAGAAGGAGCAAATCACATTTGGAAGAGAATGAGCAAATACACGTGTCTGGGGTTGACGTTTTGTGTAAAGGAGCGGGATGGAGAGGAGGTTGTCAAAATATATTGGGACCAATTGTGGAGGCCAAGCTGGTTTTAGGTGTAATCACGTAAGCAATGAGGAGTCATGGAAGGTTCCTGAGTGACAGGGTGGCAGCGTCAAGCTGTTTGGGGGAAGGACGATTTGACACAGAGGTGGGGGATAAAATGGAGGTTAACAGATACTGGCTGAGGAAACCGTTAGGTAACTTTTTCAGTAATACTAGGAAAGTAAAAGGGGCCAAGTTAGTTGTGTTGGTGGTAGAACTATTATCACTTTGTGGAAATAAGAACATGATGTGGTCACCGATGAGACACTTTCTGTAGAGTAGAGAGGAGACATAACAGTGAGATTTCAGTCTCAAGAGATTGGAATAGCGGAGGAATCTGAAGAGGAGACCATTCTGGGCTCAGAGGTGAAAAATAGGCCTCGAAGTGGAGGCTTAGGTGAAGGCCCAGTGACCAAGTGCGATGTCCAACACCTCACTGTGTTGATGGCCTGTGAGGTTTTGGTTGGAGTTTCAGGAGTCATCTGCACGGAGGAGATGTTTGGAATAATACTTATCAGCCAGTTTGAACAGTTATCCGTACCTGGTCAGGCCTGTTTCATCCGCTCTCCACCAATTTATTTTCTGGAATGGGGGAGCACGGTGGCTGCCTTCTCCTATGTCTCACTGAGGGTCCACCCTTTTCTTTCTAGCAGAGAGCATGTTGTTTCACATTAAATTTGGGTTTTTTTCTTTTTTTTTCTTTTTAATTTTTTTTAACGTTTATTTATTTTTGAGACAGAGAGAGACAGAGCATGAACGGGGGAGGGGCAGAGAGAGAGGGAGACACAGAATCGGAAACAGGCTCCAGGCTCTGAGCCGTCAGCCCAGAGCCCGACGCGGGGCTCAAACTCACGGACCGCGAGATCATGACCTGAGCCGAAGTCGGCCGCTCAGCCGACTGAGCCACCCAGGCGCCCCTCACGTTAAATTTGGGATGAAAGCGATAAAGCTGAGGTTTGAGGAAGAAAAAACTCATTGTTTCTGTTTGGAATATTTAGACTACTTGTTTGTTAAGTACAACAGAAGAAGTCGGTTGATATATCCTATTCTTGGGCCTTCTCCAGCTTCGGTTCAGGATGTCCCTGAGCTTCAGACGCTATATGCATGTGGTACGAGCTGCGCCTTGGAAATCCCTGTACTGCGTGCAGACAACCATCCTGCCTTCTCCGTTAGCTCTGGCACAGATGTGTGACAGGCATCCTCATGCTGACAGTCACTCAAATAGGGACCGAAGTGTGGAAAATGGGCAGGAGCGAATAGCTCTGGTCTCTGTGGGAAGCAGGGGTCAGAGCAAATTGACCTCTGCTTGTCTTGCCTTTGGAGGCAGCCAAAGCCATAAAGAGAGAGATCTACTCACAGGAGTCCACCTTCAGGACATTGCCACCAATGCCTTCCACAACAAAACGGCAGTGGAAAGGGTTCCTAGAGAAAATTCTTTTTTTTTTTCTTTTTTTCTGGTACTTCCCCTCCTTGCCATACTCCTCTAAAATATAAGCCAACAACCCCAGCAGTGTGGGAAGTGGCCAGGTAGCAACGATTGGTTAAGAGCATCACGATGGTTGCTTCCCGAATCCATTGTGGAGTTTCACTTAGTGGCTGCCTTTCTATCCTTGTCTACCTCCCAGAAAACTCTTTGGACAAGACTACCTTAACCTGATGGTAAAGAATGTGCAGGGCTCCAATAGAACATGCTGGAATTGGATCCTCCATGCCTGATGGGAGAGGTGGAGACTTGGTGGGCTGAGCTGACGTGTGATGACCACCTACGCTGAGGACTTTTGCTTCCGAACTTCCCAAAGTCCTCTATCAGCCGACGTACAGCCAGCTTCTGTGTGGCCCAGGTTTCTACCTACAGGGAAATAAATACAGGCAGGGCAGACCCCTGGGGTTTCAGTCCTCTGTCTCTCATCAGGCTAGGGTTCAAAGAGGAGAGCAGAAAAGAGCAGAGGTGAAGAGCTAGGGTATCAGACAGTCACCGGCTTCAGTCTTATCTTTACCTTGAGTATAATATCGGAATAGGATAATATTCACCCCAGAAGGCTGTGATGGGACTCAACCATGGCGATGCATGTGAAGGGCGGGGCAAAGCATCTGGCACACGGTGAGCGCTTGATAAACATGAGCTCCCACTATGCCCTAAGCACCATTTTCCCAATGAAAGCGTAAGGGTATTTTAGGTTGTCAGAACGCAACATTTGCCAGGCTTTTGAATACATGAAGTCACGGGCCACGATTTGCTTAGTGTTTCGATCCATACACACCTCGGGCTTAAGTTTCCAAAACCCAGTTGCCACTCTATGGCATCGATACCTCAGAGGCATCACCCTGCATGGAGCTGTGGGACAATGGTGGACTTTGTCCTGCCACAGATGTGCATGCCAGCGGTGGGAGACACATAAAGATGAAAAAAGGTTTTGGTAGAAGTTACGAAGAAGAAAACCCTCCTTTCACGGTTTGCAGTAAGGTAAGGGGAAACTGGGTTGATTTTCCCATTAGACCATTTTATATTAAAATGCAGCCTCTTGGGGCACCTGGGTGACTCAGTGGGTGAGGCATCTGACTCATGATTTTGGCTCAGGTCATGATCTCATGGTTCATGAGATCGAGCCCTGCATCAAGCTCCGTGCTGACAGCATGGAGCCTGCTTGAGAATCTCCCTCTCTCCCTCTCTCTGCCCCTCCCCCCTTAAAAATAAATGAATAAACTTTCAGAAAAATAACATAAACTACAGCCTCTTAACCACAGACTAGTGGAAAACACAGTGCCCTCTCCACATGGATCTGAAACTCGTGTTTCTCTAATAGTCACTGCGTTCTCTAATAGACACTCTAAGAGTCATATTACTCTTCCTGGCATCCTTCGCCTGACCACTGGCCTGTTGTGTTTGCCTCCTCTCTCCAGTCTGCTGCTTGTGCCCACCTTCGTCAGGGCTTTATTTTTCCTTGCACTCTGTGTCTCTCTTGGAGCCATTTTCTAGAATTATAGTCCTGTGTCCACCACTTACTAGCTGCACAAAGTTGGGGCAGGTTCTCATACTTGTCCACTTTTCTCCTTCATAAAGTGGGACTGTGGACAGCCCCGCACTCATGGGACTGTTGTGAGCAAATGAGATGATGCACATAAATGGCCAAACACAGAGCCTGGCGCTCATGGGCACTCAAGAAATATAGGCTGCTGCCATTGTTATTAGCAGCAGCAACAGCATTTCTATTACCATCATCAATTCCTGAGCAAAAGTCTTATCAACAGTCTCTCTCATGTTCCATGTTGTCTCATGAATTTACATCTTTAGGTCATGCACTTGCCTAATATATTTCCAAATGCCTGGGCCTCCAAAATGTCTACTCACCCAGCTCAGAATGTTATGTCTGTTTCGCGCCTGAGCACCTTGATGAGAAATGAAAAACTCAATCAAATGCTCAGGTATCCAACATATCACGTACAAACCACTTAGGTTGTTCTAAATATCCGGAAGATTGACTGACATTTTTAGTCTGAAATCTGATGCCTGTCACCAGGCAACACTGCCTTATCCTGAATAAGGTTTCGAACAGACAAGGCACTTTCATATAACTGGTTTGTCATACAAAAGACATTTTGAAGAATCAAAACAATTTTCAAAATTGTTTTTTTTTTGCCAAGAAATGAGTAAATCACCATATATTCCTGCAAGATGAAGGATCAGATGAAGATTAGGATTGAGGTGAGGAGATCTCTTGCAAGTATTGACGTATATAGTTCCACGATTTTTTAAGAAGTTTCTTAAGGTATAATTTACATTCAATACAATTCACCAATTTTAACTATATGGTTTAATGAGTTTTGAAAGATACACACCATCATATCAAGATATAGGAAATATTTCCATCATCCCAGAAAAGTCCCTCATGGCTCTTTGTGGACAGTCCTATCTACTACTCCTAGCCCTTTCCAAACAATGGCCTCCTTCTATCACTGTAATTCTACCTTGTCCAAAATTTCATAGGAATGAAATCCTATGGTATGTAGACTTTATTTCTGGCTTTTTTTTTCTTTTAGCATATTTTGAGATTCACCCATGTGGTTGCATGTAGTTCATTCCTTTTTATTATTGACTAGTATTCCACGATACCTTAGTTTGTTTTTTCATTTACCAGTTGATAGACATTTGGGTGGTTTCCATTTTTTGGCTATTCTGAATAATGCTGTGATGAATAATTTCCTGTACAAGTAACAGCATGGACATGTTTTTATTTCAAATGAATAAATACCTAGGAGTGAGGAAGCTAGTTTGTATAGGAAGTGTATGTTTAACTTTTGATGAAACTGTCAATCTGTTTTTCAAAGTGGCTGAACCATTTTACGCTTTCAACAGCAGGGTAGGAGAGCTCCAGCTCCCCATTCTCAACAAGACTTTACATGGGTGATCTTCCTTATTTTAGCCATCCCAGTGGGTTTATAGTCGTATCATGTGATTTAATTTTTCATTTCCCAAACCACTATGATGTTGAGCGTCTTCACACATGGTTGTGGGCCATTTGTACATCTTCTTTGGTGAAGCGTCTCTTCAATCTTTTGCCCGTTTATTTTTTAACAGATTGTTTGTCTTATTATTATATAATAAGAGTTATTTACATATTACTAATGTCCTTTAATAGACATATGTCCTGCAATTATTTTCCCCAATCTGTGACTTGCCTTTTCATCGTCTTAACAGTATCTTTTGGAAAGCAGACGTTTTTAATTTTGATGACGTTCAATTTATCACTTAAAAAAAGAGATTGTTCTTTTGGTATTCTACCTAAGAATCTGCTTCCTCCAAGGTCATATTTTCTCTCATGTTTTCTCGCAGAACTTTATGTTGTTTTAACTCTTACATTTATACCTAAGATTACTTTGAGTTAATTATCTTCTAGGGTAAGGCCAAGGTTGAGATTCCTTTATTTGCACATGGACATTAATTTTTTATCCAGCAATATTTGCTGAAGACTATCCTTGAATTACCTTGACACACTTGATAATTTTAAGAACTGAATGGTTTTTTTTTTTTTTTAGTTATGCCAAAGTGTCTCCTCCCAAAGGATGTGGCAAATTTTTGTGTACCATTTTTTTTTTTAATTTTTTTTTTCAACATTTATTTATTTTTGGGACAGAGAGAGACAGAGCATGAACGGGGGAGGGGCAGAGAGAGAGGGAGACACAGAATCCGAAACAGGCTCCAGGCTCTGAGCTGTCAGCCCAGAGCCCGACACGGGGCTCGAACTCACGGACCGCGAGATCGTGACCTGGCTGAAGTCGGACGCTTAACCGACTGCGCCACCCAGGCGCCCCTGTGTACCATTTTTAAAAATCAGAATATTAGCAAACAGTTACCCCAAGTACAAGGATATTTGTACAATATTGTTTATAATAGAAAAAACTGAAAACTAAATATCTACCAATAGAAAGCAAGTTAAATAAACTGCGGCATATTCATATAATATTGCAGCCCATAAGAATTCTAATGTTGATCTACATGTATGACTAGAGGAAGATATTCATAATCTGCTTTAACGGAACACATATGGACCACAAATAGAATGCCTTATATTCTGTTTTTGCAAAAACAAAAACAATAAAAATTACCATCATTTATGTAGGTAGAGAAAAGAAGAATATGAGGTAGTACACAGTGTGTTTATTTTTGGATGCTGGGATTCCAAACAATCTATTATTTTTTTACATTTCTCTTTCAGATGATATAGATTACCTTTAAGATCAGAGAAAAACATTCCTTTACAAAAAGAATCATGGACTCTTGGTGCCGACTTTTAAGGATTCCGCATATATGTGGCTTAACATATCAATATGTGATATTCTCACTTGAAATGCTTTTTGAGGTGGAAAACCAGGTACCAGCTGAAATCTGGTTTGCTCAAGCTAGAGAGACCCACAAAAGGCTTACTGAAGAAAATGAGGCATTCGAAGCTTCATTTCCATTAAAATGCAAATTAGAATTAAGGTTACCCATATGGTGATGAATCTAATTTTCCCCCAATGCTCTTTCTAACCAAATAAGAGATAATTTCTATTTTTAAATTCTTTAATGATGTAATTGCTCACAGTTATAAGTATATGTAATACGCTCTATTTTTCTATCAATAGCACAAGATTGATGCATCTGATCACTCACATGGCCATATGGTGTGATGAGACACGACTCTACTTTTAAAAGTTTTATTTTCCCAGAATATATTCTGCCTTCAGCTGCATGTACATCATCACTCAGCTTTTTGGAAGGTGTCTCTCAGAACTTTGACTAAAGTCAGAACAGAGCTAGACTGGAGTGTTCCATGAAGATAAGGATCTGTAGCACCTAGCACTATACGGGACTCCCAATGGGCCCAGATAAAATGCCCGTTGAGAAAAGGAATTGGAAAAGAGCGTGACTCTTGGTTTAAGAACGAGGGTCATGTTTATACTTCGATGATCAAAGAAAAAATGTTTTAACTTCAGGGGTCCTTGCTTACGTCTTTTGTGATGTGAAAATTAGAATCCTTGGCATTATCTTACTTACCACACGACAAACCTTATTCCTCCTGGTTTTTTAATGTGAGGAAATTGACACCTGGATAGAAAGTGTCAGAATTGAGACTCTTCCCAGGTCCTCTCTTTAAAGTCTTGTGCACACATTTCTTTCCTCCTCCTCCTCCTCTTCCTCCTCCTCCTCCTCCTCCCTGCTAGTCCTCAGCCCCAGGTGTCCCTCATCTCCCACTCGAGGCTTACTCCAAGAAAATAGCCAAGAAGCCTCTAAATGTGAAACTGTATATACATACGGCACAATGGACCAAAATGTTTTATTCACATCTTAAGAAAAATAATCTGTAAAAAAATGTGTAGAATGACCACAGAACCAAGTGAGGTGAATCTGGCCGCTGCTAGCTATAGGCAACTCAGAAAGAGCTTATAGTATTAACCAATTAACTAATTCAGTGAGTATTGATTACATACCTACCATGTATTAGACACATGGTAAGTATATCACATTCTTGCTCATACTTAGTGCGCACAAATTTGTTAGTGATGGGAGACTAATTGGCATAAACACATGTTGAGTTATTAGACAAGAAACTTTTATATGTAGATAAGAAATCTCAGAGTTATTACATAGGAAAATACATGTAAAAGAAGTGATATATTTACATGGTGCTTTTCAATTTTCAAATGATGTATTCATCTGGTTGGATATGCACAATATCTAGGATGAGAGAAGCAGGCGTTAGCCCATTTTCCAGACAAGGAAACTGAGGCTCAGGAGGCCAAGGACTGTCTCTAGCTAGTTAATATGTGACCTTACATTTTCTGAATCTTAGGTCCTCCTGCAATTTATTTTAAGGCTTTGTTTGGACAAGCTCATTTTTTTTTGTTTCTTTTTTTTTTTTTAATGTTTATTTATTTTTGAGACAGAGAGAGAGAGACAGAGCATGAACAGGGGAGGGGCAGAGAGAGAGGGAGACACAGAATCTGAAACAGGCTCCAGGCTCTAAGAGGTCAGCACAGAGCCCGATGCGGGGCTCGAACTCACGGACCGTGAGATCATGACCTGAGCCGAAGTCGGACGCTTAACCGACCAAGCCACCAGGCGCCCCTCATTTTTTTGTTTTAAGGGAAGTAGAACTATATCTGTTTGCCAAAATAGAAAAGCAAACTAATAACTAGCTTGGCAGAATCTCCTTTTCTTAGAATGGACATAGCAAGCTATAACACATAGTGTTTGAGGGCCATGGCAAAGCAGCCATGTTGTGATTAGCCCCTCTCAGTGCGGTTGTGGGAAAGGCAGACACTGGCATAGCACATGGGATACATTCTTTCTTATTTTAAAAACCATATAAAACACCCCAAAGAATTGGGTTCAATCTGATCCTTGCAAACGCACACTCTGCTTATGAGTAGAAGGCACAAACACAGATGCTTCAGCCCCATTTGAGAATGGCTTTGGGAGAGTGTCAAGAGTGCTGTCACACTTTGAGCCCAAGCAGTGGCTCCTAGGGGGGACCAATCAGAACAGATTCCATGGTACCCATCACTGACCTAAGTTCATGGTGCTTGTGTTCTGTAATAGATGTCACAATGAAGGAGAAAAAGTGGTGGGAGGGGTGGGTTATTTGGGAACCAGAAAGGTCAGATAAGATGGCACCAG